>NC_071532.1:21511951-21826999 GCF_026979565.1 Vidua chalybeata | reverse complement strand
CAGAGTGTTTTGAAGTTTGTGCAACTTTGCTAGGAAGGTATTTAAACTGTAGTATCAGTTGCAAGTTGGCCATAAGCCAAGGTTTCAAAGCTGTTTCAAAGTAAGATGTTGGGTTTCCAGAACCTTACAAAACAGGAAAAGTTTGAGAGGGGAGATGCACTGGAAGGTAGTTACAGTAAAATTTGCACTGGTGAAATGAAATTATCTGCTAAAAGGAGACAGTAACAATGTTCATGTATTACAGTTTGCTGCTTTGTTAAAGAGGTGTTTCAGTTATTTGAAAAGAAACATGATATTGAGCTTTAATATTTACATTAACAAAGAATTAACTTTGCCCAAGAAATAGTGTGCATTTTTAGGGGGGCTTTTGGTATCTTAAACTTGCATAAAATGAGATCCTGCTTCTAAGGGAAAGATCTTAATTATTGATTAAGATCTAATTTAAAAAGTACTTTTGGGGAAAATATTTAGGTTGGTCTTGAAAGATGATGGCAGTGAAATAGGACAAACATGAGCATGTGATCTTGGTCTTGGACAAATAAAATAATCTATAGCTTTGCATTTGTTGGAGAAGCTGGAGATTGTTAAAGTGCAGTAAGATGAAGATTGCTTATTCTGTATCACACTGTAGTCACAATAACATCTAGGGCAAACCTGCAGAAATTGTTGAAATGTTGTGGGTGACTGGGGGGGTCAGTCAGGGAGGTAGGGACTGGATATCAAGAGCTTCATCATAGCCAGATTGAATTCTTGTGGTTGCTGCTTGGCTTGGGTACCAAAAGTACTGTTTACCAGAATAGTCTTAACTTTTGGTGTTTCTGTTTTATTTTTTTGTGTCCTTATGGTTGATGTGGGTCTAAGTGACAATTAGAAAAAGACTTCAGATGACTTCATTTGGAATATTAGAAAGGGGAGCTATTTGAGCTAGGGAAAACCAGCATTTCTAGCAAAAAACTGTGGAACTTCTCAGATTGAATTACAGAACAGTTCATCTAAACATGTTTGAATTTTGATGGGTTCTTTTGCATAGTTATAACCTTAGTGATTTGTCTGTAGTTGACAAAAACCAAGAAAGAGTTCTTACAGAAATCCCTCTGTCTTAAGCAAAAAAGAGAGATCTGAGAGTTTCATCCCAGTTTTCCAGTTGGTATGCTTATACTCCACTTTATATATTCACCTTCTAGGCATAGTGTTCTTATGTAGAGATTTTGCATATCATGAAGTTTTTATTTGAATGCCTGAATTAAAGATTTTTACAAGTGTCAAATAATGAGAAGTTGCTGCCCTTCTGGGATGGGTCGGAAAGGCAGTTTGCCTTTCCTCTTCTCCCATATTCTCTCTCCAGGATATTTCTTTTGTGGTTTCACTGCTGGGATGTTCTAGCTGAATTGTCCCATCTCCTAAAGCTTGTGGAGAACATTGTGTACTTACACCTTCATGTTCTGCAAATGGAAATAAAGGAACAGATGCAGATGAATGTTTACTTTGGTTCCTTTAGCAATAGGTTAGAAATATATACATTAAAGTTGGTTTTGCTAGGCCATGTAATAGTCATCTGACCACAAGATCACAACAGAGATAAAAAATTTTGCTGAAGATACCTTGCCTCAGCTGAAGATTTTGGTAGTACCAGTTTTGTGTTGTTCTGCACCTGAGAAGGAACAATTTGTCATAATTCAGTTTAATAAAGATAACTTCTTTTTGTGATCATAAAATGCTAGAAGCTCATCTATAATTATACTGTTCTTTGAAACCACTTCAGTCAGTTTTCCTTTTTTTTTTAATACCTTCTCCCATTCTAATAGTCATAAGAGGTTCTAAAAAATACTACTTTCAAGTCTAATTTTAGAACCTATTTTATTGAGAATATTTAGTGGAGATTTATTACTATTTGGTAGCACCATAGTCTTGGTGTACTGAAAGGAAATACTAATCATGCTAGTACTAACATGAAGAGAAATATCTGATCTAGCCCAAGGCATTAAAAACCTTATTAGAAAGGGAAGAGCTGTTCAGTACCATTGCACTGTATGATTTATTCACTACTTTTTTTAAATATTGTGGTAGTTTGAGGAGAGATGAGCTGGAGATGGCAGAGGACTGAATAGCTGTGAGAACGCAGAAAGAAGCCAAATCCTTATTTGTACAAGGCCTGCCAGAGTGCTGGGTAAGTATAGAAGCAATGATGCTTTTTGCAAGTGTGGAGGAACAGAATAAGCAGGAGGAGAATGAACCATTATTAGCCTGGAGAAAAGGCAAGTTGAGGAAGAATGTGGAATCTTACTGTCTCAGAGAGTGTGAAGTTATTTGAGCCAGAAAAGCGTAACATCCTAAACAGCAGATACTTACCTCTCTTGTAATAGTCCCTCTGTTGGCATTAATAGTATGAGCAGCTAAAAGTTCCTGACAACCATAAAAATTTGCAGTGCACTAAACTTTGCTGTATTCCATGGTTAGCATCATGTGGCAGGGAATTTTAAAGGCTGATTGATTTCAAAGACATTAAAGTGCCAAATTTAGATTTTTATTGAATGTTCCCTTTTCAGGGGCAGACAACTTGCTTTACTTCTGTTGTATTTCTCTCCACTGTTAGGCTGCAACTGGGAGCAATATTCTTTCTAATGAGACTCCTGAGCATGGAGCTGCAGTAAGAGCAGCAACATCTGCCTGTAATAAGGCTTTACTCTCCCTCCTGCTTTGTTATTTCCATATGCCAAATGTCTGGTGGCTTCATGCAGCTGTATCTCACTTAAACCAGGTGAAGTATGGGGAAGAAAATGAAGGTGCTGTGTGCAAACCCAGGAGATGCAGGCAGCTGAGGGGAAACAATGTAAGGTGGGAATAGAAATTGCAAGGTCAGGAATGTGTGAGGCTCTTAAGTCTTTGAGACTATGAGGACAGAGTTTCCCAGTTCTGATGAACTTCTCTGTGTGGTTATTCTCCATATAATTTTAGTAAGTATAGCACACTCCTTTTTAAGGGAAGTAACTTCTCTAAGTTCAGTGTATTTTGGTATGGATGGGCTTTTTTCCCCCCTCCACACCTGGGAAAGTCAGAATGACAGGAGTGTTGTTTTACTAGGGAAAATCAGGATAGGGGGTACATGGAAATTCTGTGATTGGGAATTAGTTTCTTGATGCTGATGGAGAAGAAAAGCTTGGGGGAAAGATGCTGCAGTACTGACAAGAACTTTATTTTGAGAAAAGGATCTGAGGAATCAATCAAGAACAATGGTGAAGAGGTCTTGGGTGGCAGTTGCATTAAAGGTAAATTTTACAAATACAGTAATTGACTTTTAAATAAGAACTGGTCAAAGGAGCCATTATTATCTCTAAAGAACTGCAAACAGCAAAGTTGAATGTATGGGGTTTGAAAGGCAATTAAGTAACTGAGCATTCTTTTTACTGACTTTCTGTTATTTTCATTGTTCTGCTTGTAATTATTGTTATAGCTGATTTGACTGTTAAAAAGCAGGTAGAACAATTAAATTATTTAAAATATAGTGCAGACATAAGTGCAGACCTAATGGATGTGCTTGGGTGGGATGGAAGCTGGGAACAGGCTGTGGAGGGTGAGGTCCTGCAGGAGGGGAGGGTGTGCCACTAAAATGACATCAGTGCTTCACTTAAACATCGGTCCTGTCAGTGGAAGCAAAACAAAAACTGTGTGATTCATGGAATTGTTGATTTGTTGTTTTTTTTTCCCTTTGGTTTGCCTCATTGCTTGGGTAATGAAGGTGGCTATAGGAATACTTACTTGAAATTTGGAATTAACCCTTTTTCATTTGATGAAAGCAGTACTTTGTCTGGGTGGAGATACTGGCATGGTTTCTCCATAAAAATGGAAAATTTATAAAGGTTTTAGGTGACAAAAGTGGGAGTTTTGCAAATAGAACTTGAATGTATGTGCTTTCCTGTTCCCATGTTCCCATTACCCACTCAACATCTCTAAAGGGCTAGTGGCTGGAAATATTTACTTTTTACATGTCCAAGCAGAACTGCACCTATATAATAATACCTAAAGATTAGAGAGATACTGTGTGTTCATATAAGCCTTGACAGTTTTAGTTATTTAATTGCAAAGTAGTTCTATCACAGGGAAAGCAGCATCCAGCATTAACTATTTCTGCAAATTTATTTGCTTTGTAGAAATGCAAAAATTGCAGTCTTTTGTTTATAAGAGGTATAGTTTGTTTGTAGATCAGACAGTTTGGTTCTGTGGTGCAGAATTGATGATGCAGAGATAGGACCTCTGCCATGTCTGAAACCGACCTTAAAAATGTCTTCAAAATAGACTTCAAAAGTGAAACATTATTCAAACAGTATTTAAAAAAATCATAGTTATGGACTTACAGCTCAAATAATTCCTAGGGAAAACATTTTGCTATAGAGTTGTCCATTTTGTGGTAATCATACTTTTATCTGAAGAATCAGATATTTTGTTGGTCTTGAGGCATATAAAGTTCTTATTTTGTGGATTGATTCAGCACAATCATTCCTATATTTCAATCACAGAATTGTACATACCTACAGTGGTATAGACTGCAGTGTGTAGTACTATAGCTGCTTTCTATGAGAGACATGATTTCATGAGCTGCAGAAAGCAGGAATGCCTTTTCTAATCCTTAAACACATATGCTTCAGTAGTACTATTGCTACTGGTTTCTACTAACCTGATAAATATTGGAGAGAACTGTTATTTCTCTATTGATTTACATGTGATTTCTCCTCCTAAAGGTGCATGTCTGTCTAAAAACATGCAAATGAAACTAACCTGTCTTTAAAATTCTCAATAAAAGAGACTTCTGGCTCACTTTTGTCCAGCAAGGAGATTCTTGGTTTTCTTTTTCTTGTTGAATGTTTACTTTCAGTGGCCCACTCCTGCCTCTGATGATATTCAAGATTCCAGAAGCAAAATTTTAACATGATTAACCTAAGGGATTAAGCACAGATTAAATTAGAATTTCTTAAGCATTCTTGGTTCATGAAAAGTAGAGCAAATCAGCAGACTGTGAAATAGCAATCGTCTGCCTTGAAGTTTTAAGCTGGGAGTGGGAGTGCTGGAATGACAGATTTCTGCCTCCTCCCTGACTTTTACTTTTTGAGACTTTGCACTGCACTTTTTCAAAGAAAGGTCATGAGTAGGAACATAGTCCCCTGCTATTCCTGAGTGCTCAGAGTCTTCTCTGAGAGGAGAGTGAGTGGGGTGATAAACTGCTTTCCCTTTTTCCATTACCTCATCCTTCCACCTCCTTGTTTTTCCAGTATAAGCCAGTGTTGCAGACACTACTTTTTTTTCATCCTCCTACAGTGACCTGATAGGCAGATTGTATGTTTTAATGGTTTGGTACAAAAAGCCTAGTTCTTGTTTGTGCTGTAAAATAAAAGTGCGCACTTTGTGTTTCTGCTTAGCTTAGTTTACAGGTTACAGGAGGAAGTGGTGTTTGTATTTGTCTTTTCATTTCTCAGAGCTGGATGAGTATCTGTGCAGAGCTCATTTCAGGAGCTGAAGGGGGAATGACAAACCACCTCACTACTTGCATCTACTTTCTATCCCATCCAGCTCTGCTGCAGTCCATAAGTGCAGGTCCTGCCTAGGGAATGGAGCAGTTTCTCAGATGCATTTTAGCTCTTTGAATTTAGTGGCAACAGCTGCTTCCATCTGTGTCCATGTGCAGGAAGAGATGTTCAGCTGAACAGGCAGCTTGCCTTTTTATTGTGGTGTGTATAATGCTCGCATATGGTCTCAGTTTGCAAAGCTGCAGAGTATGACAGATTTTTTATAAAGCTCATTGAGCAAAATATGACTGTAAGAGTGTGTATGTTTATATTTTAAAAACAAACAAACAGCTCCAAAAGAACACCCCAGATCTCATAGTGGTAATTTGAAGCTATGACCTGTTTGGTCATCTGTCCAAGTGAATTTCTGTTATAAAAGGCAGATACATTATTTTTCTTTCTGTATTCCACCCTAAAAGTGAAATACTGTTTTCTCTCAAGGTCTCCAGAGAGGGAGCCAGGGCTTTTTGCCTGCATTCCCAGTTCTGACAGTGTACCTAGACTCTATTTGCAACTGGCTCATGTCATCCATTGAGTCTTTGCACCTCAGTCTACAAAATATGTTTTTGATGGAAATATATGTTTGGGCATTGGGATTTATAGGAACTGTGGATTTAGTTATTAAAAAAAAAGAAACCAAACCAGTAAACTGAGAAATAGAAATTCTATTTTAGGATAAAGACAAGTGAATTTTCACTTTTCCTTCTAAAAAAATCTGGATATTGTATAGCACATAGAAGTCTTTTCTTGGTTAAACAGTGGATAGTTGCCCTACTACTTGTGTTAGCTATTGCTTTGCATCATCAGCTAACTTGGAGCCCAGCAGCCAATTCTTTTCTCAAATACTGTGATTAAACACTTGTTTTACTTGTGCTTGCAGACAGAGGGGAAAGAACGGTGTACATCCTACTTCTGCACCAGACAGATTAATATACTGACAGTTTAGCTTTTGTGAAGAGGAGCTGTGACTTGGAAAGCTTAACACTTGTGAGCTGTTATAGGACAAGCTGAGGTGTAATGCTGCCTTAGGTCAGCAAGAGGGAAGACAAACTGGACCTTCAGTCACCTGCAGTGTGCACAGAGGGGTGAGGAAGTATGGCATAACTTAAATTTAAAAGCACACTAATTATGTTAAGGTATTTGAAGCCAGCAGCGAAGTTCTGGTTCTTCCAAAGGAGCTTTTGATACAGGCATAAATAATGTTAGCTGAAAAAAATGAAAAGCAGACCTGCTCAGATACTCTCTCAGTCTGTTCTTATGTTTCCTGTAGAGTACAGATTTTTTTTTTTATTCATGTTTTATTCAAATGTTGAATACTGGTTCCCTTTCTGCGGTACTGTGTGTTTCAGTGATCAGTATAGACATGTCCCACTTTGAAGTGGTCTATATCTAATTACCTTGTTAAAATTCCAAGCAGAGCTGCACTTAAAAATTTACACTGAGATTCCCTCATGAGGCTGATCACTTCAGACTGTTTACTTTCAATCCAGGTACAACTGCTTTTTCACTCTAAGAAAAATTTGATTTCTTAGAAAAACTATGTAGAAAGTGGGAAGTGGCATGGTATTCTGATAATGAGAAACTTTGTTCTGATCTTTCTCATAATTATCCTTTGCAGACATGTGATTTTCCTAAATGAGCACAAATACTTTGTACTAATTTGTTTTCCACGTCAGATAAAGAGTAGAAAAACATGAGATCATATTCCTGGTGTTAATCAGGTATTAAGAGTATTAGAAATCTGCCATCAGTTGCACACAAATATTTACCTTTTGATTGTTTCAGTTACACAGATTTAATTACATTTTGGGTTTTGAGGAAGGTACTTTATATTCATGTAGTAGGCAAGGTCAGCCAGATGCTTAGCCAAGGAATTACATTTCCTTGGAAAGCTGATTTATGTGGCTTTCCACACCCAGTACAAACTGCATTATAGAGGCCTTGACTGGAACATCCTTAGGAGTCTTCTGCCCCAGTGATAATCTCTGAGGGATGGTGAAATAATATCAGGTCATTTTTGAAGGCAAGTCTGCTCCCTTCCCATCACTCCTGATGTTTCCACTGAGTAAAACTTTTTACTCTCAGTTCTGAAATCAGTCAATTTTAAGGAGTTGTACAAATGTTGGGCTAGTAGTCATTGGGCTCCCTGTATAATGGCAGGATAAAACTTTGCCTATTGGCAAAACTTGGTTTGCTCAAAAAAATCTACAAAAAAAGTGTCAGAAAGCTGATGGATGTCTTCAGCTACCAGTTTTTCCAAGACAGACACCTGTTTATCACAGTGTAAAACTTTGTCTTTTTTCAAGACTGACAGATGAGGAAATTGATGTGACTGTTATTTTCAGATAATTATCCTCACATCTTATCATTGTAAGTGACTTCTCCAAGACAGTGGTTTTCTTCCATAACCTCCATGATTTACAACCATTTACTTGTCTGCTGCATCCCTACCGCCATGGAAGTCACCAGCCAGTGCACATTTGTCCCATCTGTTGGGTGTTTCAGCTGACACTGTGCTGCTTGAACTTACAAAGCATCATCCAGGTAGAAGAATACTTGTACCTAGCAGTTTCCAAAGTTGAAGGTAGCTGAAGGCCCAAGACAGGCAAGCTGCTGTTACCCACCTGCTCAAATGGCACATTTGGTTCATGTCACTGCTGATGGAGAGAAGAAGGTACAAAAAAAGGAGTGGGGCCAAGAGCTGCTGTTGGGATTGGATGGAAATCAGCGAGTCCAAGGCAGAACATGCAGCTCTCCAAGCTCATGGTGTAACAGTACAAGGGAAGGCAAGAGATATCCTTTGTTCCATCTTCTTTGGAGTAAAAGGTGTAGGTAACTGGTAACTTGGTTTATCAAAATTTTATGTGCCCATGCTTCTCTGGTCTGAGAGTTTATTAATAGGTTTATTTCTCTTGTATTTTCTTCCTCCCTGCTCCCTGACATGAGTTGTATGAGAAGTGAGAATCTGCCCTGACCAAGGAATTTCTGAGTGTCATCTTAAGCTTCTTCTGTCAAGAGTGGGCAAAAGTTGCTGCCAACACAAACAAGATGCAGAACGTTGTATGTGACAGCAATCTTTGCAGCACGTGGTTGCTAACAGTGAATCAGCAGTGCCCAGATAGCAGACAACAGCAGTCTCATGGGATTTCTTAAAACTGCATATCATGCGACAGGATTTGTGACTTAAAATCTCTCAGTGCGTTAGGGCTGTTTCTAATTGCAGAAAAACATGCAAAGGTTTGCATGTTCAAGTAGTCAATAAGTTCTCCATGTTAACCCTTCTCAGGACAGTGAACTTTTATGTACAGCAATTGAGACATAAGCTCACTCCATATTCTGATTTAACTTTCTGTTCTGGAAACAGAGCAGAAAGAGCAATGTATTTGGATGGATGTCTGTGCTCCCTCTGCCTCGTGATGTGTTGAATTTGTGCTGCTTATAACTTTTCAAGTAAAACAGATGTGACTGGCTAAAGACCCTTAATTTCTCTGCCTGCTTGGAATCCATTTTGGATTGCCTGCGATGTAGGAGGGAAAGTCAAATATTGCAAAACATTGCTTTAAGCTGTGACAGTCAATGCCTGATTATCTTAAGTCTCCAATGAGTGTACTGATTGAACCAGCAAAATCCTTCCACAAATACTGGTTTCTCTCAAATTGATAAAAAAGTTAACTCAGACTCTTACCTGTGACAGGCTGCTTTGGGGATTTTGGCCTCTCTTTTGACTTTAAGGAGGAAAGTAAGTTTTGGGGATTTTATTATTCCCTTGGGTTCCAACCTGATGATGACATGCATTCAGTCTCTGCTCTTCTCTGATGTTACTCTTGCTCCCAGATGGGTTCACCCCCTTCAAGTCCTTTCATTTTCTTCTCAGAAAGTTTGTCCTAAAGGCCAAAAGAAAGGATTTTCAGATGTGTAACACTTCCAGATGCACTTCCAGCAATGCCAGGTGTTTGACCAAGCCCATCACATTAAGGACAAGTTAAAATCCTGCTTTGCCATGGGTATTGTCATTTTTATTTGTCTGATCTCTACTTGTTTCTGCTTATTCTTGTGGCTATTAAGCTGTCCTGTAGCAGCCATACCAGTTTGGGTTGTTCTCCTGCTGAGCTTCCCATCACTAATTCACAGTGAATGTCTGAGCTTCTGGCTGGCAAGCTATATTTTTGATATCCACCTTGGTGTCTGCTTTGTGGGGAACTTCATTGAACCAGCTGCTCAGAGTATGAGGTACTTGTGCACAAATAGTGGCTTGGGCCAAAATCCTCGAAGTACTTAAACATGGTGTAGTGAAAACATGCCTGTCTAAAATCCTACAATTCTTTCCTTGACAAGAATCTATTTGAATCATATTCACCTTTAGTTCTATTGATATTTAGGATTTTCTGTGTGGCAAACTTCAAACTCTTATTGTTTGCATTGCTTCTACCTGCCTGAGACAGAATCCTGGATTCATTGGGGTTGGGAGGGACCTCTGGAGATCACCAGTCCAAATCCTGCCAAGGCAGGGTCACCTGGAGCAGGTGACACAGGAATGTGTCCAGAGAGGGAGATTCCATGACCTTTCTGAGCAGCCTGTTTCAGTGCTATTGCTTTAAAAAATATTTGAAGAAGGAACACTTTCTATGGCACTTTAAGGCAATATTCTCTTTGACTATGTACTGAAGGATTTTGCTTATATAGTCAGTGAATTTGCTTATATAGTCAGTAATAATGTTGATACATAAGTTTTGACATTTTTTTAGTGGTAAATGCACTTTAAAAAGCTGTTTCAGAATCATGTAGTGGAAAACTGCTGAAGACTTTGTTTTTTTTTTTGGTGTTATGTTTTTTTTTTTTTTTTTTTTGCTTTTTTTTTTATTTTTTTGGTTTTTTTTGGGGGTTTTTTTTTGTTTGTTTTTTTTGTTGTTGTTGTTTTTTTTTGTTAACTTTTCTGTTGGAAACAGAAAACACATAGGTAGCCAAATTGCATTCCAGCACGACCTGCTAGCAGGCAAGAGGATTTCTGCTTCAGTGCTGCAGTTCATTAAAGAGTTGTTAGCAGAAATGCTGGAAAAGTTTGCTGTGGGCATGTGACGGGAGATTTCTGATAACCTCAAGGCTGCCTTCCAAATGATCTTATTAATTCTGTGAGTAATCCGGGGAAAACCAGTAGGGTTTCTTTGACTTTTGCCCTCCAAGGTTGCAGTTTTTACAGCTCAGAGCAGCTATTAGTAACAATAACTCTTGAAGTGTAATTTAAAAAACCCCAGGAAGTGTGTTCCTGTTTTTCTTTCTGGTGCACTTACAACTGACAACTCCTCTTCCTTTAGCCCCTAATTCAGTGTGCTGCTGTTCCTGGAAACCTGTTTGGAATGTTCTAATGAAGTTTTTCACTTGCCTGAAGTACATCAAAAGTAACACATGAGCCTGGTTTCCAGCAGAGACAGACTTTGGTCTGCATAGAGTCAGCTGCTTCTCAAGAGTCACACTCCTGACTGGGTAAGGAAGGATGGGGTTGATTTGTGCAGGCTCTGGGAAGTTAATTCTGCTGTATTGGGAAGGTGCTGTTACAGTTGTCAGCTCACTTGTGTTCAAGGTAACTAATTCAGAACCAGAAAGTGACAGCTTTCTTGCTTTTAGTGAGGAGCATCGATGGAAATTTGGATTATAGGACATATGAACATAGAATGTCATGGTCTGCATTTATGATTGGAAGAAAGGGCAATAAGTTTTTGCATCTCTCCTTGTGAACATGTTCTCTTTTTTATGTAGCTTGAGGTTGGATTTTTTTTCAGATTCTCTTATTTTCATAATCATTAAATCCCCTATTGAAGAGTAATACAAAGAGCTGTTTCAAATTGCTTTTTCTCCTTATGCAGCAGATTTCAGAGTGTTAGCATCCCACCTAAAACTGGGCTACTTCTTTCCAGGTGCCATTTCTTCTCCTGTTCCCTTTTGCCTTTGCTCTCCAGAGTTGATATTGTACATTCTGCATTGCAGAGGGCAAGATTCCTGAGAATAGCACACTATTTGGAAAGGATTTTATCTGTGGCCTGTTGTCTGGATTTTATTTATTATGTATACAGAACATGTTAACTCTCTCTCTTAATGTTTCCCATTTTAAGACTGTTCCTTTCTATGCAAATTCACCTTGACTGCTCTTTAAAACTGGTTTCCCAGCTGAAAATAGGACTCTTACCTTGCTAGTCAGTGTTAGCAATATATTTATTTGCTGCATATCAGTGTAACTTTAATGCTATTATAGTTTCCAGTTCAGCTAGCTGTCTTTCTGCTTTTAAGTCAGATTTGGGGAAAGTATACCTTTTAAGTCAGATAAATGGGAAAGGCAGAAGGAAGAGTATTAAAAAGTTTGGTCCAATCCTTGGTAGTGTTCAACCTTTGGTTACTGCAGTTGGGAGACTATGAAAAATGTGGCTTTTTTCAGCTTCTTAAAATTTTCTCATAATTACTGGTTTTGAAACCAGCAGCTGTGTTACTTGATGCATCAAACTCTTAACTGTTCAGCTATGAGTTTTAAATGGGAGAGGTAAACAATTGTTTATTTTTTTCTTATGACTTCTAAAGCACTAAAAAAAAGGTTAAGAAAAATTAAAAGGTTAAGAAAAAAAAAAAGGTTAAGAAAAATAAGTGCCTACAATTTGTCAATATCCACTGTTATTTTCTAAAGTTCTATTTTAAGGCTTTAAAGTTCCAGCACTGGTTTTTAATATTTTTTAAAGATAGGAGCTTCTGTCCTAAGTAGCTATTGCTTGTTCAGTGGTCTTCTGAGAATTTAAAGTAGTTCCCTTGCTTGGTCTGAAATTGATGAAATGTAACTGTATTGTAACTTACCAGTTAAGTTAGAACCATTTAGAAAGGGTTTTGTTTTCTAAGTATTTTTTTTTAAGTTAGTCTGTAAAAACAAAGTCATTTTAATGAAGACTTTGAATATTACATTTCTCCCTAGTCTCATGAACAAAACTTCAGATTTTGTTTTGCAGCTCTTTCCCCTAGGGGTTAAATAGCTAGGAAATAATCTTACCCTAAATTGAAGAACTCAAGGAATGCCTCATGAAGGAGCATTATGGTGACTGGCACTTGAGTGTTTTGTGAGATGCGAGTGCAGTACATGTCACTGCAATGATTAAAAAGTGAAACTGGTTAATGGGGTCTGTGGAACCTGTGTGCCCACAGCAGCTCCTTGGTTATTTGTTCAAACTGTCCTGCACATCTAAACTTCTTGTATGGTAAGTGGTGTTTATGCAGACAGGTATTCTACACAGGGAGGTTGCCTGCAGGACAGAGGCAGATTTCCCCTTCCCTATCTAGACTGCTGCTTCTAGAATTTATTCATCTAAGTTTCTGATTCCTCTGATTTGGAGAGCTTTGTAATTAGGGAAATTCAGGACAAGATGAGATAAAAACAGAAGCAGGAGATGAGAAAGAAGCAAAGGTCCATGTAAAGTGAGGAGGAATGGTGCAGTACCAGAAGTATAAGGAGAGATTGCTTTTGATAGACTGGTAGAACTGTGTGAAATGAGTTTGGCACTAACAGTCATTCCTTTGAAGTATTTTTGTCCTGTTTTTTTAAAAATTATACTTGCTTATTTTGCTGCCTTAGACTGAAAAGCAGATTGGGACAGCCTCTGTTTTCTTCCCTCCTTTTTTGATTTGCCCATGTGTTCTGAGTCCAGTACTGAGAAACTGTGGCTCCCCACTGTGCAAAAAACACTTCTCTTTTAAGTTTCTTTATATTCCTCTGTTAATTACTATGCACTTGTATGGATTCTCAAGGAATTCTGTAATATATGGAAACAATGATCTCATTTAGATTCTTATCCCCCAAGTTTTCAGCATCTGTAAGGGGGCAAAATCCAACTTTATCAGATGGAATAGACACACAAAGAAATGTTTACTCTGATAACAAAAGAGGCTTAGTGCTCACTAAGATTTTCTGGAAGGATTTTCTTTAGTTACAGTGCATAATTTGACAACTTTAAAATAAAGCATACTATAATAAATTGATACATTTATTCACAGCTTCAGCTAAAATGACACAATCAATGGCTTTAGCAAGTTTAAATAGTCTTCTTTCTATCCTTAGCAACAGATTTCTGTTAAGTAGGAGGATATAACTCAGTGTGTGCTTACAAAAATAGGAAAACTGATTTTGTCTCAGATGACTGTGTAGTATCTTACATGTTTACATCTCCATCAGATTTACTGTAGCATGACTTTCTAGACTATGGGGTTGATTTAATAAATAAACATTATATGGAGCATTTCTCTTGTAGGTTACTTTGTTGAATGTGTGATGCCAGCAAAGATCAAGCTGACTTCCCTCTTTGATACCAAGGACTCAGTTGCTCCTATGGAGACTCCAAAAGATTCAGTAGGCATAAAAATGCATTTTTGTTTTTCATGTTGTTTATGCTTGCATTTTGTTAGTACTGGCTTCACATTTTTGAGTAAGCTTTTACTGAATCCTTATCTGTAATGACAGTTTAACTTTTCAGAAGATAAACTGAAGTGACATATACAGAAACTAATTTTTCAGTAGTGCTAAACATTTCCAGCTTTAGATACAGTTTAATCACATCTACACTTTATGAAAAATGTACATCTGCAGTTCTCTAAGGAATGTTTCCTAATACCTTTAATGTTTATTATTGTATGTAGGGAAGATATACATAATCCCTCTGTGTTAGAAAGACCCTTCAATTTAAATTTATTAAAGATTACTTTCCCCTGTCAGGAGCAAAGTGTCCCCTAAATCCAATTCCCTCCCATGAAAGCGTGAGAATTTCTCCACTGCTTGGGGTCTGTGCAAATCATCTGCACTACAAAAGAGCCCTGGCTTCTTCCATTTTAGGAATCTGGGAAGGGTAAATATTTAGAAGTGCTGGCATAACAATAGCAGAAGTAGAAGGAAATTAAAGTTTGGGATCCAGTGCTGAGACACATTTGGCTTAAACCTTGGGTAAAAAAACCACAAGCTTTATGGTAAATTGGTGAAACATTACAATTTTCAGCTTTGGAGTACAGAATCAGCAGGAACTGTTCTATGTAGACTAAAGCACCCAGTTTTGAAAATGTCCTCTTTGTTCTTGTTTAGGTTTTTTTTTGTTTGTTTTTTTTTTTTTTTTTTTTTTTTTTTTTTTTTTTGTCAGACCAGAGTGTGTTGTTGTTCAATTCCTTTCTGGCAGGTTGCAGGAACTAATATTTCACGAGCAAATACTAGCACTGTTAAGGGAACAAGGCTCTTTATGGAAGACAACTGCTGCTATGAGAACTTCTTGAATATAAAGCTCAGGGGCTGTAGGTTGAATGACTATATGAAGAAAACTGAAATTAAGACCATGGCATAGAAATTGATTTCATTATAGGAACTCTGGTGTTTAGGTTGCAAAGTAATTTGTTCCATAAAAGATTTTCTGTAGAATCTCTTAGAGAGTTTTCAGCATCTGTTGTTTTCAACAGCTGTTCAGTATTGAGCAGAAAGATTCATCTGTTCTCTGCACAGCAAGAAAAATGTATTCTTTATCTTGATAAATTCAGTTGAGCTTGAGTAACTCTTTGGATATTAAAACCAGTTTTCCTGGTCTGTTTCACTTATCTTTGGGAGATTTTTGGCAACATGTTCAAATACCTAAACGTGTCCAAAGACTGAAGTCTGTTTCTGCCAGAATTTGCTGTGTGACTTATGAGCCTATATAAAGACCATTATAGTAACTTAAGCTGATACTTGGCTTGTGTTTATGGAAGACAACTCCAAATAATCCTTTAACTTAATTTTGAGCAATGTTGTGTTTTTCAGAAAGAGACTGTATAGAGTTGGCTGGATAGAGAGAACAGTACTTTTGGAAAGAACTTAAATGTTTTGAAATTAGATTTATATTTTTTATCCAATTTAAAAGCTAAAACAAAAAAAAAATCTGTATTTCATTGTAGAAGGAAATAGAGTTTAACCTCCAGATAGTAGACTGCTTGGGTAGCTTTATCTGATGCCTCAGGGCTCTTAGCTCTCACTCAGCTTGCTTCAGGTTGTATGGGTCTTCAGAAAAGGCAGGTTTCTAGTTAGTTCTATTGGAAAGTTGTCACGCTTTACCATCACTGTTCTGTTTTAATAGTATTTTTTTCATGTCCCTTCCTATAATTTTGATTTTTACAATTTCCAGGTGGCAGATAATTTGGCACAGCCCCTGACAGATTTTTTTGAATTTTAGATCACCTAATGTCTGAAGGCTAGCAGAAGTTGCTCTGCAAGAGAAGCTAGACTCCTGTAGTACAATATAAAATAATATTTGGAGATAGTTCAGACCACTCCAAGACTTCAGTGCCTCAGTTTCCTTGCAAATTTCTCATCATTTTGGTTACCTACTTAAATTAATAGTGTTACCTCTTAAGTTTCTTTAGTAGGATGAGAAACCCTTCAATATTTAAATGCCTGTCCTTTCTTGGCTTATTCTTACTGAAAGTCCTCTGCAAATTCTGAATACCAAGAGTATTCACAAATTCTGAATTAGAACAATTCAAAGAAATTCTTATTTCAGTGAAGTCATTTGCCCAACCTAGACACTGGAGAATGTGGTCATTTTTTCAAGTTAGACACCCAGTGACAAGAGGAAGTGGAAGAATAGAGTCTTACTCTCTACAGCAAAGATACCGCAAAGTATCCACCATTCTTATGCCAGCAAACTAGCACAGCACGGAGCATGTTTGCCTTCCTTGTTCAGAATCAGATATGTCCTATGCGAAAGGTGATATTGAATCTTAAAAGTTGATTAATCAAGCTCTTTTTCCAGCCTTTTACATCTAGTCTAGTTGTTGTATGAGATATATTAGTTATGAAAACAGAACCCCTTACAATAGTAAGCAGAAAAAAGAAATTACAAAGAGAATTTATAATAAACTGAATTTAGACCAAGAAACCTGCACTCTATGGTAGGTTAGTCTCTTAATAGCAAATTAGTATCAGTCTGCTTCAGATTCAAGGTCTCTGGCAACTGGGGAATTTTGGTAATAGTTTCACGGAACTCATGACCAGGGTCAATAGGATTCTATGATCTTTACACAATAGTGTTCCACTGGTAAAATAAATCATAACAGAGCATGTTTTAAACCTATTTAAGGCTTGTGAGACTATGAGAACTCTGTTAGGTTTCTGTTCAATACTAATGAACAGGGCTCAGTTGTGACAGGTGACCCTCATTTGGTGTAAGATTTACCATGACCATTTCATGGGGTGTTCCATTTCTTCCCCAGTAATTCAGTTATAGCCCCGTTTTACCTATCAATTCCTTATGAACCAGCAGAATTCAAGGTGTTTATTTTACACTGTGTAAAAACAGACATTTCAAAATGGGTTTGGCTAGGATGGAATGGCATTACTTCTGGGAGTTCTTGAAGTAAATTCTGACAAAGTAGACCAGAAAGGAGGGACAGCAGTGATGGAGGCTCTCATTGCTTGTGGGGGGAGTGGAGAGCTTGGTGTAAGCAAATCCAGTCCCTCTGTGGTCCCAGCAGCCAGGCAAACTGGTTTGCTGGGGAGCAGAGCTGTGCCCAGTGCTGCTCCTGCCACTGCCCCAGTGTCCCAGTGCCACTGCTGCAGCACCACACCCGTGTCTGCTCATGCCCTGCAAAGCTGGGATGTAATTGCTGGGCAGCTGTGTGATAACCCTGAGAAAGGGAAGACTTGGATTTAGTGCTGAAATCCAGCTGAAAGATTTCAAGCTAAAGTTTCTCACCAACTAGACTCTTCACTCCTCAGCTGTTTACTGGACTGGGATGAAGGGCATTCTTTGTACTCCTAGGAATGCAAAATTTACAGGACCAGAGCAACAGAGAGCACCAGTAAGAGAAACAGGACTTTATAATCTGGTGGTGAGGTCACTTCCTTGGAAGGGGGAAACACAGGCTGGACTTTGAGGACTCTCTATGTACTTTACATGAAACAGTGCACAGAGTTTATGAACTGTCTTGGAAGATTAAGCAGAACTAAGTGTAACCTGTAAAGTGGTGAATTGAACAATTTCTGTCTAAGGTGCTTCATCAATAATTGAGCAAAACTTCAAAATGATGGTAATAAACATAGAATGAAAGTAAGGTACATGTGGGTTCTTGTTTTTTTCAGATTCTTGATATTTCAAAATGGATTCATTTCATAATAGAATTGTATGTGGTGAAAGCTTTTTTTTAATCCTATATTAAGCCTCTGTATAATCTTATTTTAAATGTGCTAATCAAGCTATGGTTTGTGTACTTGCCAGAAAAATTATTCTTGATTTGTGTTATAGTTCAAAGTGAAATGTGCATATTTAAAATCAATAGAAATTCTACATCCACATCTGTAGATATGAAACGTTGATGTAATAGGTGGTGCCTGCCAAAACTCTTCTATTTCTCAGTTTATAACTTCAAAGTGAAGAAACGAAAATGTATTGTACTACAGTGCATGACTAGATTAGGGTATTAAAGCATGTTCTTTATTATGCTTACCTCTAATTTAGTTGGTTTCAAAAACTCAGTTGTTATTAGCTAAATTTACAATGGCAGTTTTAGGTTTCTAGGAAGCTCCAGTGACCTCTGTAAAGAGGTAATTCAGTGAACCTGTCACTAATAATTTCATTCTGCAGCTAATAGTAATAGGTTTAATCCAGAAATTATGAACTGGGCCCCCCTCCCCTGAGGGAAATATTTCTTTCCACCTTTAAATATAAGGAGGAGTGAGCATAGGAAATTCAACAGAACCTGCTCTTTTATTTTTGTAATCATGAGGCTTTTGTGAAGTACTGTGCAGAATCAGTAATGCACAGCAGTTTTCCTTGAATTACGTCCCTGTGAAGGTTTCACTGCTGCCATTTTAATGGAATATGGCTTTATCTGCTGTCACTCACATGTTTACCTGAAAACTAGCTCCTGATGACTGTGGAGTCTTTGGGGTGTGTTCTGTGCACAAGAAGCCTGACCGCTCTGAGTCATGCTGTGACTGATAATCTGAAGAGCACCAGTGCTCCTGCTCAGTGTTCACAGTGGCCATGCAAGTAGCTCAGTACTGCAGCCCTTGTGAGGAAAGTCATAGCAGATAATGATGTTGCTGAACTGTTGACTTTTTTTTTCTGAAAGAAAAAGTGCAGTCATTCAACAAGAAACCTGGGAAAATGTCCATCAGTGCCTTTACCAATTGTACCCTACTATGTTTTAGTATTGAATTAGAATGCTAATCACTGACTTGTTTTCCATCTTCTCCTAATGAAAGAAAGTCCTGTATACAGGGAACTGGAATTTCAGTTTGTAAGTGTTTTGAACACAGTCCTTTGTTTCTGCTTTGTTGTTTTGTGAGAATTCAAAACTAGTTCAGGAATAACTTTTTGTACAGAAAAATCAGAGGCAGAGATTGTGCATCATGCTTATCCCTATTATTTGCATTTCTGCCTTCTAGTTTTATTCTATGTACTGCATGCTTTTTCTTAAGCATTTTTAAAGTTTCTCTTTAGTCCTGTAAAGCCTATTGCTTTTGCAGTTTTGACTCTAATATACACATTATATGCATGTGTTCTTCTAAGTGAACCTAAATCATCAGTGCCACTGAAAGAAATGCATCTCCCCCATCTGGTTATACTTGCCTGCTGTATCCACCATTCTTATGCCAGCAAACAAGCTTGTGCAAGTATGTGGGGAGTTGAATTTAGAAAATTTATTGGGATTAAAACTAATCTCTGAAGAGGAAGTGTGTGGGTGAACATGATGAGCACGTTTGCGTGATAGGCACTTCCCTCTTAAAATTGCCGCCTAGCTCTGAAATTCTTTGTTCTGTGACCCTGGGCCAAGCATTCCAGGTTCCTTTCTCTCCCTTCTTCCCAGCCCCCCTTCCCCTTGATATGTGTGAGCAGCTTGCTTTCACCCCTGGTTTATAATGTGCCAGTAACCAAGGAGCTCAGGGTCACTCACCGTGCACAGTGTCAGTCCTGCCTGGCAGCTCAGTCAGCTGTACTGGAAAGGTGGAAGGAACACTGGCTGGTAGTATAGTCTCTTCTAATGCCTAATAACTCTGTGTACCTTTGGGTACTGTGACCAGATTCATGTGATAGGTTTTTTTGTCCACTGTGAGGAAAAACATGGATGTGTCACTCGAGTATGAAGAACAAGTCATGCAATAGTCATTGGGATGGTTCCCTCACGGTTAGATTATTTTTGGCATTATTTCTAAAGCAAACTCTTTGGGAAAGATTTTTTGCTGGTAGATTAATATTTAACTTGTTTTGGAAAGGGCATATGCAAAGATTAATATATTTTGACAAATAGAGCAACCTTACTGAGGCTGGTCTTTTTTTTTTTAATAGCTGGTCTGTGAGTTCTTGCTGGGAAGGTCAGTATATTTTGCATGCATTGCTCTTTAAAATGATATCTGCTGGTTACTGTTAAATCTGTAGACTAAACAAGGCTGTTCTGTGAAGTAAGATTTAAAATTATAAAAAGAATATTCAGGTTTTAATATCTGAACACTTTCTATAAAGGTTCAATGACCTTCATTAAAATCTCTCAGCTTCATTAAAATTGCTAGTGCCCATGCCCTGGAACAGGTACATGGTGCAATTGAGGGAGCTGGAAGGGAGGGAATTGCAAAGGAACCAAACTTCCCTTGGAGGCATAGAATGGCTCTGCAGCTGCTGCTGCCTGGGGCTTCCAGGAGTCTTCCACAGCTGCTGTCTCCATGTCTGATATGGAGGTACTTTGCTTTGTACAGCTGTGGTACTGCTGGCATATACCCAGGCACTCCTCTTTGCCAGGATATAAAAAAAACCCAACTGCACAGTTGTAGTCTCTAATGACCAACACTGACTAGTGTTCTCTCAATTCTCATAGCCTGGCTTCCTTTGCAGACTGGTATCAGTCTTGCTGCTTCAGAGTCCCGATCCTCAGATCCTGGGTATGGAAATATACTGTACTGCTAAATATATTTCAGCAGCTGATCCTCTTTAGATTCCTTAATTCTTGTGTGAAGAGAGTTAACCTGTAGAGAACCAAATCCTACTCCAATGAATCTCCTAGAAACTGAGCATGTATAGTAATTGGATAAAATGGTAAAATCACTATTATGCAACTGAATTTCTACATACATCACAGAATGTATAAAGTAATCTAGTCAAAGTCTGCACTTGAATTCCATCTTTAAGTAGGTATCCAGCTGTATTTATTGACTGTAAATCTCAAGAGGTACCCTTAAGCTTAAAAAGCACTCAAGTACCTCACCTCAGCTATTTTGGTCAATACTGGGTCATCTTCTGCATAAAAATCTGGTTAGTTAAATGGACCTCATGCAGAGAAACAGTTATCTGGGTTTGTATTACAACTGAAATGCAATGTTTCTGTACCTTGTGCTTTTCTAAAGGATTTTTTGAGTCAAGCATTGATCAGGAAGGTTTGCAATTGCAGTTTTGTACTGACAACACAAGATTTATACTGTACAGTCAGAACTGTGTGGCTCCAGGGAACCTGTGTACAGTAGAAAATGCCAGATCAGTTTTTTGAGAAGACATGCCTCACAATCCTTGGGCATAATACAAAAGGAATAGAGATAGCATAACAAAATCCATAGGGGAATGTTACGTTGGTGTTTTGTAGTTTAGACTTGTCTCAAGTTCTTTCACATAGAGTAGCAGGTGAAATGGAAGCGTATCAAACTTGGTGAAGAGTTTTGGAAATTATGTGGCTTGCATGATTGGCAGTAACTGTATTTTAGTCTAAGTAGTGTGAAATCAGAGGTTTCTGCAGAAATCTGACATCTCCTTCTAAAGCTTGGAGGCTGGGGTTCTGAACAGTCTGGTTCTTGATTTATCTGAATGTATGAGGAATTCCCAGGCTCACATCTGTTAGCTAAGAGACAGCCAGAAAAGATTGACTTTGCATTGCAGGGGCTGTGTTTGGGTAAGCCTGTGGCAGGCAAGCAGCCTGGTGAGCAAACATTGAGGTTGTGCTCAAATACCATTTTCTCCTGCCTTGTCTGTCAGCCCTTTGTTAGTGTATCAGTAAAGCTCACTTCAAATAAAAGGTCCTCTCTGGGCTCTAGCAATGCTTGTTTACTCCAAACACTTAGATCTCTCTTTTTTTCTGGGGGGAAAAAAAGAAAAATTAGCTTTGGTGCTTATTCCATTTTCCTAATGAAGAAAGGTGAAGGTGTGATGTTGGTTGAGCACAAAGGGAAGGGGAGCTCTTTCATGTATTATTTGAAGGTTTAGGCAGCTAATTTTGAAAATCTTAAAAAAGAACAAAAAAGCTGGTAGGGATTTCCTTTCCTGTTAGTTTTACTAAGCCAAGGGAGCTAGGCTAGGCTGAAGGTTGAACGTGCAATAGGTAGAAGAAGCGTTTCAGAATTGCCACTGTTACCTAGCTTACTCTTAAATGAATAGCAAGAATCTTCTTCTTAGCTCTGTGAATGAAGTGAACAGCAAAATGAATAGTTTTCTGATATCTGCAACATAAAAGTTTATTTTGCACACAGCTGTTAATATTGCATAATCATTATATGGCAGTTCAGTTTATTCAGTTGCAGTAAATATGGATGTTACATTTTTAATTTTTCTAAATTAAGTTCAAAACAGTTGCCCCATCTTAAAAATAATTGATGTATTTTTAGATAATCTCATACATTGTAAGACTTCACTGTTTCCTGAATTAAGAATATGAATCTGAAAGTGTAAACTGAAAGTGACATTTCCTTTGCTTCCCTAACTGAAATGGAAATAGTGGTATTTGTGGTTTTTGGACTGTTGCTATATGAATTTCTCCAAATGATGGGAGAAATACAGTTCTTTGTTACTTCTTTGATTACAGACAAGTTAATGTAGTGGTTATTAAAACAGTATTAGTAAAATACATTTCTCCTGTCATGGAAAAAAAAATACGCTGCAATAGTCGCTTTCATTGCTATCAGGCTGGTGGTTGTAATTTAAGTGCTGGTGTAGTACAAGTAGTAGAATTACTGCTTTTTATGTCACTTGTTTATTTTATGTTCAGATAAAGCATTCTGTTAGTTTTTCCCCCTGGTCAGTCTGGACTGTTTTACAAGTGACATTATACATGTGTGCACTTACATAAGATACATTTAAGTTTAGTTACTTCATAGTGGAAAAGGTACACCTGTGAGAAAGGAATGTGAATGAGAAAATATAACTGTATGTAAACATGTTTATGCAGCTGCATTTTAATGTAACTTATTATTGGAGCACTCTGTTTAGAGAATGAAACTTTTACAGCTGAAGACAAGCTATTAAGTTTCTTCAAAACATTGTAAGCTGTAGATAAATCAGAAGTATAGATATTCAATTCTGCTTCCAGATTTATTTGGTTTTTTAATGAGTTTTCTTCATATTAGTATCTGAAAACTATTTGAGATGCTAATAAAACTGTCTTATAAACTTTCCATATTAAAGCTTTTTTGCAGAGTATTAAATCTAATGTTTTCTTCTGTTTTTCATGATCAATACACAACTTTCAGGTTTTTTTTAATAATGTAAATAATTTCATCCAATGTGAGGAATTTTAAAACTTAATAGCTTTTCAAGGCTTTTATGTGATGTGGGACTTCAGTTACTGTGGAGCCTCAGATATGCATTTCAGTTCAGAGTACATGTGGTTTGGAAACATGGAAAATAAAAGGTTTATGTCTGTTAGATGTCCACCAAAGATATAGTCATTAAATTTATGTTAGTATTTCTGTTATGTAAGTAGATAAAACAGGACAGTCTTGTATGTCATAAAAATCAGCCTTCACATTTAAAATATCAGGATCTCAATGAAAAAAAAGTAAGGGAAATGCTGCCAGTGACTTGTTTTGTCTGGGGGAAGAGGCAAGGCTCTAAAATGACATAATCATACTTCGAGAGCTTTTAAAAAAAATCAATAAAGGCCAAAAAAATCAATAAAGGAAATAGTTTAGAATCAGGCTGTATTTGTTTGCAGATTCATACTGAACTAACTTTTTCATTACACTAGGGACTGAGAGGACATTGTTCTAGGCACTTCATGGACAATGAAAAACCCTCTTTGCCCCCAGAAATTTATTTCTGTGCTTTGACTTTCAGTGTTATTTAAGCTGATGTGGCCTTAAATATCCCGTTTCCAGCATATTAAAAAGAATGTGTTTGTATCTGGTTTATTGAAAGTAGTGTGTGGAGTTTAAACTTTGCAAATCCAAGCCAGATGTCCTTTGCATATCTTAACCCCAAACAACCAAAACAAACAAACAAACCAAAGCCCAAAAAACAACCACAATCAATAGAGCATGAGCAGTGAGCATGTCTTAACTTTTCCCGTCACTAGTGCTGGAGAAAGACTGCTTTGCAAGGTTTAAAGATTTCTCAGCCTTTTTCCAGGTTATCAATTATGAAAGATTTTGTGATAAAGTCTGGATGAGTGGAAGCTAGAGAAGGACAGTCAATTTACTTCATGTCCTCTATTGATCAGACAATATTTTATCTCTGTGGAGGCAAGCAGTCTGTAAGTGGAGGACTCTACTTACTCTGCCATAGGTATATGATGATATTGAATCAATTTTGCTTATAGTACAACCTGTAATTATAAGAAGGTCTGTCTTCTATACTTCAAGGGGAAGAAAACAGTGTGTAGAAGAATACCAGTGTAAGAGGATATAGATTTTAATACCTTGAATTTCAGTCACTGCCTTTTCTTCATCCTGTATCTCAAGTAAATAAACCTACAGATTGAAGTGCCAGATTTCCGTTGCTGGATGCTTTTGTTTTTATATTTTGCAATATTTCCTTTCATCTCTGAATGGGTAAAAGAGGTTGTAAATTTACTCCAATGTTCAGAGGCTTCCAAATGCCAATACTGAGAGTTTTCAACTTCATTTCCTTACGGACACAGGCATTCTCTTTTCAGGTTCAGTTTATGCTTAGGAGCAGACAGCTCACATTTGCATGGCTGCAGTCTCAGATAGGTCACTTTGTGTCTTTGCTTCATATTTCTGGACCCAAGAACACTTGGGAACACCGTGTAGGCTCTTGGATCTCTCTGCAGGTTGTCAGGTGTGAGGATCAGTGGCAGTCTAGACCTTGTAATCTCTGATGGATCAAGCTGACTCAGCCCCAATAACTTCTCAGTGCAGTGCTGGCATGTTCCAAGTGCTGCTAGAAGCTGGAAGTTCCTGGTCTGTGCCCCATGTGCCTCTGAGTAATTAAAGTAGGTGCTGCTGCTACCTTAGTATTGCCTCAAGTGTTGCATGGAAATATACTTTAGTATGAAAAGTAGTAAATGAATGGTTGGTTCCTACCATATTTTTTGTGCTATGTTGTTTATTTTAAAAGGCATTTGGTAAAATGCCTACTGTGAGTACTGTGCTATGGCATCTAAAAGGCAACAGAGACTTTTGCATCCAAGAAAAAAAATCCCACCAGTCAGGAAATTCTGTAGGTGGATAGGAATTGTAATAAAAATTCAATGTAGCTGTAATAAAATATGTGCAGAGTACATGTGCCACGTGCAGAACTCATTTTGTCATTTTAACCTCTAATTGGCTCTTTTATTCCATATTCCCTTTTTCTCTCCAGTTCATTAGCAATTCATCAGAATTCCTACAGCACCTCTTGTGTCCTCTGTCTGGCTTTCATGGATTTTGGAAGCCTCTGCACTTTTTTTTCCTGAGCACTTGCCGAGTCCTTAATCACCCATTTATTCCCAGAACATGCAAGACTTCCACCAGCTCTCTTATTAATGTTCAATGCTCAAAGTCTTTCAGCTTCTTCTGGATCTCTCTTTGGAAGAGTGACACTGTGACAAGAAGAATCTGTGATTAATGTCATATTAAGCTCAGAGAGGCAGGTGAAGGCATCCCGCCAGGAAAAGGTACAAGGTGTAGCTGCACCTCCTGTGGTGGAAGGGTGGCAGCTTGGTCACAGCTCTTGATCATGGGCAGCCAGAGGTCAGAGAAGTGGCTGGCACTCGATGGCATTGCCCAATGTCTTCAGTTTAGGAGAGGCTATGAAAGGGTCATGGCCAAGTACTGCAGCTCTTTGTATCTTGTTTGAAGAGAGAGAATGCTCAAACTTCATGCATTACAGCACTCTGTCAGTCCTGCTTTGTAAATAGAAGCTTCAGTTTTTAGGCTCATTTTCTTACACTGACTACAGCTCTGAGTCTCTACCATGGTTATCTTCATAACCTTTTTCCTAAGTATTGTATATAGAAGTCTGGGAACTGTATTAGTCTTTTTACTACTACTTGATTTTATAAGTGAAGTATACTGCGAATAATGTTATTTTAAAATCTCAATTTAAAAAACCACCTTATGATAGAAAAATAGAGAAAGCATCACTTATGATGACTAAGTTAGAGTTTTTCTTTGACTAAACAATCAAAGTATTTGTAAAATATATTGGCAGATCCATATACCTGTGGGCAGAACTTCTGATGCTTTGAGGATCATTTTGAATTATACCAAGGCTGAATTAGTAGTGCAGATGTCCTCCAGATTCCCTGCATAGATGCATTTCCAGGCAGTGAATAGCACAGTTTATAGGATAAACTCCGTTATCTTCTCGAGGCTTCCACAGATCAAATCTGACATTCCTGATCTGCCTTGAATCACTCTAAGTTCTTACATCCTTTTTCACTGGACCTGCATTCCATATGGTATAGGGCTCAGTTGTATTTTTTAATTACTTGCAAACAAAGGAGTCAGCATTTGTCTGCTATTGCTGGAGATGAATGGTGGGATAAGTAGCAACATTAGAAGTGATGCACAAGGGGATGTTAAAAAGGATGGATGATGGAATTGTCCAAACCAGGAATATGTTGGTGGGACTTGGGGCAACCAAGGTTTTGCAAGGCCTAAGTGTAGCATGGGGAAAAGGTTTCTCAGCACTTAGTGTTGAGTTTGGTTTTCAGATACTATAAGGGCAATAATCTACTACAAGGCTGTAATCCAAATATATGATACGCTATTTAAATCCCATTTTGACAAATACTTTTATTAAGCGTATCTCTGAACATGCATTATACTGTCACCCTTGGGAACAAAGTATCTGCATTAAATTTATGTGCTAAGAAACTTAACACTATTTTCCGCAGTACATATACTCTAAGAGTTTTAGTAGACTGTAATCTTTCAGATTTTTATAGTCCTTTTCCTCCTAGATATAAAAGCAGTGAGCAAATATTATGTGCCTCTTGTCATTTCTTTGAGGTGGTTAGCAAATACAAGGGACACAGTATCCGCAGTGAACCGATACACATTATACATATAGATATGTTTTATGTTTTTCAAAAATACATGGAGTTGTGTGACTTTGGGAAAGTAACTTTGAGATTATTCTGCTGCTTCCAGGTTACATTATGTGTTTCAGATATTCAGAAAGTCAATACTGTATTGCCATCCTACTTTTATTTTGAATTATGGTTGAGTTACCTGCTTTGTAGTAGTGCTGTTTTGATCAATAAATAGAATTGAGCAAAATACATTTCTTACATAAAATCTGTCCTAGAGCATTAACACTGAGTGGTTCTAACTTGGATGGAAAGCAAGTTTTCTATTAGAGAATCCATTAATGTTAGAAAAATGTTCTAGATAGGATGCTGATGGTGTGGGGGAGGTGGAGATGGCAGCTGATGCCAGTGAAGTTTCCCAGTTGAAGCTCAGTGAGAAAGTCAAGGAAGACAGGTTTAACAAAAAGTTTCCTCTTAGAAGTGGGGAAGCAGCACCACCTGTTAAAGACCAGATCCAATTAGCAGGAAGAGCTGCCTTCTGTAAAAACTTGTATCTCAATTGGAATGCGTAATTCTAAGGTCACACTAAGGGAAATTGAGCTTCAGTGATTGAGATTTAACCTTTGGTTAAATCTTTTGCTTTACAAAGAGTAAAGGTGTTTATAGATGAGCAATTACTTTTGCTCAAACCAGTTCAACTTGACCCTGAAATCAGAGTTTCTGTATTTCAATAGAAAGTAAGGAGAGCACTTCTAAAAGCCAGTCAGACACCTGTAAATCACCATCTACTTTGGATTTACAGGGACTGATTTACAAGATCTGCCTCAGGAAGATGCCAATTCTGAGATACCCAGAGCTGAGGAAAAACCAGGAGTCAGCTCCCAAAATACAAGGCTTGTGAGCACCTGGGCTTTTGTAGTTAGTTTGAACATGATGATCTGGTATACCACAGAATATGGTTTATAGCACTTCCTCTGGTAGGATTTTAAGCTCCTCATTTACCTCTGCTAAGTGATCAAGTACCACGTTCCCCACATTAATACCTAGAATTGAGGATTTAACTATCTCCAGACTTCAATAATCTCTATTTTTTCATTTTGAGTTGTGAACCAGGAAATTTTCTGGTTTTCTGCATTAATAGTCTGTAATAATTACATTTGTATTTATAAAGTCTTCCGAAAATTTGTTATCTGAGATGTATGTAGAAATGAACTGCCAAGACCCTCAAGTACTCCTGTGTAGAAGCTTTTTTAGGTACAAATATTGTAAAATCTGGTGGGGGTAAAGGCCCTTAAATCCCAGTAGGTATTTTGTTGCTGGAGACCTGTTGGAGATTCGTAGCCACACACCAAAATTTGGCCTGACAACCAGAGGATGAAGTAAGAGCTTGCTGGGGGGACTAGCCCTTCCCAGGAGCTAATGAGAGCTGAAGTGAGTTTGAAAAGCACTCCAAATGAGCCCCGGAGCTGTTTTCAGTCTCCCGCCTTCCTCGGCTCTTTCCCTTTGCAGCAGCCGGTGCCAAGGCAGTTCCACTCACGCTCTCCACGTGGAGAGGCTGGCGCGGAGCCCGCGGGTCGCGCAGCCCCTGTGGGCGCGGGCAGGTGAAGCGGCAGCGCTCGGCTCGGCCCCGCGCCCCAAACCCGAACCCGAGCGAGGGGGCGGGGAGCGGCACGGGGCTCCCGCAGCAGCAGCAGGAGCAGGGAGGAGCCGCCGGGCGCTGCCAGAGCCCGGACCTGCCGCGGGGAGGGGCGGCCGCGGCTCCCGGCGCTCCCCGCTCGGGGCCAGTGTTGGGGCGAGCGGAGCAGCGGCTGCGGAGAGAGCGGGCGCGGAGCCGGGGGATACCTGGATCGAGACCGGCCTGCCGCCTCCTTCCTGCCCATCTGCCCCGATTTGCGGCTGGTGAGTGGCGAGAAATGCGTCCCGTTGGGTCGCTTCGGACCTGGCCGTGCCTTCAGAAAGCGCGGGGATGGAGATTTAACTCAGTGCGTTTATTTACACTGCAAAGCTACTTTGTAATGCAGGCGGGCTCCTGGGATTGTGAGAGACTTTTCAGCTGGGTACAAATGCCGGAGAGTTTAGCACAGGACCCTGCCAGCGCTGAAGAGCCTGGTGAGAAAGCAAACGCCCCCCCCCACCGCGACTGGAGATGCGGCTTTTGGGCAGATGCGCTGTGATAAAAATGATGTACCAGGTTTATCATTTGACCTTCAGAGCACGGCTCAGCAAATGGGAGACTTTAAACCCACTCACGCTTTGGGAATGAAGCGGGGCGGGGGGGGGGGGAAACCCAACAACTCCCATGTTTAGTTTTCAAAGAAAATTATTGCTGGACTGATAGTGTAAAAGTGCTTTGCTGTGTTTTCTGTAGCCAAGTGCAAAGAATGCTCTGTGTTTATCAAAAAGGTGTGACTGCCAGTGTGTACCTGCCTCATGTGCCCTGATGTCTCACTGGGTCTTTGCCTTCTTTAATGTACTGTAGAGGGAGATTATATTACTGCTCCTGTTAAAATCGTAAGAAAAATGTTAATATTAGTACCAATTCTTGTTACTATGTTACTGTGTTCAAACATAGCCTTTAAATTTGGACAGAAAAAAAAGTCTTATTCTAAGCAGATGGTGGAGAAGTTTCTTAACCTGTTATGTAACATTTATATAGCCAGGATGATGGTAGGTATAGCTGGGGCCATACCTTAAAGTGTTGCTTTTGTGTCCCTTTACAGCTGTAATAATTTCAATGTTAGTCCCACAGCATGATGAAGTAAAAACCTGTGGAACTTTCAATGCAAGTAACTCTTCTTACAGCCAGAAAGAGACATATTTTGGTTTCTTCCCATTCTGTGTAAGCAGGATTAAAGCTATTTTGGATCAGAATATTTGCGACTGCAAAAATTTTCAAGTCTTTCACATGGTAATGGAAAGTCAGTAAGTTGTATAAATAAGATTTAGTACGATGACAGTATGGCAGTTGTAAACAATGTTTGGGGTTTTTTTAACAGCTTTCTGGGCTCTTAAACTATGCTGAGGTGTACACCTGCTTTCCAAAACTATGCACATTTTTTTTCTTGAAGTAGTGTGGTTCCAATAATTTCTGCTTCTAGCTGTATCTCATTCCAAAACTCAGAGTATTTGAAGCTTTTTGGACTTCAATACATTTTCTTCCATTTCCCTACATAGATATGCTTTTTTTTTTTTTAATTAAAACTTTAGAATTATACAAAACTTCTGGAAGAGAATTCAGAGCTCCTTGTTGCTTCTATCTATAGTCTAATTATATCTATTGTAAATTTTGATTTTGAAAAGACTTTGTAGTTAAAGCACTGACTTTCTGTAGTCAAAGCCCTGCAAATGATTTCTGGAGATGGTCGTCTCTTGTTTTGCTCTCTGTGCCAGGAGAAGTAACTTTAGCTTAAAAGCAAAATCTGTTTCTGAGGGTCTGAAGAACCCTGGTTTTCCCATCCTTTGCAGTCTTTTCACAGCTCACTCACTCCATAGCTGTCGCTGGTGAGTCCATTCCTGTGCCAGCTTGGCAACACTGTTTCCCAGTGTGTCCATCTCTACATGAGCTGATGTGCTGGCATGATGACATCTGGGAACTCCCTGTCACAGGAATTGCGGTTCCCAAGCCAGTCTGCGACACAGGAAATGAACTCATGGAGTCTCAGGTTCAGGACAGGACAGCTTCTAAGCCTCACAAACCGTGGAGGGGGATGGCAGGGACAGCTGGCTCTCAGAACACTTGGAGGAGGGGAAATTTCCCCTCCACAAACTTCTTCTGCTTCGTAATTGTCTGCTAACTACTGCCTCATGAAACAAGGACTTAGATTGCTGAAAATCTGCTTGTTAATAGGGTGACATTAGTTGAGAACATGGGTATTTATAAACTGTGCAGAAAACACACTGATCATAATGGCATTTCGCAAAAATAGGAGCTGTGTTGTACCAATTCTCTAAGTGAAATAGCTGCATTAATAAATATATCAGGTAAGCTTGCTCGTTGATGAAATGAGAATTTGAGACTTCCTGAACCTGAAATGCATATATTTAATATACTTGAAATACCTGGGGGGAAAAAAGGAGAGCACAGGGATGGCTTGCTCTGGGAAGTGCCTGTATTTTGTACAGAGAAAGCTTTTCAGGGAAGAGGTAGGGGTTAACAAGTGAAATGGAAGAGCAAGAATCCAGGTATTGAGAGAAACCAAGCACCACGTATGATAGCATTGGAGTAAGACCTGGAGAATTTAAAAAATGTCTAGCTGGGAGCCAAAATGGAGATCAACAACCATAAAACATTAAAAGGCAGTTTGACTTGCTAAAGATCATTGCAGTGATAGATAAGTAGACATCTCCCATGAAGCCCAGTATCAAACACCAGGCACCACCTGTTACTTCTCTGAGCACTGAGAAAAAGCAAAGATACAAAGAATTCTGGTAATGTGAAGGAGGAGCAAACCCTCCTTTAGAGTGGCTGTGCACTGGCAGATGAAGGCTGGAGTGGATTTAACTTGCGTTTACAAACTGTAAGACTATTGGCCACATTGGAAAACTTCAGTATCTTAAAGGACTGCAAGGCCATTATGGTGTTTCATCTGGAAAGAGCCTTACCAGGTAGCACTGGGATTGTTAAATGTTGCTTATTTTAGAAATACACTGCTTCTAGAGTCCAGTTGGTTTAGATGAATTTTAACATTAAAAAATGTTTCTGTTACTTTGCACATCATGTTTATCTCAGAACTATGATGCTTTGTAGCTGACAGATCTGCAAACTCCATAAAGCCTAGGCTGGTTCAGCTGGCTGAGTGGTGCAATGATGACTACAGCCAAAAAGCTTTAGATAACTTTGAAATGAAATTTGAATTTTGTCCTACTTTAAATGAAAATCTGTAGTCTTAAAACAGTTTAGTTTTGGTTTTTTGCAAGTTACAGATTTTGGGTATTTTTTTTCTTATATGGTTAAAACAACCCTCAACTTGGCTGTTCTCTGTTGTCTTCTAAAAATCTATAAATTATCTGTACTAATATATTAGGTTATACTAAATTTCCACTACGTCATTCCCTCTTGGATTTGCACTTCTATCACTCCCAATTGTAGGCATTCTGAGTCCAGATGGGATTTGTTGAACCAATGTTTTTTTAAGTCTGGTTGGGGTTTTTTGGTTGTATTTTTTCTTTTTAAGAAACTTAAGGAAAAAATTCTTTCAGTTGCAGCCAAAGGAACAGGTGAACTTAATCCAAGTTTTAAAAGAACATGCTAGTTGGGGAGCCCCAATCCCACGTAGTTGGTGTGGTACAGCATTACTTTATTTCCTGGAGGCTTGCAGTGCTTGTCTGCTGGGTGAGCTGTGTTCACTGTTAGCTCCACAAATGATAGATGGATTACTCCATAAAACTGTTATGAAAGAACATTGCCACATGGTACATTCCAGATATGATGCTCTTCCAAGAGTTGTTTTGAACTGCGTGGCTCAAGTCCTTTCTGAGCAGTTACTGCTATCAGGAGTGCAGTAATTAAAGACAAATCTGGTTTTCTTGCTTTAGCAGTCCAGCTGGCATAATTTCTAAAGAGATGATCATGTTTAAAATACCTTGTGTCCAGCTAGAGATGTGCAATGTATTAAACATGTAGATTAACACTTTTTCTAATTGTATTTAATCTTCTATTAAGTAGGGCTGTCTGCATTACAACCTGTATTTTCTACCACCTCGTTATTCAGACTACCTGTCCACTGCTTCAAAGCTTTCAGGTGTAAAGTTTTATAAGTCTGAAACTCCCCCCCCCCTTTAATGGACAATGCCAGGTCCTAAAACAGTCTGAGGAGTGCAGCAAAAATAAACGTCAACATTGAAAGACTTCAGAATTCTCAAAGACTGAATTTTCAAAGATTCCTGTTTTTAGATTTTTTTTTTCATGGTCAGCATGTTCTTAGATTTCCCATCCCATGTCATATTAAAAATCTTACTATGCTTTTACTTGTCACATCTTAATTGGCTTATTTATTCATCCTCTGAAGAAAAGACTTTCAGTTAACTATTTCATTGGGCCGTTGTTACATATTTCTAAGTTCCCAGTCACTGCAATTATGGTAGAGGAGACAAAATGCCATGGAGAGTTAAGAATATAATGTACGAATATTTTTTGGTGTGACAGCTGCAGGTGAAGTTTTGCTATCAGTGGATTTACAGCCACTTCTGTAGAGAGGGACACAAATGAAGTACCGTAGTAGGGAATTTGTAATCCCCTCAGAATATAGTGAAACAAAACTCAGATGACATTAGCCTGGTCAAATTCAGTGACTCAAAGTAGAAAAGTTACCAAACCAAATGAAAATGTACAGCCCAGCTCACATTGTAGAGAATTGGTTTGAGTCCCAGTTCTTCATAGCTGTGACTGAATAAAATATTTCATCAGATGGCTACCTTAGCATGCAAAGTAGTCTTGCTTTAATGTGTCATTGAAAGAACTTCAAGGCAAGCAGGTGCTTCCATTGCCTCTCTAAAAGACTCCATAAAAATGAACAGTACTCAAGAGTTCCTCAAGGCTTAGGAAAAAAGAATGAATTGGCTCTACCTGTTAAAATTTTAATGTTTGAAAGGGTTAATGAATTGCTTATTATAGGAGAACAAAGGCATAATTATATGTTGGGGTACTGATGATCTTTTCTTCAAATTTAGTAGTTCTAAAACATTTCTGAACAAAAGGTACACAGGTAGCTATTACATCTGTGGAAAATAAAGCATTTCTCTTTGATCATATTTAATGGAGGCTGCTGAGCTGTGTGGACAAAAGTTACAATTGCCGTGTCAGTGTTCTCAAGGGGCACAGATACACTGAGGGGCCAAGCCCGTGTGTCTGTGCTGGGGTTGTCCAGCTGCTGCGGGCACAAGGTTGGGCATCTGTGTTTGGCACAGAGATGTGTGGTTTCCTTCATGAAGTGGTTGAAAACAGCTACTAAAAATTAATGTTGCAAGTGTCCTGTGTTTAAAGCAAAAGGACATGTGTCTGTCTTCCTGAAATAGCAGATACTTGCAGTCTCTCTGTCCCTTTATTCAGTTACTACAGTAGACAGTAACTTTGATCAGTGTACAGCAGTTTCAAGTGGTAATATGGATGGATCCAACTAACTTAGAAACAAATGGAACAGCATCACTGTGCAACATCTCTCTTATGTGAGTGAATGTAAAAATAAGCAGCCAGAAATTCCAAAAATGTTGCCAGACACCTGGAGAGGAGCTTTCTCTGCCTCAATGTCCAGCTCTCATTGTGTCCACTGAGGTTTGACATTGCCTGCAGTGCGAGAGAAAACCAGACTGCTGAAACCCAGTGGAATTTCACATAACTAATATATCTCTTCAGACCAAACTGAAGTTTAGCCAGCCCCTTGAATTTGCTCTCTGTGCTCAGCAGAAAGTCCTCCTTGGGCTTGACTTTCCTGGGCTAGGGGAGGGGGTACCCAGCAGGAATGTGTGGAATTGAAGGCTGGAAAAAATTGCTTGTCAAGCAGCATATTCTCCTGTTCTGAGTGGGTATCTAAATGAAAGTGATTTCCCAGGGCATCTGGCTCTGCACATGATCTACAACAAATAGCAGAGGATTAATTTTCGTTTCAGAAGTGGAGGATTTAGCTCTGTCTCAGGGAGATGCTACACAGGGGGCTGCCAGGGGGAGCATTCCAGTCGGCAAAGCACTTTGCTTAGAATTAGCATTCAGGCAATTAAATAGCTCAGCTGGCTGGGCAGGCTTAGCTCTCTGAGCACTCAGCAAAGGTATCAGGAAAGAAAATGAGTTAGAAACTTCCTTGCTTATCTGCCTTAATCTATGTGTGTTGTGTCTCTGTGCAAAGTTCAGTGTCTGTAATGCAAGCCTTGCAATTTGGACTTGCAGTGCTGTTAATTAAATTCAGTATTAAAAAGTCAAAGCAGTTGTAATTAACTGATTCTGTTTTTTTAGCAAGTGTTGATTTATCCTTCTAAGTAGCACATAATTAGTGTTTTCCATCCTCTTTTTCCTGCTCCCTCCCCCAGGCTCATGTAAATTGGGTAGCAAACTCTTATCTGAGTGTGGTGTTTGACCTTTCATGTTATTTATCAAAATAATGATCTCCAATTTACCTTTTTATCTTACTAAAACAAAGTTATAGTTAAGATGGGAAAAATTGGCTGCTGTAAGCACATCACACAAGTTTTGATCTTGAGCTGTGGTCACTTCTACAATGTTAATAGTTCTCATTTACCTACATATTGCCTGAAAATCCTTTGGAGAAAATCTTTTAATATCCTTTATTTACAACACGTTACATTATGCACTGCCTTTAGAGTACATGTCGCTGAGAAGCAAGAGCTTCTCATTCAGCAGTAATTCAATCCTGGGATTATTTTTTTGTCAACTTGAGAAAAACTTGTGGTTGTATTCTATCTTTTTAGTATTCATAGCAGTTAATTTTGAGCTTCTGCTAAAGACCTAGTCTACTATTCAGAACATTTGCTATGTCTGCTGAAATGGCTTGATTTATTCAAATAAGGCATTTCGAAATTTTTTTACAAACATGAATATGCTTCATTTTTAATAGAAATTGGAAAAGACGTTACTGAAACCAGCACAAATATTGGTTATTAAATAATCTCTATTGTGTGGGCTTGTCTCCTGCAGGTTTTCAAAGCACACAGGTAAATTGCAGTGCAAGGTGTGGATGATGACACCATTTCTACCAAAATCTGTTTTTATAAATAGTGGCTATGGCTTAGTATGATGTTGTTCTGTGCATCTCAACCATTACTTGTTAGCTGTTACACAAACACTGACAAATCTCTATTCATTTGACTTATAACTTGGTGTAATCACCGAAAATTGACATAACTTCACTCTTAACATTTTGTTGAACAAATTTAGGTGCTTTAAAACATTCCTGGCAGTGTGCGTGGCTCCTTTCCCTGTTTCCCTGTGTTGCAAAAGGTGAAGCTCAGAACAGAGTTTTACTCATGTTAATCTAAAGTTAATTTTGAGCTGCAGCTCTCTAAACTATGCTTTATTTGTTTCTTCAGGAACATCACGTGTCCACTGAGAACTTGGAGCATGGCTATGAGCAGCACCAGTGACTCTGTGGTCCTGAGCAATGGCAGCATCTTGTCAAACGCTGCTGTTGTTGCAGTGAATGACGGCGACATCACGGTCCAACAACTCCCATCCAAGGAAACACCAAGAACAAAACCAAGTCCAAATGGCTGCCTACAACTAAATGGTACAATCAAACCATCCTTTCTGCCTTTAGACAACCAAAGAACTCAGCAGATGTTGTCGCAATGCTGCCACCCATACCATCATTCTTTAAGTAGCCATAATAGCAAGCAGGAATGTCATTCAGTGGTTGGCAGCTCAGCACCATCTCCTATGACCTCGTGCTGCATGCAGCCACACACTGAGTACTCAGCCTCTATTTGCCAAAAACACACCCCTGTCTATCAGCCTGCCTGCTGTCTTCAGCCCTCCCCATCCTTCTGCCTTCACCATCAGTGGCCTGACCATTTCCAGCATCAGCCTGTGCAGCAACACATAGCCAGGATAAGGTAAGCAGGTTGCATTATTTCTTAGTTCTCAGGGTGACTAATCTTTCCCAGAACTATTTTGTTTTCTTACAAAAGCAGAAGACCTGAAAGGAAGATGAACCAAATTTCTTTCCTAGTGATTTTACAGATGAATTTCTGATGCGTTACCAAGTTATTATTTCCATGAGAAACAAAGTCAGGAGATTTATTTTGCTGGGCTCCATGAATATTCCTGAAGTGAATTAGTTCTCTCTTGGGAGAAAAAAACCAGTTTTTTTCTTTCTTCCTGGGGATTGTTTGGAAGCTCATTAGCTCTTTTAGAAGACACAGGGTACACCTCTATTGTGTAAAACAAACCAGTACAGAGATAGCTAAGAATACACTGAAAGATCTGGTATGGCTGCATAGTCCAATCAAAACACATATTTCCTTTAAAAGATGCATTGAAAAATACTTTCAACAATTCTATTCTCAAATGTGCAGGGTGTTTTTTTCTTTGTCAGGTCAGCTGGTTCAGTGGTTGCCCTCATGTCTTGTCAGTGTAGGTTATCTGTTAAACTTCAAATTGTGATTGGATTGAGAAATTTGGGATCTTTCCAGGTTTTAGTCCTTTCTGTTCTCCATTTCATAAGAACCTGCCTCTTTGTATTTGTTAGCTTTGGAGTTCCAGAGCTTCAGGGAGCAAAAAAAACACAAGAAAAATCTACAACCTCCTTGTCCTGGGCAAAATCAGCCAATCTAAGAGGCAATTTCTAAAAGGCAAATTCCCATTAAAGGAAGACACTTTGAAGCTTTTAAGCAAGGTTATTATTTTTTCTGAGTTGCAGTTGGGCTAAAAGGGGTGGATTTTCATGGGAGCATTGAAAACTACCCTTCTCCCTGTTCTCCAACATCTGCACCCTTATTCAAGAACTTGGAGCTATAAGTGTTTTTCAGTCAGTTACAATGATTTTGTCTTGATGAAATATATGAGCTAATTTTAAATTCCTAAAAATATCAGACTGGGAAAAACATGTAATGTGGAAAAACTCAAAGTGAATAAAGCTTTTTTTCTCCTAAGGTAAAAGCAAACGAAAATAGGGATGATAATACAGAGCGCAAATCAGCTTTCTCCTGCCAGTTATTCCACTTACAAATGGAAAAAATCTTAGTTGTCAGATCTGCTTACAATCAGAGATGTTTTTTCCACCCCATACTTGTTTAAATGTCAAGCAAAGATGTTGTATAATTTTGTATGCAAAGGTATGCAGGAAGTTGAACTATTGTAGGATCAGTCGTACTTTTCAAACTGTCAGAATGGTTGCACTGATTTCACTGTTTCTGTCCCTGTGCAGCGGGGTTGTTAAACTTCATCTGTATTCCATAGTCATGAGGAAGGGGACAAATGCCATCCATAGTCTGGGTTTCTGGTTTTAGTCTAGAAATAAAAAGAGTGAAAATTTCTTCTGCATATGGTAAAATAATGTTTTCTGTCACGCTTCACAGATACAAAAACTGTTTGAACTGCTCTGATTGGGCTCTTGAGCCAAGACACTGGTTTTTCATCTTCCTTGCCATACCATACACTTCTACAAAAATGTACAGAAATTACGAATAATGATTTATGATAAATGGTTTGTCTTACTGCTAGCAGTCAAAACAAAGATGGAATCCAACCTTTAAAGCACCTATACTTATTGAACAAGCTCTATCTGTTAGCATACCCTGCATATCCCTATCAAATGATTGCTGGATTGCTTCCAGGCCTTTTCACTCTGTAAACTGCCCATGGCTGCATTAATGGACAGTGTATACTGATCTGGCTATCACTTAGCATGGAACCAAAGACTTCTTTTCTCTCTTTTCTCTCTTCATACTCAACAAGATATGTCTAAATACCATAGTCTGTCATTGCATTATGAAGTTATCACCCAGAGAGGCCACTGTCAATGTAGACATGTTGGGAGATGGTAAAAACTGGGAGCAACTGGATGCAGCCTTGCAGGTGGATGGATGTGCACTGAGGAAGAAGCAAACTGCCTCATTTGTAGCTCCTTGGCAGTGCTAAAAAGAAGACGTAATAAATTTGTATTTATGTTTTATGTGCTCGGGTCACTTCCTGTAAACAGAAGAATAACACTTAGGTGTGTGATATTTCAATGTGATCATTGTTCAACACTCTTAATTTTATTGCAGTTTGAGCTTATAATCTGCACAGCAGCTTCTTCTCTTCTAGTCTATTTTTATTACAAGGTTCATTGGAAATCATCCAGCTTTATGAAATGTGCATGTTTTAACAGGGTTATTTAAAATGCAGGTTCTCATACAATACATTAGTTAAATTCAGTATGTAGTCAAACTAGGCTTAATTTAGCTTCTTTCTATTTTTAAAAAGTGCATTCAAATATTGTTATAATTTTAAGAAGGGAGAAAAGTTGTGATTAGATAGAGGAGGGTGAGCACTCTTTGCAGACTGTATCACTGATGCTTACAGCTCTGGGCAGGTAACCAATTGTTTCAGCACAACAGGTTTTGTCAGGTTTTGAAGCCCAAGGCTTAACATTTGTCAGTGACCTAATATTAAAGGAATGTGGCTCTGGTATATCATTGCAGATTGGAGTGAGTAAAGACAGATTGAAATAATGCCACACTTGTCCTATCCTCTTAAAGCTGGCTGGATCTGGAGTTTTGTAGAGGGTTCAGCTTTGAAGTTTAACTAAATTACATGGAAACATCATCTATCCACTGAATCTTGAGAGTCTGGACAACTGTTAAATTTTTTAGGTCGGTGAAAACATTCTGTAGCATAAAAGAAAGTATTTTTAGTGGTTGGTGTTTTGCAGCCTGATTGTGGTAAAAAATTCTTTTGGAAGAGTAGGTAAAAGTCAACATTTGGTCATAATAATTCTGATGATTTTTAGATGTTTTTCTGAGGTTGGAAGATCTTGAGTAAAGTTTCTTGTGTTATTTTGTGTGCATATTTAAGAAATAGCTCATGTAAACATGTTCATACCTCTTTTTTTCAGTGGCCATAATATCTTGACCACACAAACACTCCCTGGGAAATTCTAGCCATCTCTCCATATCACAATGCCGTTTTCTGGGGGTTTGATTTGCTTTCTAACCATTTCTAAATTTACCTGTGTACAAGCATGTCACATTTAATTCTCTTCAGTACTGTTGGATGATTTTTTTGTTCCCCTACCCTGCCACTGTGGAGAGCTCGTGCTGAAGTATCCCTTTTTGTTGGAATGCGCTTATGCATCTCAAGAAACTTGGGGGCTTAGACCTACTGGAAGATACGTAGTTGCTGCCACCTGCTTCTGCAATCATCAGCAGCCTTCAGCAGGGTGGGGTAGAAGTGGGGAAAACCAACCAAGTAAGGCTGTGAAAGAAGCATGAAGATTGATCCATAAGGACTGGAAGCACTGAGTTAGGAGTCCCTAGGGAAAAGTAAAACTGTGCAGCCCAGTAGCATGCTTGGTGGGATGAAAGGAGGGTAAAATAAATAGTGAACAGTTGCATAGTTCTCTAGGAGAGCTAAATAATACCATTTTAAAAAAACCAGAAAACTCTTACAATCTTTCCTGGTATTTTTCAAAACCTCTTCTTCATATAGGAAGGCATGCATATCAATGGGAGTGGCAGAGGAAGGATGTGCAGAGATCAGTCAGGAAGTCATCTCAGGATTGTGGAAGGCATGGAATAACAGTGGTGGTATTTCTGGTACCAAACTGGATTGCTTCCTTCAGATGTTTATGAGAAGTTTTTAGTGGGAAAACACCAGTTAAAAGCTACCTGTGTGCTTGTTAATCTTCATGTCAATTCTGCTGGAATCTCTTTAGTTATAAAATTTAGAAAGCTTAGGTCTGCGGACTCAGAGACAAAAGGTAGGACAGAAGAAGTCAGCTGTGAAGGAACTGCTTGTGCTGCTGCTAAGGAAAATGCTCCAGACTGTCAGTGTGTGTAGTGCTTGCACTTTCACAGTATCAAAACCAATAAATTCAAACAAGCACTCTTGGCTCAGGGTGAGCCTGCTTTGCTTCACCCACTGTTATTTACTTTTTTAGACTATACTGTTAATGCTTTTGACTAAAGCAGACAAGTAAGGAAAACTGTTCTGAAAAGCATCTGAATTATCTGTGGTAAAAAAATAACCAGGCTGAAAGGATATATGGGATGATCTCCCCATGATCACACAATCATCTCAAGCTGAAGCAGGAAAATAAAATCTGTTTAAAGTCCCACAGAATACTTACTTCGGCTAAAATTTAAGAATTGCTTCTCATCCCCCACCAGCCTACTTTGGAGGTTTTAGCTCCCAAAGCTTAGTTAGTTTAAATTGCTAGATTTAAAGCTTTTGCTTGTTAGACCAATTTATATTCTAAGGAGGGCAAAAGACAGCATCCGGAAACTGGTAAAGCATCCAGACTTATTGTACATCTTGCTTTCAGTTCGATTTAAACCTTCTTTTGAAGTGTTTTGCCATTGCAGATTTATGTGTTGGTTCTGGGACTCTGGGTTCTGCTGTGTCTCAGAGTTCTGTGCCACACACTGTTCAAACAGTACTGCAGACATACGTAAATACTTACACTTCATTTAATACTTTAAAATGAAGCTCTGTAGAAATGAAAAAGCTGTGAAGTGAGGATAGAACACTACAGCTGCCTCTTACCCATTTTAGATTTTTCCTTCTAGTTATTTGGCATAAAGATTAGAACCAGAAAAAAAAATCTCCTGTTTTTTCAAAAAGCAAGGGAATGTTTGCTAAATACCAATCTTAATAATGAGACTTTGTTATGAAACAGTTCCCTGCTTGATTCCAGGAAAAGGATAATGGTTATCTAGTACATTCGGCATGGCTTGCAGAGCTGATTTTGCTTATACATATGTATAAAATATTTTCAAATATCCTCATTTCAGCAACATGAAGTATTCACAAAATGTTTTTCACAGAGCTTTTTTAACAACCTATCCTCTTTTGAAAGCTGTTAACTTCTGCTTTATTTGATGCATTAAAAGATATTTTAGTTTTCACTTTTTATATGAATGGTATACTAATGTATTTTGTACAAAATACATGTGCATATAATAATTTGAAAATTAATAAAGGAGCCTTTCTGCCTTCCCCTAGGATGATTAAACATAGGAATCTTTAATAAGAAACCTTTAGGTCAGGTTTCTGGAAGTGGGATTTCTGAAATGTTTTATCAACCTTTAGCAACTAAAAAGCAAAAGCTGTGACCATCATTTCATTCAGTGTTCAGGGCGTTGCAAATCTTTTGGTTCATGCTATAGATCAGGAGTTCCTGAAACAATACAAATTATGGCTCTGTTCTCATTTAAGCCATTTATTCTCTGCCAAAACAGGAGTTCTCCTTATTATGAAGCATTAACAACCCAATAGCATACTTGGGATTTTGATGTAGTTAAGAAAAAAGAAAAGGAATGTGAAGCTGTCTCATGCATCCATATGAGTCCAAATGTGGGATTCTCTGTTGAGCATGTGTGGAAAAGTAGGTTTTCCCTGTGACCAAATTAACTGGGTTTTTTTTCTTTCTTTGAAATAATTTTTCATGTCAGTTTAATTTGAGCTGTGCTTCTTCATTTTCATCTTGCATGATCTCTGAGTGTGATACCTTGAGTTTTATTCTGGTTTTATTAATTCATTTACTCTTCCCATGATATATATATTGTGCATTGTTGGCTGTGCAAACAACTTGCCACACTTTCTGGAACTGAAAGCAAAGGGCTGACACACAGAAACCAGAATACAAATAAAAAATGCCATTTATAATTTGGTGGCTGACCAAATTAAAAATAGCATGGCTAAGAAAGTATTAAGTGCACTTTAAAAAACCCTGTCATTCTGGGCTATCCAGGGAATTTTTGCAGGCTTTGTAATTGTACTAATTAAACATTAGTGTTTGTCTAGACTTTGGAATAAGCAATTTTGCCATAGGAAGGTGGTGCTTGGTGCTTTGGTCTGAGTGCAGCTGAGGACCAGCCTGGCTGTATTTGGCCGTGCAGGTTCTGCTCCTTTGGGAATTCAGGTCCCGTGTGTGCTTGAAGATGAATTTCCTGTGCCCTTTATCCCTCACCTTTCCCTGAACAACAGAAGAGCTCACTCATAACTAGCAATCTGCTGGGCCTTTGAACTGCTGTCCTTAAAAGATGTAAAGCTGATAATGGGAGGGAAACAATAAAAAGAATATGGCTCCTTTCTTTTGTACTAAATAGACTGGAAAACCAGCATCAGCTGTGCTCTTTCTGGAAAAGGACTAATTGGTGAGGGGTTTGAGATGACTTCTAAAGCTGAGCATTTATGTACACTTAGAAAAAACCCACAATGTCCAAAATTATGTCAGTTTGTTGAAATGTTTTGACGATGTATAGTTGTTTTCATGTACTTTTAATTTAGCAGGAGATTGTAGTAAGGTTCAAATGTGAATAAGACAACACCAGACAACAAACAAAACAGTTTAAACTGTGCATGACCAATGACCTGATTTTCATCACTCTTTAAGAAATAGATTTTGAAAGATTTGCATATTCCTACATATGCAAAAGTTTTGAGTCTTCCTTCTGATGGGGGAAAGTGCAGAATGATCAACATCATCTTTAGAAAGCTCTTTATGAGTTAGCATCATTGTTTCTGTCTCTCCTTCCAAAATCACTTGTTCTTCCTCTCTGATATTTCAGTGTTGTCTTCATCTCCTAGTGAATAATAATTAATGTACATGCTTTTAATTGGTCAGTGGTGCTTGAAAAACAAAACACAGTGCAAGAGGGAAATACAGAGGGTACCTGAGCAATTTGGCATTGATTTTGCTACACAAAAATTGCAGTGAGATTCTACTGAATAAAGAAATCTCTTAAAGCCTGGAGTATCAGTGCAAAATAGAAATGAGATGGTACTCCTGACAGATCAGTGGAGGTAAGGGAAGTTACAGATAGAAATCCTGCTGATATTTCAGAGACCTTAGTCTCACTATTGGCAAATTAGGGAGTGTTTCCATTCTTTTCTAGTAAAATCATAAATAGATTTATGTACTGAGCAGGAAAAGCTTATTTGCATCACTTCTGACACTTCTCCCATATTTTCTAGCATGTTAATAGGATACCTTGCCTCAAAATTCTTATGTTACATTTCCAGTTTGTAGGATGTTTAGTTTGTTCTGTCAAATGGATGAACTTTTGCAAACATTTTGCTGAACAACTTTGATTGTGTTAAATCTGTTTTATAGTCTGTTCAACCCTAGAGCACTTTTGTGGGGTCTTAGCTACAATACTGGAAACCTTAAATGTTCAGTAAATATTTCCTTTTTTTTGCTTGCTTGTTACTGAGCATACAAAACAAATTTCATGTCAGGAGATCCAGAAGATAATGTTACATTATATATGTACAAGTTTTCATTAGCATTAGCAAAAGCTAGAGAGCCTTCTTTATGCAATTACATATTAAATCCTTTTAAATATGTTAATTGTGTTGAATAGGCATTTGTTTTATATCACTTAAAAGTTACGGCATTCTAAATGACTTCACAGATACTGGAACAGGAGTTCAACACTGAAGAGAAATACTTGAGTAAATTTAGAACAACGGTCTTAAGTAACAGTATTTTCATTTGCTGCAAGAGATGATATATGCAGAAAGATAAACTATTGTTTGTCCCCACAGTTAGATGAATAATTTGGAGAAATTGTAAGTGCTTTTAGTCTATCTTTAGAAAAGCTCTCTGGCCAAAGGAGGTTTTCTGAGAGCCAAACTGAATCCCTGGTGACTTACAATCACAAAGTCTTATATCTGCACAGGAAGGAAGACTAAAGCATGTACCAGTTGAGGTGTGATTTATGACACTCCAAGTCTCCCTACTCCAGAGCCAAACTTCCATGTGCTTAATGTCAGTCTTTAATACATATAGGAACATGTACTTCGGTCTGTGTGGACAGATACCATCATAAAAATAGGCACTCTTGGACATTTTCATTCTTGTTGGTGTCATGAGATGGGGGTTTTCTTCTGTGTATGTTGTGATTCCTTGGGTCATGTTAATTTCCTGTCTGTCAGAGAAATACAAGATGTGGCCATGACCTTGCATTGCTCCATTCAACTGGGAAGTGTAATAAAAACAGCTTTGAAATAAAATATTTCTTAGGAAGGGACTTTTTGCCAGTAAAAATGTTGAAAACTACTCTAGTCACCATTTAAATCCCAGAACATATATATTAATTTCACTGTAATTACCAAGAAAAGAGAAAAGACTAATGGTTTTAGACTTGTGAAGGATCTTGAAATAATATTAGTCTGCTCCAAATTAGCTGTTGGCTTGTTTTCAAATAATGATTCATGGTAGTATTTTACTAAGCTTTTTTTTTTTTTATTCTCTTTAATAGTTCAGAACTTTTGTTTCGTTTGCCAGGCAGTGTGCTCTACGTGGTCCCGCCTTCAGTGCTTCAAAAGTTTAAGGAACATATATATAGCTTCAATTAAACCTTTTGAAGAAGTATATACTTTAAATTGTGTATAAATTTTGCCATTTAAAGCAGGGAGAATCCAGTTGAAGTATGCTTGATGGCAGTCTTCTTATTGACAATTTTGGAGTAGTGTTTAAAAGTGGCTATGCTTATTGGAGAAAAGTTTAGGGAAAGAAGAATATAAGAAAAGTGTTTGGAGGGTCTGTATGACTTGGCTCCTTCATATGCTCTCAGATTTTCCTACAGAGAAGATGATTTAATTCATTTTCAAGACAAGTGAACCAAGTAGATGCTATAAAGGAAAAGAGCCAGCTTTCCTAGTGGTTGATAATATTTAGTCAGTTGTTGAAGATGAAAGAGGACATTAGAAGTCAGTATTGCAAAAATGGATTTCCAAGGAGCCTTAAACTCAAGACTTGGTCAGTAAATCCCGGGCTCTTATGTGGATACCATCCCTATGGAGCAGTGAGGAAAAGAAGAAGGGGGGGGAAAAACCCAACAATCCCCCCAGCCTTGGGAGATTATTATAATAGGATCATTTTCGTTTCTAATCACCTGTATGTTACAAATTTATAGATGCTTTAATTTTAGCATATAATGAGTTATACAGGGTTAGAATAAAATAAACTATTTCAGTTGGAAGGGACCTGCAAGGATCACCTGACCCAACTGCCTGAGCCGTTCAGGGCTGACCCAGTTAAAGCATTTTGTTAGGGGCATTGTCCAAATGCCTCTTGAACACTGACAGGACTGGGACATCAGCACCTTCCTGAGAAGGTCTGGTCAGGTGTTTGACCAACTTCTAGATAAAGAAATGTCCAGTCTAAATGTCCCCTGGCTCAGCTTTGAACCAATCCTGCATGTCCCAGTACTGGATCCCATGGAGAAGAGATCACCTCTCCACTTCCCTTCCTCAAGAAGCTGTAGAGAGCAATAAGGTCGCTGCTCAGCTTCCTTTTCTCCGAATTAGACAAGTCCAAAGTCCTCAACCCATCTTCTTAGGACATTCCTCCCAGTACTGTTACTAAACTTGCAAATGAAAAGACACACATTTAGGATGTCAATAGGATTGCAGTGACCTTTTCCCATCTCTGGTGCCTTGATGAAAACATATTTCTCTGTTGTACTCTGGCATGAGCCAGAGGTTTGTCCATGGGAGATTTCATAACTTCCTGTTACTTTTGCAGAGTAGGTTAATATAGGTTAATAAAGTTTAATATTGATTTCATAGCAGAAATGGAGTGAGTGAAATGCTGGCTTAGTTAAGTATATAGGATTTGCCCCACTCCATGGGGTTTTATCCAGTGGGCATGCTGTGGGTCAGTAAAGCTTACACTTCTATGCTGAATTTAAATCAGTAAGAGCAAGAATCACTCAGACAATGATTCTATTGTTAACACCTTCCTTACAGTAGCTTTCCTCACAGAAAGGCCATCTTATTTGCTCCTATTCGCTGTGAGAATAGAGCAGATGCTCAGTTAGAATTGAGGAGGTAGGTAAGAGCACAACAAGAAAAGCAGATAGGAACTTTTATAAAGCTTGATGTCTCAACTGTAAAAATGTGAATTGACATCTGTAGTACAGTTGCCAAATAGCATATTGATTTTTGGTCTGCTAAGTTGCGTTTTGCTTAATTTTAAGCAAAAGAACAGTCATATGTACAACATTAAGAAAAGCTGCAACATTGACATTTTGCACATTTTAATGGGATGAAATAGCAGTTAATTTCAGATCATTTCACTGTGATAATCTAGACATTAAAAAATATCCTTTTGGATTATTCCGTGATATTTTATGTGGGGGAAAAAACCCATGAAAATTAGTTGCATTCTTCTTGGCTTTAATAAAACCTTATAAAAGCAACTTACCAGAAACAGAATTCTCTGTCTCCTCTATGACATCATTTTGCTGTGGGTTGTCCTATTCCTTAGAGATGTAAACAAGTAAAGCTAAGTGCAGACCAATACAATGAGCACTGCATGTTTAAAAAACATCTAGATAGAATTCATGATAAAAATAATGGAAAACTGCTCATCATAGCAAAAAGATTAAATTGGGAGGCTGATAAAAACTTTTTTGGCAACTTAATCTGTTGGATTTGTTGTCTGAGTGATTGCTAAAATGATAAAGCACATAGGTGTTATATCTGATATAACAGCAAAAGCTAGTTTGATATTTAGGAGCAATTCAGATTGTTCTCTTGGGTCAATGACATTCTGAAAACATGAGGATTTTCTTCCTGTGAAGGGATTTAGTTTGTATTGTATGTTCTGATGGAGAATGTACAATGTGATGCATATCTCATTCTATCCTGCAGGGATTTAGCTTATCCAGGAGTATAATAATGACCAAAAGCTATGTTTTATCACTTATGGTAACCAGATCTACCAACAAAGGGAATAGTTTCCCTCTGGCAAAGTAAAGCATTGAGGTTAAACACCTCATAATCCTTGGACAGAAGAGTCTTTCATTTCAGTAAATACAGCTATTTATTGCAATGTACCATTTTTGCCTCCAGTGAATCTTTAAGTGAAAAGCAAGAGTGCAAAATGAATTTGTTACCCTGCGTAGGGCCAGGAGTTGGACTTCAGTGATCCTCATGGGTTCCTTCCATCTCAGGATATTCTGTGATTCTCTATTGAGTAAATCTTGTTATGATAAATACCAGTAAACTGTACATTTATTTTAAAAATTTTGTGCAGTTCAGCACCAAAATGACGGTGCTGGACATCCAGTCTCAACATCTGCTCATGGTGAAATAGATATTAATTGCAGCTAAGTGAAATGGCATAAATCGGAAGTCAAATGTTTAGCCAGGGCAATATCCAGAATTGTAATAGGAATTTTAGGTAATGTTTGGATAAGTTAGTACAAAGATATGATTTGGAATGTGTTGATGCTTTTTAACTGACTCAAAAAAAAAAAAAAAAACCCAACTCACATCACTGTCTGTGTAAGCAGGAATTTCCTATTTAAAATCATATTCATATATTTTCCAAAGTCTTAGGCTATCAATAGCCTTAAGACTTTTTTAAAATGATGGGTACTTCACAACAGCTAGAAGACTCTTCAAAGTATGCTTCAAAACACAGCCTGTTTCCCTGATTTTCTGTTTCATGGCTACATTCTGCAGGGTTTCTTGCACCCACTAAAGAAGCAGCAAGCATTGATTCCTTGGGGTGTGAGGCCAAGGGGTTGCTTGCATTGATACCTTTCTCGCAACTGAGGTTTGTGAAGAAACCCTGAAAAAGAATGCCTTGGAATATCTAGATACTTTTATTGTCCTCTGACACTTTCAGGTTTGTATTTCCCTGAAATGCATTAGATTAATCAAACACGCTGCATATTAAGTAAATCAGCCATAGTGTAACTATTAAGTCCCATGCTGAGGAACATGTTTTTAAATATTGTCTTGTGCTGTGTGACGTCCAAGTGACATGAAGGTTGTGAACTAAATTTAATAATACATAGGATTTCCAAGAGCTTGTTTTCCAGTGTGATACTTGAAATTAGGACCAAACTCCCCTCTCTGATGTACCCTCTTAACTTCCATGAGAAAACTCATTCAGTGCAGTAATCAAAAGGAGGCTTTGGCTTCCCTGGGAACCCAGTGTCAGGATGTTGCCATGTGGCACAGCATGTTCCCCTCCAGGAAGCTCAAGCATTGGTCACTGTCTTTCTCAGATTGAAAAATATGTAAAGCAATCATATTTTTTATGCCCCTATTCGAGTAGGTTTGTACACAAAGGAACAAATGATTCCTACTACCTCACTGTTCAAAATACTGGTAATAACACTGAGGTTAAGTGCTTATTTAGGCTGGAAAGATGATTAATTAGAGCTATAGAAGTCCAGTCCAAAGCTGATCAAATCCTCCTGATACTCAATTATTTCCTAGAGTAAACTTGCTGGTATTACAGCAGACACCATTCCTCCTTTTCAGGATGTTATACAGAAGGATGCTGGGCATCCAAAATACATTTCATACTGAGAAACATCTGGGGGTTCTAACCAATCTATTTCTCTTTATGTGTTTTTTAATTGTGTGATGTTCAGACGAAACTTGCCACTAGGAAAGGACAGGACGAAGCAAAGAATGTGTTGAGCAGGGGCTGAAACTCCCAGTAAGTGGTGCTAAAACAGAGCCTGACCTTTTCTTCCTCTTTCCTTTTTCCTCTCTTCGTACAAAGTGTTTATTAGATTTTATCAGTGACTGCAGTTTGTACAGTAACTTGGTTGTGCTGGTCTTGTCACCAGCAACTGTGACTGTCACTTTCTGCTATCAGACTTAGGAGAACTGAGTACAAAGGTAATTTAATACACAGATCAACTTGCCTTTTGTCCCAGCAAAAGAGTGGAATTCACCACTTCTTTCTCATGAAAACTGATGAGGACTCTTTTGTCCACACTTTTTTTGGAGGCTGATGGTGTTATTTAAACTGGCTCAATGAAAGTATAATACTTCAAAAATTAGATACAGCGACATTAATTAAGTGGGAAAGATCTGGTTTTGCCATGCATTTCTGTATTTTAGAGCATAACTAAAGAATTTTAGGGCATCGTTTTCAGGGATAACTTTTCCTATTGACCAATATAATAGAGTCATCACAACAGCTGCAAGGGATTGGTTACACTGCTGGAATTCACCCGAGTGTACCCAGGTTTTTTCAATGCATGCTTTTCAAAACAAAACAGTTTGATAGCAGGTGTGACCTTTAACCCTCCCTAACTTTGAAGAACTTAATCATCATCATTTGTTCAGCACTGAATATATTTTGCAGGTGGAGGAAACAGAGGGAAATGTAGTTTGGTTTTGATGGGACTGGGGGATGATGAGGAATGACTGTGTTGGTATTTTACCCACTTTGTGTAAACCAAATTAGGCAAATTCAATTTTAAAGTAGCCCCCATACAGAAGAAAACCGTTTTATCTGCTAATATAAAGTGGAATTATCATAGAAACCTTCATACAAGTCAGCATAAATACAAAGCTTGTATCAATCATTGTTGGGTGGCTCTGCTTATGCCAAAGCACTGTCTGATACTATTATTACTCATGGCAGAGCACATTATGGCACAGACAAAACCAAATGACTGAATATATATGGAAATTCAGATCTTTACAAATGAAAGCTAGAAATAAATGTTTGAATCACCTTACTAACAGTAAATATGTCTGTTTATATTTCTCTCTCATCTCTCATCAAACCCAGGAGTCTATGCTGCAGTTAAAAAAAATTGTTACTCCCAACACTGTGGCTTTGCTCCCTTTTCCATACAGTTGTGAAGGCACATTCAGTGTGTGCTCTGCCTTGGTGCAACTTCATGAAAGGGAAAGGGACTGTCTATTTAAGCATTTCTCTTCATCCAGAGTCCTGTTACTGCTCACTTTAGATTCAAGTTGAGTGAGTTCTGACTTCAGTACCTGGTTTCTGATCCTCCAGTCTAACCTGAGTTGGGAAAAGTTGGTTTTGTGGTTGAGGCTGTAGATCAGACAACGAGCAGTTGCCCAAGCCTGCCACTACTTCTTTTCAGCCTTGAGGAATTTACTGTTCAAAGTAACTTCAGAACTCAGTTCAGTTGGGTTTCTCTACATTCTGGCTGCTGGTGAGTCTGTTGTAGTGCTACCAGCAGCTCTTAGCATCAATTGGAAAATTTGGTTTGTTCTTTACCTCTGGAAGTCAGATTTGTGCACCTAGTCAAAAGGTTGGTGACACTTCTTAAATTTAATATTTTGTGGCTGCATTAAGCCAGGAATCTTTGTCTATACCTTTCCTTAATCCTTGAGTTACTCTGTAACTGCAGATTGGTTATTCTGCTTTTCTCCAACTGCCTCGTGTAGTTCCTTGTTCTTACTACTTTGAAGAACAGCAAATTTCATTTCTATGTAGTGGATTAAGGTTTTCTGAAAATCTCTGAGGATTCTGAAGTTTGAACTGTTTATCAGTGTGTGAAAGTATATAAATGTATACTTTCGGCAACCTCAGTGTGAGGTTACTAAGTGATCTATTTTATGCAAGTACCTGCTTCTTAACTCAGTGATTTCTGTACTTTTTAAAAAAATTAATATTAAATGTGTCCTTGGTGGTAAAACAAATCCATAACTTAACTGAAGCCGTTGTATGGTTACAGCTTCAGAATGATTTTATGTCACATTCTTGAAATTACTTGCAGGTTCTTCATGAAGGTTTTTTTAAAGTGAAATTTATGTGAATCTTACTGGGCCAGTAGCTAACAGCCCACTGAACAGTGTCAGATAAGAATAATTTTCACTTGGGTTTGCTGTCTCCTTCTCAAAATAATATACTTTATATTAGATTTTTAAGTAACAAAAACTTGGATAAAAATATTTTATAGAAGTATCCTATGTCGTTCTACTTCTTGTGTTACGGCAAGACAGAATTTATGGCCAAAATAATTTTTTGTTATGGAATTACAAAGGACAACTATGAAGTTTAGGGAATTACAGTCAGAACATGGTGTTGTGGTTGTTTGTTTCCATCATATGCAAACTTTCTCATGATTTTCAATAGAACTGAATTTTTATCAAATTAGTTTATTCGGTCTCTTGTTGAAAACTGGAAAGCCTCTGGAATAGTAATCCCAAAAATCAGCTGCATAAAACTCCACTTTTGAAAACCCAGCTGTCTGTAGCTATAATTATACTCTGAACTACTTGTTTTCAAAGACTTAATTGAATATGATTGTGGGCCTTTCAAAATAATTCATATCCTAAAATATCTGGTTTTTATAATTTATTTTCTTACTCATGTATGAGAATAATTAAACAAATTGGTATGTGCGTGCATATTTCATGCATTCTCAATTACTCTTTTTTTTCTCTTCTTTCAGGCCAGCCAGACCATTCAAGTTACCAAAAAGGTGAGCTTCAGTGCTGTCACATCTGAGGTTTGTGGAATTATCAAGGTGGTAGATGAGGTGATGGCAAAACTGTTATTCCCCATTCAAAACTGAATAAGGAATATTCAAAGAAAATAATAAACATTCAAATTAAATCAGACTTTAAAAGTATTTATTTAGGCAGTGGGTAGTAAATTTCTGCAACTGCCATGGGAAACTAGGGTGGCAGATAGTATCAGCAAGGTCAAACAACATTTAGAAGAATTGATCTGCAATGGGTCCCTAAATAACCACTGAAACAAGAAGCCAAGGCCAAGTTCTTTAACATCCCTAAAAACACATCTGTGAAGCCTGGGTGAGCAGGAAGGGGATAGAACATGAAGGATTTCCAAACTCAGGCTCTATTTACAGAGAGAAAGCAGTCTTCTCATTAATACTAGGCCAGAATTTAAAAATCTATGCAGATTTCAATGCTTCTTGTTTTCAACTATTTTAGGCATTTTTATTACAATCTGTGCCTGGATACTCCATGCCTCGGTACTTTTTTGGTTAAGGGTTGCTCTGAGAAGTGGCTTGGTTCTGTTGTCCATAGTGATAGACAAACCTCACAGACAAGTTCTGAAAATTTGTCATAGTAGTTTTTAATTCTTCCTAAAACCCCGTTTAATCTAGAACACTGGGTTTGGATTGTATAGGCTCTGTAGCAATGGTGGGGTCAGAGAAAATAACAGAGCATTGTATCTATAACTGTCAGTGTATCAGAATGGCAACAAGAAACCATCTCAACTGAATGTACATTAAAAACACAGTCCATCTTTAGGATTTGCTTGCAGTAAAAAGCAGGCCTGTTTATTAAGTATCACATAATATGTAAGTATTTGAGTTACAGAAATCTGTGTGTTGATACGATTTGGGTCACACAAATATCTATTGTTCATTGTGATCTTTTTACAATACAGAAACTATATATGGTATATTTCTGTCTCTGTACAAACCTGAGGAGTGGTTGAACCTGAGGACTGAATATATCTGTATAGAGGAGCTGAATAGAAAAGTTTGTCAGTAGCCACATATTATGCTTAAAATGAGAAAAGAGCCTAAGCATTATCTTTTTTACCTTCTCTTTTTGAAGAAAACATCTGAGGTCTTGGATCACCTTTGGACAAATTGCTTTATAACAATGGTGCTTTTAGTGGTGCTAAATATAGATTGAATTACTGTATCTCCTAAGCATTTTGAATTACTTAGAGCATGAATTAAAAAAAAAAAAAAACAATTAAACCAAACCAAATCTTTTTTTAATGGTACATAGCTAGCTAAAATTAGGACCATTCTAACAGACTGAAGACAGTGCAAATTGGCATAAAAAGTGGGTTTCACTCAGTGTCAGACTTAGGTGAGTTCATTATTCAGTGCTGGAATGTTTTGGATGAAAAAAAACCAATAAGGTATAAATGTGGCTGTATGTCTAGGTCATTGCACAACCAAAAATTAGTTTTAATTAGGCATCCAGAGGTGGGAGGTTTTATCCTGATTTAGGAAAGTACTAAAGGATGTGCTTAGCACTAAGGATATCCTTTCTGAATACAAGTCCTCCACTGAGGAATTGATTTAATCCATTTTCCCCTTGGACTCAGGCATTTTCAGGCAAGTGGTCGTTTATGCCCAATCTGTCAGGGTGGTGGCTTCCTCCTCACAGAGAAAAAAAATGTAACTAAACTCATGTTATAGCTTTTTAATGAGTAAAAACATTAAAAACTTGCCATTTCTTTAGCCATGTACAGTGGGTTGGGGTTGAGGCTGGTTTTAGGCAACTTGGTTGGAGCTAGAGCCCTCCGCAGCACTAAATAATGCTCAGACAGGTAAAATTAAAAATAGAGTGGTCAGTCCTTTTTGTCAGCACAGGTCAGCTTTGCTTATCTGAATTTCAGTATGTGGTAAAAGAAACAAAAGAAATTTGCAGGTGCAAACAAGCACTTCACTGTTTTCTGTATGTGGCTTATTATCATATTGAACACTTAGGACAGAGTTTCTTTTATAGCTGAAAGAATTTACCCAGTTTAAGAGTGCTCAGCTGAGAATGGAACTGTAGAGACAACATGTCAAAGTGGTAAATCTTGCACTAGTGATGAATAGGAAAGTAAATCTTTTGAGTATAACTTTTATGACTTCAGAGCAAATGTCTGCAGTGGCTAGTCAGTCTAGCTTGGTGTTTAGAAAAACATTTAGTCCTAAAATAGGAAAATTCTATTAGGTCATTTACTTCCCTTCACTTCTACTTTGTACAATTGCTCATTTGGCAAGCTGCCCCTTTGTGATTGACATTAATGAAAACTTTGACTTCAGATTGCTTTTCAAGCTTTTGCTAATTAACCTCTTGTGTGAGCATGTCAGAATTATTCTATGTTTACTTAATGGGAAATGGAGAAACACCCAGTGCTTTGGATTTCCTTGCTCCTCCAAAGCTCTATTTAGACCCCTAGAGGTGCCTATTTCCACATGCTATGGAAAAACAGGAATAAGCTTGCTCATGCCATTGATTTTGCAGTCAGAACACTGGGAACCCACTGCTGGAGTGGGGAGATGGACAATCCCTCCCTTCTTAGCAGCAGGACAGAAAATTTCAGTCAAGGTGGTAATTGTGTTGTGATTAATTAGCAAGTGGCTCTTAAAACTGAAAAAGAGCCATAATCTTTTAAGACAGTAGAAATAAGTAAAGGAGGTCTCTGCTGTAAACTTTCATGTTATGCTGCTTGTAAGTTGAGGAGGAAATAGGAGTGGAGATCTTCTTGATCAATATTTAATGTGTACAGAGACCATTCGTATAGAAGGATTCATAGCCTGTAGTTACTTTTCTAATGCCTTTTTGGGACTTCCTATACTCCCTTTGCTCCCAATATTAAACAGTGTTGCTTTTGAAACATAAACTTTATGAATTCAAGTCTTTATTGTAAGAAAAGTCATTTAGAAATGGAGATTTCTTGATTTCACTTAATTTTCTGAACACTTCTCTTGAAGAGTTTAAAAAGTATTTATAAAAATATTTTACAAAAATAATGAAAATCAGGTTTGCATATAACAATTCTTCTGCTCATAAAATTTAGAATTAACTAGGTGTTAAAATCCAAGGATAGATGTTTTGCTGTAAGACTGGACACTTAATGTTGGTTAGTATATGTATCATGATGCCAACCCCTTACATCTTTGAACTACAACAGATTTCATGGATCATGAATATGTAGGGTTTGAATAATTTTTTAATGACTGTTCTAAAAATAGAGGAAATGTTTTCTTTGAGTTCTGCTTTAAAACAGGTCTTCCTTTCTTGGATTTTTTTCTTTAAAATGCTTAAGTTTAAAAAAGCTTCCAAGTAGTGATATTTTCTCTCACTAAATTTTTGACAAAGCATCTTTTTCTAGTGGTTTGCAGTCATGGATAAGCTTGCTTTTTTTGTCAAAATCCTAGGGAAAAATAATAGTCTGATCTGAAAATCTCTTTAGAGAAGTATGGATTAGTTCTGTGTGCAGCTTCTGTTGCTGTAGCACCTCTCCCTGCTTCCCTCCTGTAGCTACGCTGCGCTCATCGCTGACTGGCCCGTGGTGGTCCTGGGCATGTGCACTGTGCTCATTGTGGTGTGTGCACTCGTGGGAATATTAGTTCCAGATCTTCCAGATTTCTCTGATCCACTGCTGGTAAGTCAATATCAATCAGGTGTACTGTCAAATAAGTATTTTTTGTTTGCCATGTTTTCCAGTGGAACCAGTAAACAGCAAATGCAAGTACAGCAATTGAAACAGTATCAAATCTTGACATTGGAGGAGCAAATGATAATACAAAGCTGCAGTTGCCATCAAAGAATGTTACCCACTTGTTTCCATTCCCTCTGCATTTTGCTAAGGTCATGTGTCCTTCAACAGAACTGCTTCAGATTGAATAATGTAAATTCATCCCAGTTTTAGATGTACAGCACAGACCATACGTTCTAAATCAGGTTTCAAAGGATGAAGGCCAGGATCCATTAAAGGAGAGGGGATTCTAAGTGACTTCTGGGGGTGAAGTGGTAGCCATATTGAAAGGATAAAAGTTAGTTTTGTCCGATTCTATTAAATATTGCACTCATTTTTTGCTTTTCATGAATTGTCTTAAGCATGAGTAGCTTTCAAGATTTTTTATTGAAAATATAGCATTTAATCATTATCCTCAAGTAAAATTAAACGGTTCCTTTAAGTTATTTGTACTTATAGTATAGTATGTGTATCTGTACGTATCCATATGGATATTTCTTGAAAACAGCCAAACTGTTAAAATTCTTTCAAAGTCACTTTCAAAATTATTTAAATATTTGTCTTATTCTTAGAGAAATACAGAAGAAATATTTAACAGTTTTTAATAATATTTAATCAATTAAGAGTGATAATTGAGATACAGAAGAGGACTTTGTAGAATGCCCTTCCTCTGAAAGCCAAGTGTTGAACTTTTGATTAACGAAATCATCTCTTCTCAGGGAGAGCAGTAGGACATGCAAGAACTCTTAATCCCTCATCACTCTCTACAGTGGGTCATTATTTTGTCTGACTTGTCATGAAGCATTTTACCTCTAAAAGTAGATGCCTGGAGTAATTATGGTTCATAATGAAAACTATCCATCACTTTGATCGTGTTTCCGCTCTCCCGTTTGAGCTGAAGAATGAAAAGCATTAATGGAATTTCGTGCTTCTCTCCCGTTAGGGTTTTGAACCCAGAGGGACAGCCATAGGACAGAGATTGGTGACATGGAACAACATGGTGAAAAACACAGGGTACAAAGCAACACTTGCTAACTACCCTTTCAAATATGCAGATGAGCAAGCTAAAAGGTAAGGCTTTATAGTAAAAAGGCGTTTTGTTTTATTGGTGGTTTTGTACGTATATCGTGCTTTCACCAGTACACTCTGAAGTTAATATATATACTGCCACTGATTTCAATAAATACCAACTCTAATGTTCTGCAGTTCTTAAGGCCTTTCAAACCAGGCTAGATATTTCCCATTGCCACCTTTTTTAAAAAATGTATAATTTTACTTTTCTCTATGGATTTATTTAAATTTTCAATGTAAAGAAAAATTTTAATTACTGTTTCAGTTTTTGTATACCAAAATCACACTGGTAAAAATATGTTTTCTTATGTGTAAGAGCCTTTAAGCTGAGTGACTTGTTTGAATGGTGCTGCTTTTAATAATTTCTTTGCTAAGGTAAAGTGAAACTCTTTGTTCTGGTTTAGTCATCAAGATGACAGATGGTCAGATGATCACTATGAAAGAGAGAAGAGGCAAGCAGACTGGAACTTCCACAAGGATACCTTTTTCTGTGATATTCCAAGTAAGTGGAGAAATGATACAAGGAAAGCTAAAAACTTCTGACAGTTCAGAGTTTTCTGAACTCTTCTGTACATTGTATGCCATATTAGGAAGATATTTTTTACTTAATTTATACACACAATAAACACCTTCTTTTTCCATGCAGAAATTTTGATAAAATTGGACTGAAATGTTTCAAAGTCACTTTCAGAATTATTTAAAGATTTGCCTTATTGCTTCTATTCTATTAGCTCTGTCTTGGAATAAACTGTATTTACTTGAAGTGCTTCCTTTAAGTGTTTCCATTTCCTGTAAGGAATTTTATTAGTTCTTGGTAGTACTGTAAAATCAGTGTTTTGTGTGTAGCTCGAGATGTAGTCCTTAATTCACACTTGGGAAGAAGTTGTTTTTTGTCCATGCCACTAATTTAACTCTGAAAAACCTAAATAAAATACTTTCCTGTATATGTCCTAAAGGCATCCACCAATTATATTTTGTACAGAATGTAGGGGTTTGTTCATGGAAAAAAAAAAAAAAAAACTACACACAAAAAAACCCTACAAAGAAAACATCCCCCTCAAAGAAACAGAAATAAAAATAAAATGTCCCCACCTTAAAGCACTGTAGCCTTATGAAACTGACTAAACTAGAGGACAAAAAAGACAAAGTCTTTTGACTTTCTATAAGGCACACTGCAGAACTTTGATAAGTCCTCTTCTGGCAGAGAGATGTAGATCTTGCCTCTATTCATAGAAGGACCTGAGCTCTTTTGTGGCTATTTCCACATGTGAGGACTGATAACAGAGTACAAAAACACAATTGTGAAATTATTTGTTTAGATTACTTGGTCTAAGAGAGCAATGACCAGGGAAAACCAGGCTGAAGAAGAGATTTTTATTCTTTTTTTTTTTTTTAATTACAATATGGTCGTGTATCTAAGTGAGAGGATGGGAGCAAGGTCATAATTTCTGCTCCTGTGAACAGAACCAAATTAGCATATCATGAGTGAGGGAGAGGAAATGTACTTGGTACTCTGCTGAGCATTCTTGAAGCAGAAATAACTCCTCTTATCCAGGCTGCTGTTCTGCACAGTCTCACTCTCCTTCTTTCCTCTGCTGTTTCTGCGTAGTCTCAGTTGCTACAGTCATGAAGGAATTGCATATCTATGGGAAAATTTGCCAGTCCATTATGTAAAGAAAACAGTTGATTTCCTCTTGACCCACTTTTGTCATGCCTGGTATCTTTTTTTCTCTGCTCCAGGACCTCTAGATTTCAGTTTCCTTAATCCTAAAGCATGGTTGGAGATTGTAAAGCACTGCCTCTGAGTCTTTTCATTGCAGCCTTCTGGAAGGCAAAAATTCTGTAGCTTCACAGCAGTGGGGAAAAATCAGCCTATTGGGATTTTGGAATATTTTAATTAATGTGATAATGTTTCTTAACCCAGAGTACCATACTGTGTTAGGCAGTTCCACATATTTGTGTTTGTTTCCCTTGTGAGCTCTGCAGACAGAGCTCACTGCCACTAAGTAATTATTTCCTTTCCTAAATGTGTCTTCTCATAAATGTGATTTAATTTGTAATTTAAGCTTCATGTGTCTAAACTGTGGAATTCTTGAAAATGGCCTCAAGGATATCACAACAATTTCCACTGCAGTCATTTGCTTCTAAAGCAAAAACATTCCTGTAGAAACAGCTTTATAATTATTATTTATATTCCCAAATGACTTACTAAATCAGCCTTTGATTACTATTATCAGTGTACTGCCATTATGCTGTGCCAAGAATTTCACAGTTTGCTGATTAGATCTTTTGATTTTTATTTGTTTGTCATATTTCAGAAGATAGTTTGCTTGAATAGAAGTCTGTAGAGCTTCTGAGTGGTATATAGTATTGAAGATGCTATATTTACTATAAGCACCTTAAGGAAATGGAAACTTTCATGTGGAGTGAGTCTTACAGATAAACAGCTCATCTTGAAAAGGAGGTGAATTCCCATGACTCGACAAAGATTTCCTGTGTGTCATTTGAATGGTGGGAATTTGCCTCAGCCTTTGATACCAGGCCCACCCAAACAATCAGTGAAAACTCCCTTCTGTAATTTCAGGTGATCGCTATTCACGAGTGGTGTTTACATCAACAGAAGGAGAGAATTTATGGAATTTGAATGCAATTAAGTCAATGTGCAATGTAGACAACTTGAGGGTAAGTCAGTTTGGCATTTGTCTCACTTGCAAATACAGAGCATACATTTGAAATTTTGTTTTGCTGCCCACTGCCATCCAGTAGCATATGAGAGGACTTTATGTGGTACAGCTCCTGTCAAATGGTCAGTCAGCATGTACATGCAGTTAAAAAACAACTTTCAATCAGGTTATATATTGGGGAATTTCTTTGAGTTTTCTACTAATAGCATCCAGAATGGGGTAGAAGAGAGTTGCTTCAGGAAAGGACTGTCTTAACTTTTACTGTGTGTTTCCTCACAGAATATTATTCTATGGAATTTTGTTCTTGGGTCCCAGCAAATAATTGATTTTTCTTGTATTTTCACCTCCAGGTGAAATAACTATAATCTCACAGTATATGCAGTTTTCTCTGACACTCAGTGGATCACTCCAATTAATTTTTCTTGTGTTAGTTTAGAATAGGATGGCAAATGGACAGCAAAGGAACTTAAGTCAAATAGCTAGAGATACTAATTTTCATTTAAACTTTATCTGTAAAATATACGCTTGTCACTTGCTAGACTGAGCTTCTTTGAACCTCTCATGAACTTTTGGTTCACATACTGATGACTTTGCATGGAAATGAAGCAATATGTTTTTCATCTGTTAATAGTGAACAAATTATTTCCATTTTGCTCTTCTCCAAAACAAAAATAATCACAGGCAACTTAATTCATATTTCTCATTTATTTAATGAGAAATATTTTCGTTATTAGATTGATCATTGCCTATTAGACAACTGCATTAATTTAGCAAATTCCCAGACTGTTTTCTCTACAACAGCCATTGTCTGTTGGCTTAAAATGTTGAGCTGTAGTGGAACATTGTATAATGAATCTCCCTTGGCATTTTGTCCTGGTTGGCTCCCTTGTTGGAAGTGAGTTTTGTCCTCACATGCTTGTTAAATGTTCCTTATTTCCCCATCAGAGATGATTGCACTGACAGGATGGCTCATGTGGTTTTATCCCTTATCTCTTGCAATCAGAACGAGCCAGGTGAGCAGAGTACAGGATCTAAAGCAGCCCGGCTCAGTTTTGAATGAGCTGAACTAGGGAGTCATCATATCACCAGTTCAGTCAGGAGATCCAGGGGAGAATAACCTTTAACAAGGGTAGAAATGGAGACTGAGGGAGGAGATGCTCATCTGTGCATTTATTGTAGAAGTGTAGTCACACAGGCAGCTGATGCAGGTCAATCCCAGGTAGTGCAGATCATTGCAAAGCAATGCAGTCTGAATTAAAAAACATCATTCTGTTTAACAGAATTGCCTCTGAAGAGTATATCTCTAATGATTGCATTACTCCTGAGAATTTTTTCTTTTGTTCCTCTCCATCTGCTCACCTTGATAATAATGTATTATGTCAAATACTGCTATACTTTCTGAGAGAAGGATTAAATTATTTTACTACAACAAACAAGGCCCATAAAATCAGCTCTTCCTTTGAAATAAGAGCACTTCAGAAAATGAAATGTTTGCTGCATCATCTACACCCACACCTATGTAGATATTTATAAAGAATATTGTTGTAAATAATGGTCTTGCAGATCTTTCTTTGTAAATTACTTAGGAATAAAGTAATTAAACACCTCAGCTGAGCAGAACAGCAGTGCACCATGGTAGCAGCATTGATTTTTAGCTAGTTATTATAGAAGACAAATGAATATGGTTAGGTTTTGGTATTTTTGCCTGTCTGTGCATATAAATTTATTTTAAAACATTAGATACTCAAGGCTCAGAAAGGGATGATGTTTTTTTCATACTTTCTTTTTAAATGCTCATTACTTACAAATAACATTTTTAATTATATTAACACTTCCTGGCAATTTTTAAGTACTTCTAACACTTCTTAGAACTCACAAACTCACAAAGTGCTGTGCTGTGTCCCACTTTTAAATGCTAAGTTCTGCTAGCAGCCAGTCCCTAGGGAGGCTGAGGATGCTGACTTGTACTGCAGCCATAACAAAAAATCTATTACTTCGGTGACCTTCTGGTCTTACAGACTCTTTTCTGGCTGTAGTTATTTTTGCTTTTGAGCTCATACTTGTTTAGGGCCACAGTTCTGTTGAATTAAGTGGAAAAGCTTTCTGTATTCAAAGACAGGAAAATCAGGCTCTGCTTGCTGGAAATGCCAACCTTAGAATTTATGTATTTTTCTGATGATAAGCAGGATATCAGCACCAACTAGTATTGGCTTTAGTGTGGAACTAACAGCATATCCTCTATGTATTAATTGTATTCCCATCTGCTTGTAACTACTTTAACCATAGGTTTTACTGACACTTAGGGGCTCTACCCTGCAGCTGTTCAGCATATGCAAGTCCTATAATCTTCTTGGAAACTTTATATACAAAATAGTTACAGGAGGTGTTCTAATTTTTTTACTACTTGGATAAGAAGAGGTTTTTTTTTTTCACCTGTTAATTGCAGAATGTTTTCTCCATAAACTGTAAACAGTTATTTTATAAACTTTAATGACTGTATATTATGTCTTCAGAGTGCTTCCCCAAAGCAGTCGATTTGTGATTCTCTGTCATTGCAGAGAGCCATTTGGGCAGATCTGCCCACAGATGCATGCAGGTTGCATGGTTTTGTTTCCTTACTTTGTTCCAAAATAAATTGAAGTGGTGCCAGTGGCAGACCAGGTCTGGAAACACCAGAATGACCTTTCCGGTTCCTTTGGATCACCAACAAAGCCCAATGCTGCAATCTATTAACATTTTACGTAGTATTTTAATGAGCTACCAAGAGCTAAGTTTTGTATTTTACTTTCTAATTTCCAGCTTCCAGCTCATGTTACTTTATCTTTGGCAGCAGTTACTTTGCCAGTGAATGTTTATGGCCTACAGCAAGTGTAGAAGAACAGTATATAAACCTCATTGTCCCATCTTGAACCTGAATACATACAGAAGACAATACAATCCTATCCTCCCAGTTTGCCTATTATATCCTCATAAGACTAACCTGGAGATGTGCCATGAAAAACACAGATATGCTATTCCAGTGCTTCCTTTTATTTAGTAGGTTGTTCAGTTTTTCCTGAGTTTGCATGTGTGAGTGTTTTTATCTGGAAACAATCAAATGTGAATTATCCTGTTTTTGTGGAATGCCAGTTTGTTATTGTTCAGAAACTGATTGACAAAATTTGGTCCATATTCAAGCTTTTATAACTGCTGAGAGAATCCCCACGTGTATTTTTTGGTCTGCAGTATGAAGGAGTGCTAATAATAAGCCTGTGCAATTTTACTGAAGAAAAAAAGAAAAAAGAGGCTAAGTGGTTTCGTTCAGATCACTTAAATTTAAAGCATACATGGACAACTGTTTCAGGGTGCATTCCTATAAAATCGGAAGCACATGGCTTTATTTATGTGACTGCATTAATATGTGTAATATTCTGTGTAACTTGATCAAAACATAACTTTTACATGTATCTTAACTATTTGAAGGACTAATTCTACTTTGTCACATATTAACAGAAGTTCTGTTTTTGGAGACTTTTATTCCTCGTGCTCTCCAAAAATTGAGTCTTCTCAACTTGAGAAAATTTCACTGATCTAACCTTGTTACTTAAGAGTTTCACTTCTGGTTTATAGTTACTTCCAGTTTGCGTAGAAGTGTCTTGAGGTGATTTAGCTAAGTTGTGCTCTTACTGTCTTCAACTAAATCTGGAGTATTCTGGAAGTGAAAGAAAAATATCCCCATAAGGGATTAAGGCTCATTTAGTTCAGGAGAACTTTAACCAGAATGTGCTGTGCACCGCGGATGCAGTGTTCAGAGGCATGACTTGTTATTTTGGGGTGCTTCGTGACAGTGGAATTATCTTGTGCTTTGGAAACCCTGCATGACTTAGGGACATACAGTGCCTGGGTGGCAAGCAGAGCTGTTTGGGGACAGTGCCTGCCAGCTGTACAAGAGCTAAAAGAGACTCATAAAATCAGGGTTGTAGAAGAGAGATCAGGTGATGGAATTTATGGTAAAGCTGTCACATCCTTTCTTTCAGGATTATAAATCCTTACCTCTCCGAGGAAGTTCAGGATATGATTCCAAGTAGAGTGATACGTCACTGGTGTATGGCAGATTGTTTATTCTCAGGAGTATATCATGAGATAATAGAAGAGAGTTAACAGTCCTCAGACTGGAAGATCCTCAGTGGATCTTCAAATAATACTCTAAACACTTTTGCCAATTCTGTGCCACTGTGACAAGTGTGTATACTGGCTGGTTTAGTCTGCTGCATGTAAGAGGATATTGATCAAAAGCAGTGTGTGTGGAAATAAGAATTTAATACGTTAATGCCAAAGGACCGTAAACTGAATTTTCATGATTTCAAGGATTGTTTTTTTGGTTACTGAATGTTTCGGACTGTTACTTTAAATTGGGTTTGTCTCCCTGTCTGTCTTTATACAGATCAGATCCCATTCCCAGTTTGGTGATCTGTGCCAGAGAGCCACTGCTGCTTCGTGCTGCCCCAGCTGGACACTGGGCAACTATATTGCTATTCTGAACAACAGGTCATCGTGTCAGAAAATTGTCGAACGGGACGTCTCTCACACCCTAAAGCTGCTTCGCACTTGTGCCAAATATTACTACAACGGGACCCTGGGGCCGGACTGCTGGGACATGAATGCCAAAAGGAAGGACCAACTCAAGTGTACAAACGTGCCTCGCAAATGTACCAAGTACAATGCTGTTTACCAGATCCTTCACTACCTAGTGGACAAGGATTTCCTAAGCCCAAAGACAGCTGACTATGTCTTACCAGCTTTAAAATACAGCATGCTCTTCTCTCCCACCGAGAAAGGGGAAAGCATGATGAGTATTTACCTAGATAACTTTGAAAACTGGAATGCTTCTGATGGTGTAACAACCGTCACAGGGATTGAGTTTGGAATAAAACATAGGTTGTTTCAAGATTATCTGTTGATGGATACTGTGTATCCTGCCATAGCCATTGTAATTGTCCTGTTAGTTATGTGTGTGTACACCAAGTCCATGTTTATCACGCTGATGACTATGTTTGCAATAATTAGTTCCTTGATTATTTCTTATTTTCTCTATCGGGTAGTATTTAATTTTGAGTTCTTTCCATTCATGAATCTCACAGCATTGATTATCCTTGTTGGGATTGGAGCAGATGATGCTTTTGTCTTATGTGATGTTTGGAACTACACAAAGTTTGATAAACCTCATGCTGGAACCTCTGAGACAGTGAGCATCACATTGCAACATGCTGCTCTTTCCATGTTTGTCACGAGTTTTACAACCGCTGCTGCCTTCTATGCTAATTATGTCAGCAATATCACAGCAATCAGGTGTTTTGGTGTTTATGCTGGCACTGCCATTCTGGTGAATTATGTTTTGATGGTTACATGGCTGCCAGCTGTAGTTGTATTACATGAACGATATCTTCTCAATATTTTCAGTTGCTTTAAGAAACCTCAGCAGAGGGTATACAACAACAAAAACTGCTGGACAGTGTTGTGCCAAATGTTCCACAAGGTTATTTTTGCAGTCTCAGAAGCATCCAGGATATTTTTTGAGAAAGTTTTGCCATGCATTGTTATCAAATTTCGGTATATTTGGCTTTTCTGGTTCCTTGCCTTAACAATTGGTGGAGCATATATTGTGTGTGTAAATCCAAAGATGAAGCTGCCATCGTTGGAGCTCTCCGAGTTTCAGGTATTTAGGTCTTCTCACCCATTTGAACGATACGATGCAGAATACAAAAAGCTTTTTATGTTTGAACGTGTCCACCACGGAGAAGAGCTCCACATGCCAATTACAGTAATCTGGGGTGTCACACCTGAGGATAATGGTGACCCTTTAAACCCTAAAAGCAAAGGAGAGCTGCAGCTAGATACTAGTTTTAATATCGCTAGCCCAGCTTCGCAGGTTTGGATTTTACGTTTCTGTCAGAAGTTAAGAAATCAAACCTTTTTTTATCAGACAGAAGAACAAGACTTCACAAGCTGCTTCATTGAAACATTTAAGCAGTGGATGGAAAATCAAGACTGTGATGAGCCATCTCTTTACCCCTGCTGCAGCCACTGGAGCTTTCCATACAAACAAGAAGTTTTTGAATTATGTATCAAGAGAGCTATAATGGAGCTAGAAAGAAGCACAGGGTACCATTTAGATAGCAAAACGCCAGGGCCTCGCTTTGACCTTAATGATACCATCAGGGCAGTGGTGTTGGAGTTCCAAAGCACCTACCTCTTCACACTGGCTTATGAGAAAATGCATCAGTTCTACAAAGAGGTAGACTCATGGATTTCAAGTGAGCTTAGTTCTGCTCCTGAAGGTCTTAGCAATGGTTGGTTTGTGAGTAACCTTGAATTTTATGACCTTCAGGACAGTCTTTCTGATGGTACTCTGATTGCCATGGGCCTTTCAGTTGCTGTTGCATTTAGTGTTATGCTTCTTACAACCTGGAACATAATCATAAGCCTTTATGCAATAGTTTCAATAGCTGGAACTATTTTTGTCACTGTAGGTTCTCTGGTTCTTCTTGGGTGGGAGCTGAATGTGTTGGAATCTGTCACAATCTCAGTGGCTGTTGGCTTGTCAGTGGACTTTGCTGTTCATTATGGAGTGGCTTACCGTTTAGCTCCTGACCCTGACCGAGAGGGGAAGGTCATTTTTTCTTTAAGCCGTATGGGTTCTGCTATTGCAATGGCTGCCTTGACTACATTTGTAGCTGGGGCAATGATGATGCCCTCAACAGTGTTGGCATACACTCAGCTTGGCACTTTCATGATGCTTATAATGTGCATTAGTTGGGCTTTCGCAACGTTCTTCTTCCAGTGCATGTGCCGATGCCTTGGGCCCCAGGGTACTTGTGGCCAGATCCCACTACCAAAAAAACTGCGGTGTAATGCCTTCTCTCAGGCCTTCTCAGGAGCCCAAGGGGGCAGAAGTCAAAACAAATCACATCCTGTTAGCAAGTACCAGCTGGACTCCAGAAGTCAAAAACCAGAAATGGAGCATGAGCACTATGAACTTGAACCTCTGGCATCACAAACCGGAATCTGTAACCCTGCGGAGAAAGTGGCATATGAAGAAACTCATATCTGCTCAGAGCTCTTCAGCAGCAGGCCCCAAAACTCATGTGTGCCTATGCATCCAGCCTATAATAGTGAAGTGAGTAAAGGCATCAAAAACGTTGCTAATTCAGCTGTACTGCAGACATCTATTGACCAACACACCATATGCCCGATTTTCTCTCAGAACAGGCAGTGTAGCTGTCCTGATGCATATAAGCAGGTGGCAGTGAAGTGGAGTCCACACTCCTGTCAGCAGTTAAGTGACACCTTCTGTTACCAGTGTTCTCCCTCCCCAGGAACCGTGCAGATCCAAAGCTCTGTAGCTCCTATAAATGCTTTACAGCAAGCTGCTGAGGGTTATGTGCATCCAGTCCAGCATGTCCTCCATTGCAGCTGCCTTCAAGGAAGGCTCAAAAGAACGATGACACAAAATTCTCTGCCTAAAAATTTTTTCCTGCAGTCTGTGCAACAGTTCCAGGCACATCAAAGGATAAACAGGACAGATACACATACTCATCAAAACCCAGAGGAAAACGTAAGAACTGTTCCAAAGGTGATGAGCTCCTCACAGTTCCTCTGCCGAAACGCAGCACCTCTAATAGTGCGTTGCTCTGAATGTGAGAAGAGCATCTCTAATAACCAAAAGGGATTCTGTCAGCAGACAGACAAGTGTGATGAAAAGGGTGGTACAGAAGCAAATGGGGTGGAAAGCAAGAAAGCCTCTCTGTCAAAGCAGAAAAAGAAAGCTGAGAGCAAGATAGATCAGCGTTCTTTGCAGAATGACCGAGTTTTGAAGGCTGACCAAAACAATAAAAAACACCTGCTGACCAGGTCAGGGAGAGAGGCTCGCTCTGAGGGTTGCCATGAAAGTTCACACTGTTGTGGCAAGGCAATCGCAGTGAAGTGCAATTCTGTTGACTGTCAAATGCCAAACATCGAAGCCAATGTGCCTCCTATGTTAATGCGCCCAGAACTTTCCAATGAAAGTTTGTTAATAAAAACACTATAATAAATCTTTAATTTGGCAATCCTGCGTCTTTCTTTTAAAAGTAAGTTTAAAGCACTAGAAAGGAAAGTCCTGAATAAATATGAATTATAATTTGCCTTTTGGAATGAAAAATGTATTTTATAGAACAATAACATTTATACATTTCATAAAACCATTACATGTAGTAAAACCTGATGTTGTCCAGAATGTTTTTTTGCTATAACTCATAAGGTGGATTATGCTTCATTTAGATTTTGTTCCAGCTTTGTTATAAGCTAACACTTGCAGTGCTAGCAATATAAAGAAATTTAAGGGAATAAGAAATTGGTGTTTAATTTCTCCTTATAAACCATCTCAAGAAATAAAGCATTACAAAGAAACTCTCCCTGTTCTGAGGCCAGGGCTTGTGAGATCGATAACATTTGGGGCAGACTGAGATTGCCACATTTCCTGAGTACATCATTTACTTTTATTCTCATGCTACCTTGGCAGGCTTCTGCACACTTTGAAACAACAGCAGGAGTGTAACTGTGTTCTTTCAGGATTGTTTGACAGCCCAGCTCTGCAGGGTAGCCTGTTTGGGGAATATTTTAAACTATTCATCCTAACAAAATCTAAAGAAAAGCTCCTGGAGGTCTACAGCATTTGCAGTGTCTGTGTTGCATTTCTGTATATATAGTGCAGCAAAACATTTTAAACTGCCTTTCTGGCAGTTACTGTATAGACTTTACCATTACATACCAGAGAATACAGGTGGAAACAATAGTCAGTGAACATTATTGACTTCTCAGTGATGACAACAAAAATACAGTTTATGGAACTGACAGATATATGTAAAATCAGGACTTGTAAAATTGGACATGAAGTGCCTTGCAATACTGAACTTTTTCCCACAGAGTTAATCTACCGTGGAGAAAAGCGTAGTTAATGCACAGGTTCTAGACTTACTGCCAGCAGTATCAGATTAAATCAACTCAAAAGACTCAGAAACATAAATTAAAATATTGTGTTCTGAATGTTCTATCTGGAGAAGTTCCCAGATGGAAGTTACAAATACTGAACTCAACCATATAACCAAGATGTTGGATTTCAGATGTTGTATCTGTGTAAGTACAGTCACAGTTTAGTCACATGATAGCTGTGGGTAATCATGGGAATACTTGCTGGTCGTATCACTCCAGGAAAGTGATTGAGAGCTGGAACTGTGTAGTGTGTCATAATTTCTGTGTACTTTAATGACAAATCTCTCTTCATTTCATTGCTTGGTTATGCTGATGATATTGATTTATGAGACACTGAAGATAGATTTCATAGGCTGATGTGATATCGGGTTCTTGGTGTGTAATGAATCACTGGAGGAAAAGCTTGGATATTCTGTCCTAGTGTTCATGTTGGAGGCATGCAGAAGGTTCACATCATGCAACAAATCACTTTGGTTTCTCTGGGAGTAGTGATGTTAGTGCTTATATATGTCCCAGTGACTGAAGAGGTTGAAATCTACAGAAAAACCTAAATTAGTCTTACACGGCTTGAGAAGAGTATCATTCTTTCTTAGTTATAAAATAAGACTTGGTTTTAGTTACCTTGGAACTTTTCAATTAGTTTAAAGCCTGATTCTTTCGTTTGTAACAAGAGCAATTCAAGGCTTTTCTGTGCACTACAGACACCATTAATTAAAAGCTAACACTTGCAGTGCTAGCAATCTAAAGAAATTTAAGGGAATAAGAAATAAATTGGACTGTTACTGTTGTCCAGCTTTTTTTCTGCCCACACATCTGCTTGAGCGTAGCTTGTCAGACCTTGTCAAAGCAGCATGTAATGCTTACCACAGTGCCTGTCACATGAGCTGTCATTCACAGCTTTGAGACATGGGCCTTTGGGGAGGTGCCCAGCCAATGCATCTACAGAACAGAGAATTTTGCCAGCTGATGAGCTCAACAATGATGATTTTTCCCTAAACCAGTTTTCCATCCTGCATTCTGGGTAAGGAAACCACCTTCGTTTGCTTGTATTGATAACTGGTTTTGTAACGGTGATGTAAGTGATAGAGATTATTGTTATGTTTCCATAATGAGTTATATGTTCTTAAAGGCTGATACAGTGAGAAAAATGGGGCAGATAAGGAGTTGTGGTTTAATGTGCTCTTAGGAAAGATTAAGATGAACTAATGTGCTTGGCTAGTGAGCAGGATCACTGCTGTATCTGCCTTTTGTGTCTTTTCCATTTCCTCCCTGCAGACTGCTTTATCTTTTCCACATCGGTTAGCTGGACATGGAGCAATCAGTGGCTTAGATAAGTTTGATAGTTATGGATGTAGCACCATGTGTGTGTGTGCTGTATCTGTGTCAATTCAGGTGTAGACTCTAAAACCCAAGACAGTGCAACTCCTGGAGAGTGGAAGAGAATAGGAATTGGTTCCAGTGACAGATGAGGGTATGCATTACTCTATCCCCAGAAAATCCAGGAGAGAAATAAATAAATGCTAATAATTAAGTTTTTACAGGCTACTGGGAGCAAGTGAGGATAGGTGGAACTCTGTTCCACTCCAGGAAATTTCAACAAGAACCATTACATCCTGCTGAGACATCTTTCGAAGGCTTGCCAGTGATGGCCAAGTCCCAAGGGAAGATGATTAGCTTAAAACACTGGAATTTCCATTAGCTAATTTGCTCTCACTGAGGTCCTGCCTTGCTTTGGGGTTGCATGGGGGATGTGGATGTGTGCACACCACACAGATTGACTCAGTGAGGTGTTTCTCCTGTAGGCTGCCCAGGTGGGCTGAGGGCCCTGCCACTGGCTTGTGCTTCCTCTGGGAAGTAACGTGCTCCTGGATTTAGAAGATGCAGATTTTTATTTCTATGGATAATCCATGCTGGGATGTTTGGGAATTGCTCTGCCAGTGGTGACACATGTTGAGACATGACATGACAGGTGAGCTTTCTGCCTTACCAAAGTCTAGTAAAGACTTGACAGTAACTTGTACATGTTACAAGAGAGTCTTTAAAGTGACATCTCTTTGATTATTCAAGGAAGGAAGGAAACTTCATGTGAGAAGACAATGGTCTCTTTCTGGCTTTTAAGTTGCTGGTATGCTTTCTTCAGGAATAAAGACTACAAGCCAGAATCTTCCTGAGAGAGGGGCTTGTATCTGAGACCAACTCACTCAAAGTCACTTCACCCAGGGGATAAAATACCTATTTAACATAATAGATACCTTAGTTATCTGTATTGTCCTTAGGATCTGTGTTTTTCAGGTCATAATCACATTTGTAGTGTGGGTAATATGTTGATCAGTTTAACAAAAAATATTTTAAAATTTACAGTAAGTTCTTTAAAATACTAAACCCATCTCAATATATAATCACTGGAAATGCAGCTACCTCATACAAAAGATTGGGGGGTGGGTAGGTAGCTGATAGAGAAGAAGTTTTAAATTACTGTTTCATTGTGTGTGTTTTTAAAGAAAATTAAAATTCATCTTTTTATAATCACCCATAATCACTTTAATTTGATCTTTTTTGAACTGATATGGGAGAATTGCTTGAATTAGGAATACCCCTCATATTGCCAGATGGAGTCCTGGCAGTCAGTCCAAGAGAGCTCTAAAAATATAGGTTGACAAATGACAAAAATTTTAGCACTGTAAGAAATGTCAAATGTGATAAAAATTGAACATATTTTATTTATACAAAGAATGTTATACTACTTAATACAGGTAGCAGATGGATGATTCAGGCCAGAATCACACTGACTTCATTGAATTGGACCTTAAATTTTTTCCACATGCTGGCAAGGTGTATTAAATTTTACTTCTGCCAATAACATCTGAAGTGCCTCTACATGCAGCATTTGATTTATGATGGTGAGCTGGGACACCATTCTACTAAGCGTTGCATATTCCCACAGTGCAAAAAAAGGCTTGCCTTTGCAATAAAAAGCTCAGCCTGGTGAAGTTACAGTCTGGAAGAAAGGAGAGAGCTTCTCCAAGTTCATAACAGATCTCTGCAGACTCATGAATTTGGATCTGGTGTCACCATTGCAGAGCTATCCTCACTTTAACTGTGTTATCCTTTGACTATTTTTTCACTCACTTTACCAGAAAAAGGTCTCTGAGGTCTGCAGAGCCTGTGACATAGATCATGCACAGCTTAGGCTGCCACTTTTAGGTAGTACTGTCTGAATACTAAGTAGTCTGAAACCAAGGACTCTTGACTTTGCTGTTTCCCTTTACTTGGCAACCTGTATTCCAAGAGTTTTTCCTAAGATCACCACTTCAGAAAGTTGCATGGAGTCAGGTGTTTCCTGGAGGCACGTAATTTGGAGTATTTTGGTACACCTGAAATGTATTAAAGGTAGTATGTCCACCTTGAGTTTGGATTCCGTTATTTTAAGTTTTGGTCAATGTCACTTCATCTGCAAATGGATAGACATATTCCAGAGGAGCGGCTGTTTGTTGCTTTTGTTTAAATTCTGTTAGTTAGAAATGTATGTTGAGTCTAGTTCCCAAGCTGTTAATTTAAAACTGATGCCCATCTGTCTTCTTAAAAGCAGCAGGATAGCACTTGCTCTCTTGCTGGGGGCTGGCCACAATGGTGGCACTGTTCAAAGTTGAACCCTTCCAGCAGCGAGTCTTTAGAGCAGATGGATGGCTTTGCTTTGAGGCCTAAACAAACTTTCTTAAAACCTTGTAAAGCCTTAACCAAAATTGTCTGTAGATTAATCTTAATGGCAATTCTAGAAATGTTTCTCTGTGGCTTAGGAAAGGAGCAGATCATTCATGGCTGACTAGTTAGTAATGCTGTCTTTATTTCAGTGCCCTGATCTTTGGAAACAGTGTGACTAAAATACACACTCAGTAATGGCAGGCCCTTAAAAATTTGACCTAAGCCATGTCTTCTGCATACAATAATATTTTTACAATATTATTCAGTAATTGGAAATGTCGTAGTTTAAATTGTAAGATTGATGATGTACTGAAATTATTACTGAGTTTACGCATATTTGAAGTCATTTTCAGGACAAGTGAAGGACAGGTTAGGAGGACAGCTTGTCTGACAAGGTGGCACCTCTGGTTGTCTGCTCTCACTCAACCCTCAGAGCAGGTCACCACCTGGCTGTGGTGGCAGCATTCAGGAGCTGACAGGAGCTGCCAGGTACCTGCAGCATGGTGGGGAGCAGAGGGGCAGCAGCTGCATCAGCCTCCTCTTCTCCCATTCCCTCACTGGTAAAGTTCTCCATTTGGTAATAAAAGCCCCTTCAGTGTGTTGTATGCTGGAGCAATAATTCACCTCTTGTTTTAGTGGTATAAATCAGAAGTAAGTTAATTGGAGTTATTTGAGCTGTATTAGTATAAGAAAGAGAGGTATCACAACTGCTGAGTTATTGGCTCTCGTAAAAATTCCAAAGCGTTTGGCCCAAAATCTGCTTTTGAGGAGAGATGTTTATGTGCAAATGCAGAACCTATTGAAGTTCTTATAGTCCAGGTAAAAATGAACAGAAATCAGCAACTGCAGGCATGTGAACTCAGTCCTGAAAAGATTTGACAGCACAGAAAAGCAGGATTAGCACTTCTTTGAGAGGAGAGATCTGTTGGAGCCATCCTGCAGTACAAAATTAGATACTCTCCTTCACTTTTTCTTACAAAAATAGTCTGTTTTTATATTTTTTTACATCTCTACTTTTAAAATTATGTTTTAAATATCTCTTTTATAATATATTATAGTATTGTCCCAAAATTTTCCAAGTGGCCTAATATGCCGTGGCTGAACATCAAACCTTTTCCCTAAAAAATGCTCTTTTCAATCTGATGGAACTTGAACTCACGACAGTCACATCATAAAACTGCTTGTAGCAGGCCTTCTCTCCTTTTGTTGGTTCCTTTTGTTTTGAGCTCCTGAAGTACAGCTTCTGTAGTGGTGTAGCATAATCTCTTTGAGCCTTTCTTATTAGAGGAGCTTTATTTACATTTGGGGAGTATAATATGTCAGCTTTTAAGACTTCACAGCAGTATTGCACTACAAAATGAGGCAGAAATAGAGAGGGCTGTGTTACACTGACACTGGTTTGAATACTTGGAGCAGTAGGTAGTTCCATTACATGGAGGTGTTTTATTTGGCATAGCACTGAAAGAGTATAATCCTCACAAAGACAGGCATTATGAGTCTTGTAACATAAATGACAGATTAATAACTTACTCTCACCTTCTTTTGTGTAGCATAACCTTCACACAAAGAAACTTAAAAGAAGTAATTCAGGAAGTATTAAGCAAAACAACATAAAATTGAAAAGTGCTTGGATTACAGTGGCTTGCCAGGAGGTAAACTCTACTGCTTTTTCAATTCTTTAAGGACTTTTTAAACCACCTTGCTTAATATGTCCCAGGTGAACAACATGCTGATGTTGAATGAGAATTCAAGAAACTTTCCTCCAATACAGTATCACTTTCCAGAGAAGTTTGAGTATGTGAAATAAAAGGACTGGGGAAAGATACCTTACCAAAATAAGGTGTCATAATGAAAGTATCATTCAGGTATTAATCTGGCTTTTTCATCATTTGGAGCTGAGAAGTATTATGGGACTTGAACTAATAATACATTTTGACTGCAAAGTACTCAAGCCTGTGTGCAAGAATTTGAGACAGCTCAGTAGGTGCACTGGATAACTTAGATATCAATTATCTTAAAGCAGGGGAGAGAGAGAGAATCCCAAATCCTTATTTGTATTGAAATACTCTTGTACATATACAGAGGGACCAAATGTATTGAAAATATGTTTAAACTACAATATTTGAGATGACAGTAACTTTTATGATCTCAGAGTAATAAGCATGAAATTGAGTTACAAACAATAGCATGTATAATGTGATTGATGCTTAATTAGGGATTGGGAACTTCTGTGCATTTGAAAACACCAGTATTTGAAAGGGGAGCATTCAGAGAACCTGCAGTAAATCATAGAATCACTTAGGTTTGAAAAGACCTTTATAATTATTGAGTCCAAGTGTTAACCCAGCACTGCAAGCCACCACTAAACCATGTCGCCAAGTACCGTATCTACGTCTTTTAGATAACTCCAGGGATAGTGGCTCAACCACTTCCCCAGGCAGCCTGTTCCAGTGCTTTACAACCTTTTCTGTGAAAAAAAAATTCCTAATATACAGTCTAAACCTCCTGTGGTGCAACTTGAGGCCATTTCCTCTGTCCTATTACTTGTTACCTGGGAGAAGAGACTGATCCCCACCTGGCTACAAGCTCCTTTCAGGCAGTTGTAGAGAGTGAAAAGGTCTCCCTGAGCCTTCTTTTCTTCAGGCTAAACACCTCCAGCTCCCTCAGCTGCTCCTCACAGAATTTGTGCTCTAGACCCTTCCTCAGCTCCATGGCCCTTCTCTGGACTCTCTCCAACCCTTCAATGTCCTCCCTATAATGAGGGGCCCAGAAATGGACAAAGCATTTGAGGATTCACTCCCCTCATCCAGATCACTGATAAAATGATCATTAACATTAAACAGGGCTGGCCTCCAACACAGAGCTCTGAGGAACATCCCCAGTATTCCTTACTGGGCCACCAGCTGGATGTGACTCCAGTCACCACCAGTCTGGGCCCAGCCACCCAGCCAGGTTTTACCCAGTGAACAGTGCACCCATCCAAGGCATGAGCAGCTGGTTTCTCCAGGAGAGTCCTGTGGGAAATTATGCCAAAGGCTTTACTAAAGTCCTGGGTAAGTGCATCCACTGTCTTCTCTTCATCTGCTAAGTGAGTCATTCATCATAGATGGAGATCAGGTTGGCCAAGCAGGACCTGCCTTTCATCAGTCCATGCTGTCTGGGCCTGATCTCCTGGTTGTCCTGCATGTGCCATTAATGGCAACCCAGCTGATCTGCTTCATGGTTTCCCTGGCACTGAGGTCAGACTGACACGCCTGTAGTTCCCTGGAGCCTCCTTCAGCCCTTCTTGGCAAACGGCTTAGTCATATTTGCCAACTTCAGGAAACTGGGACCTCCTCAGTTAGCCAGGATTGCTGGTAAATGGCTTGGGGAGCACATCCACCAGCTCCTTCAGTACCTTTGGGAGGGTCTCATCCAACCCCACACACTTGTGTGTCTGAGTGGTGCAGCAGATCCCATTGGTGCTTGTTCAAGTACATCCAAATAGTTTTCAGTGCTATAACTTCTATATACTCCACTTGGTATCTGTTACACAGGTTCACAGGTACATCAGTGCAGTGAATTCAGCTGTCGCCAGTCTGGACTTTGGATGGGGACTGAAGTGCCTCCTGAATGAGCAGCTCAAAACTGAGACCACCTCTGAAAGCAGAATGTGAGTATGCCTGTTTGGCTTATGCTAGACACTGGTTTGCTGTGGGCAATGGAGAAGGGAGGTTGAAATCTCTGCTTCTGTTTGTCCCCTGAATACAGAAACTGATAACTTTGCCCAGCATAGATATTTCAAAACTCAAAAGGTGAATCAATGAAGTCCTTGTGGTCCTGTGTAACTGAAACTTTGTGTATGGGCTGGGATTCTTTGATTGTTCCAAATAAATACTTACATTTTTGTAGCTAAGAAGTTGCTTATGTTCAAACTTATTTATTTTTCACTTCACCCTGTTAAGTGTAAAAGTTGGCCTGGTCTGTTTTTGCTTTGGTGCTGTCAAAGAAACAATATGCTCTTATGTTTAAATTCATATTTATTTTAAATGTATAAAAGCTAGAATAACATGCCTGGCTTAAATTCCTATTACTATAACTGATGTTTAATGTCATTATTACTTCAGTATTTTTATAAATGGGCAAGACCAGTAGAGACATATAACCTCTGATTTAATTTACCAGTTTTAGTACATTGTGATTGTATTTCATGAGGCCTTTAAAATAATGAATTTCAAAGGCTAGGCCTGGATGCATAGATGATTCAAAGCACCTGAACTTGCATCCCAAAGGACAAGAGCTGGTTATGCTATTGCAAGGGGCCAACCAGTTCTGAGGGGCTGCACTTAGGCCAGTGTATGCCTGCTTTTTCAGTGTGTTTCCAGACACAGAACTTGAAAAAGACCCACTATTATATCTCTGCTAGTGCTTTGAGCAGAGGGAGGGGTTGATCTCAAGCAGCAGAACAGGTGATGTGGCCTGTGCAGCAGGGGGGCACTGGGCCATGCAGTCCTTGAGGATTAGAGCTCTCAGCAATTTATCTGTCTGATATTGGGTCTAAATTGGCCTTTTGTCCCTTGCCATTGTGTTACCCTGCACGTTACTCCCCTTCCTTTGGGCGGCTCCCTCCTGGTGCTCATGTTCCTCAAATCCCTGCAGTTGCTGCTGCCTGCAAGGAGGCCCCACTGAGGAGGAATCCCCGCTGCTCCCTTGTTAAGGGGAGGAAGAGCTGGTGGCATTCATTTATTTCAGTGGCCTTGCCCCAAAGGTAGCTGTTGTTTTGGACGGTCACCTCCTCTGCCTTCTAGGGTCTGGGAAAAGAGCAGGGGTGCTGTGAGCTCCTGAGGTGGACTGTAAATGTGAGGGCTGTGAATTTAAACCTCTTGTGTTTCTAATCTCAGAAATCGAACTGACATCTCACATCTGCTGTCTCGCTCCTGGGTTTTGATACACTAAAATAGAGTATCCTGAAAAGTCTGATTGATGTGAAACCCTGCTGGAGTTTTCAGTTTCTGAACTTGCTCTGGTTTCATATTGCATTTTAAGATCAGAAGAGCAAAGATTCATGTCAGATGTTGCTGCTGGTGTCTTCCTGCTTCCCTCCACCCAAACCCATGCTATCTGGAAATGGGTCCGCCCTTCCTTAGGAAACCCAGACAGTGAGGAAGCCACAGCCTCTTCATGTTTTTACATTTAGGTGTGCCTGGCTGGATATAGATTTCCTCAAAGCCATCACAACTCTCATACTGGTTTGTTTTTACTTCAGAGAGTCTGAAGTAATTCAGAGTATTGCACTAGATGCAACTCTTGTTTGTAACCTCTCCTACAGTGGGAGGGGAGATGGGAAAGACAGACAGAAACTGTGTCAAAAGACTCAGTTCTTCCATCCCTTCTCTGCAGGACAGTGGCTGATTTGTAGCTGATGATCTGATCTGAGAATTCAACTCATAGCTACCAAATTTTGCCATATAGTGAATTAGTAAAGGGCGATCTTGAAGCTCCAGCCTGCCTGGATAAGGATGCAGCACCTAGAGCTGATTGCTGACATAAGGAAAAGGATGTGCATCCTGGGCTGTGCTGTGCTCCCTGAAATCCCTCTGTTCTCACTGCAAAATACTCCAAATTAAATGTGGGACAGGAAGCTACTGACTATGGAATAGTAACATGAGATGTAGCCCCCTTGTCTTCTGCCAACAACCAATCCAGGTGCAACCCTCTGGAAGCACGTGTGTCTTTTCCCAGTGACTGTCTAGAGAGCCCAAGGTCCTAATTCAGGAGCAGCAAATCCTACCTAACTTGGAACATCACCCTCTGAAGGTTTTCAGAAGTTGCAATCTCTTTTTTTTTTTTTGCTAACATTGCAGTATAGGTTCTTTCCTGTTAATTCACAGACAAGCAGATTGAGACCTGAAAGTGGAAAGTTGGAAAAGCACAGGAACAGGTGAAATACATCTTCTTTGAGGTTGCAATATGGCAAAGGGGCTCCCATAAATCTTTCTGTTTGACCAGACAAAGGAAAAGGAGGACAGCCTTACCTGAGATACATGCTCTGCTCTCCTTAGCTACCAAAGGAATCCAGCTGGAGCAACACAAACTCTGGCCTGGTTTATTTATCCTGTCTTCAGTACTCAGTTCCCACAGGTATCTCTGTGCTGTGGAAATTAAACCATAAGCCAGTGCTGGCTTCTGTGGGAAATCATCCTGTGCAATAGTCTTTAGGAGTTGCCTTTTAGGGACAGAGCATCTCCTTTTCAAGGTAACTGCTTACCTGTGTCATGATAGGGTTGAATCCATGGGTTTGGTAGTCCCTGGCTCTGAGCCCAGCTCTTGTCTCTTGTCTTTCCTGTATTGATGCTTCAAATCTAGTCCATCTTCCTCCCAGCATTCACCCCTCAACCATGTGCTGGCTTGGGAAAGCTTGATTCAGCTGACCAATCTATTGTTCCTGTTTGTTTGTGTGTGCAGTTTTTAACAGGAAAAGGCGTGGGGTTTATGCATGGCATCAGGCAGCACTCACCCAGCACAGCTGGTACTGCTGCTCTGTGTGCAATGTGCATCTTAATAAATCTTGTGTACTCTTCATAAATTAAAACACTGGATTTCCAGGTCAGAATCTTCCAGTGTGTAAATACAGATGTTAGGAAATACAGATTGTTATGTGTAATATGTATAATTCGCGTCTATAAAGTGATATATGGGTAGAAGTTTTATATGATTAAAATATAGACACAAAGCAAGCGAGCCAGAGCAAGAGGGTTGCCTCACGTATGTTGAGACCATTGTAGACAAGGCTTCACTTGCAAGTTAATACATGTGGCTGCTCGGAGATGGGCTGTTTCTTGAGATTATCTAGGAATTCCCAAGCGATGATCATGATCTTCCTGACAACTACCTGAGACTGGGATCGCTGGAACCTGCGAAAGATGCAGAAAGACGCATCTCAATGTTGGTTCCTGTAACTCCATCATTGATGTACATTGCTTCCCAGACCTCGGATTGTTCAACCCGGCGCAGAGAAAAGAGACTTTATGAATATGTGGGACTTTGAATGGAAAGAAAAGGCTGATGGCCGAAATCCCACCCTCAAGCAAAATAATCTGTATAAAAACTGCTCGCGCAGGACGGGTGGTGTGAAGCACAGGAGATCCTCTGCTAGAGTGGTTGAACCTGTGTCTCACCCAGCGCCGAGCCCGGGCTCAGCACTGTCCTTTTCTTTGTGGCTGGCTCAGATAGAATTTGATCGCTATAATAAAAATTGGTTTTTTTTCTTTTTAATTTGGCTGGGTCAATTTTTACCTATAAAAGGTGATCTATTCCTGTTCTTAGGAATGAGCAGTTTTCTTCCACACCTCTATATTTTTATGTCAGAGCCATCATTTGATTCAGATTTTGAACAAAACCTCTCTAACTCTGGAATTTACAGTTGTCCTTTCCTGTGAGGAGAAATTAAATGAGAAATAGTTTTTCTGGTAAAGTTTTATCATTATATACCCATATGTAAGTGTATGTATAAAAATAAAAGCTAAATAAGCAGGCAAACCCCTGGATTTCTTTAAATGTTAGATCTGGTCATAAAAATTGACAATTTAAAAAAAAAAAGAAGTAAAAAATCTTGTTCTTACAGTGTTTACTCACAGTGTTTAGGCCAGCTTTGAGACACATCAGCATACTTTACTTGAGAAAACTCAGGTTTACGTTAGTTTCTAAAATTGTAGTCTTTCACTCCCAGCTTTCTAAGAAAGAAGGCACTACATGGTATCTGCTTCAATTCTGCAATATTAAACACAGGGCAGTAGTGAAAAGAATGCCAAATTAAGGCAGATGGTTTGGTTGTCCAGCATTTTTAGTTCTGTATTTCTTCTGCAGCCTTTTGCGGATGTTCCAGGATTGACAGATAAATATGAGGTCAACTCTGGACAGAAAGGTTATTAAGAGCTTAATAGATGAACGAATTAGGGAGAGCTAGGTGACTAATATTCATATTAGCTACTCCTGATTCAGAACTTACAGGACAGGGCAGCATCCCATAAATTACATCTCCACTGTGATTGCATGATTTTAGTTATTAAAAACTATATATGAAATAAAAAGGCAAGTTTAATTCTCAGATAATGGGTTAAATCTATAGCACTGGCAGCCAGATAAATCCTTCTTCTGCCTGGCAAATAAAGCAGAGACAGAAGTAGCTGCCCAGCGGTGTGTTTAATATTGACTGCAAGAATAAAAGGGGCACATGTAGAGACAGAATAGGAGAGCCTGAGTTGTCAATTTGCCTCTAAGAGTGTGTATTGCTGCCTGGGTGGGTCTTTAATGTGTTGAGTTAGGAAGAACTGCCCTGGAACAACTGGAGTTAAGCAGTGTGTGCAGAAGTGTGACAGGGGCCCTGGTGGATGTGCAGACAATATGCTGCACAGTAACTGGAGAAATGCCACAGACACCCATTACTGTGTTGGCATGGGTTGCAGCACGGAGCCATCTGGGGCTCATCTGCCAGCATTTCAAGAGGAAAGGCAAAATTCCTTCATTATCTCAGTCTGGATTGCTGGTCTGTCTGGTTTTTGCACTGCTATAGGTACAGAAGGGGTGAGTGTGTTGTCTGGTCAAGATTTTTCCTGACACTGCTCTCAGGTGTGGGTGTTTCAAGTAAGGTTTAAGTGCTGATTGTGTCCTCATTGTAATCACACTGAAGTGTTGTATGGGTGAGGGTGGGAAAGCTGTTTTGTCATGACTGGTGATCAGTTTGTTCCCTTGAAGCAGGACAGCCGATACCTTTGACCATTTTTCATTAGCCAGTGTTATATTAGATACTATTCTTATTCCTCCGGATGTCTAATCCAGCTTTTGTTCCCTGCCAGAGGATATCCAAGCAGAAGGGAGAAGAACAAGGAAGACACTGTACTGATGTGGTGTGACTGCTGTTACCAGGAATCCACAACAGTAATTGCAGGGTTTTCCTGCTCTGGTTTCCTTTTCCTGTTGGTATTGAAGCTAATGAGGATTTGAAATAATTCTTCAATTTTGTGCTTGCATAATAATTATTGATATTCTGAACAATTAAGGCAACATAATTATGTGTCATCAGGAAATGCTAAGTGTTGTTGCTGGGGGGCTGAGAGGGTCACACAAAATACAGTGCAAACAATATTTCTTTAAGTAAAGCAGGAAGTCAAAACCTTCCCCAGGCCTTTATAGTTCAAGAATTCATTCTAAATTTTCCAAGAGAGCAACTTGTCTAAGAAAGCAGTTTCTGGAATAAATCAAAGTCCTTGTTGCCCTTAGGGCCTCATTGAGATGTTCTTCTCAGATATCAGCTGCATGAGAGATGAAAATAAGTGTGTCTTTCTGACTGACTGCTGTTCTACCTTGTCTTTCTGTCAGCCTGGAGAGAATTAACAGTCACAGGCCTGGAGTGAGTGGGGTTGTCAGAAACTGCAATATTCTGGAGTCTTGATCTTTAAGGGAAAACCTCAGAACATGGCTGAGCTGGAAAACTCTAAAGAAAAACACAAACAGAAGAAATTTAGCCATTTAATGAAATAAACTGTTTATCAGCTCTGGGAATCACTGTCCATAGCTGTGTCTGGCCATGGATTGGCAGTAGCAAATGTTTTGTTCTGCTTGTCATTCAGTGTGAGGAACTAGGCAGGAATAAGAAACAGTGAGCTCTGTACCCCCCTAAATGTTATTTTTAATAAGAGAAGCTGTAAAGAAAATAAGAAATAAACAATCATGTTATGGTCTTTGTTTTCAAACAAAGTGATACCTGAATCCAGGGACTCGGACCTCCAGTATTATTGTTTATTTCAAATGTTATTGCTATGATTTTATTCAAGTGCAGTTTGGACAATTTTGAAATGTCAGAAATGTGACTCAGGGTGTTATTACAGAGCTTGTGAAGTGCTGAGGATAGAAAAATTATCTTTAAAAATGTTTCAGTTTTGAAAGCCCTTACATACAGCATAAACACCTTATTAATTCAAAATATTTCACCTGCATTCATACAGAAACAGTCCACATTTCTTTGTGGCTGCTTGACATTTTCTCTTTTTCTCTCTGAGTCTTTCCATTTTGCCACTGAAGGAAAAAGATAAAGGAGGAAAAGAGATAAAGGAAATCAATCAAACAAACAAAAAAAAGAAAAGACAAGAAAACTGAAGCTTCTTTAATTGAGGGTTCATTTTTTTTCAGAAGATGTTTCTGAATATATGATTTTTGCTGGAAACTAATATTTTAAATGTTTTCTGAAATGAAAGAAGCACCTCAATCTGATAAGAAAAGCTTGTTTTAAGACTTTGATCTCTTTCCCGCCCCTGGCCTTTGTGCAGCTTTGTCTCCTGTTTTATAAATCACAGGCTGGGTCTTTTCACTCCAATTTGGGAAGAATGTCAGGTATGCCTGTGTCAAATTGCCCACATAACCTTCTCTGCTTTAAGGCACACACTGACATTAAGCTGTCTCTGTGTAACAGTGTCCAAGCTATCTGGTTTATCTCTGACACCTCCAGGTGAAGTCTCCTTCCACACTTTTCCAGGTAACAATTAAAACAATAACTGCCCAGACTTTTCAGCTCTGCCATGTGTGCCTGATGCTTGGCAACACGAGTCCCTGTGAGCAGAAACTGCAGAGGAAATCCAGCTCCAGTGAAGTCTGATCTCTGGTATTTTTAGCACCAGAGGATATGGAAAAAACAAAACAAAAAAAAAAAACAAAAACAAAAAAACAAAAAAAAAAAAAAAAAAAAAAACAAAAAAAAAAACAAAAAAAACAACAACAACAACAAAAAAAAAACAACAAAACACCACCCCCAAAAAAAACCCCACCACATTTATTTCTTTCATATTGCCGATCTTTCTATGTGGATATGTGGAGATGCCTGGATCTCCCAAATCCTTCACTTTCTTTCCTTCTTTTCTCTTACAAAAAGTTGCTACTTTGTCCAGATGCTGGCATGCACAGAGTTTATCAGTGCTAAAAAAAAAATGAGATCACTCTGGTTTCAGTGAATTTTCTGGGGCAATCTTGATTCTCATGAAGATGTCTCTACAGTGTTGTGCCAGTTTCCCTTGCTGCATTCCCTAATTTCTGTTTGCAGTTTCCCTCCCATCTCAAATTAGCCTATCCCAGTAATACTTAGTTCTTCTTCTTTGCTTATTTCCATGTTTCACACAAACCTGTTTATGATATTTTCCTTGGCAAAGGCACTTGGAAATTAGAGGTGTTATAAGAATAACTCTGCAATGCAATGACTTTTTTTAATCTCCAAACCTCCCTCCCTATGAAGCAAAAACTTTTTACAAGTTGAAACAAGACTGGTCACCAAGACTGTGCAGTGAAATTGCAATCACAGAAAGTTACTTGTATTTCCTTCTGAGGTGTTCAGCATGTCCAACCAGTTCTTGGGCAAAAACTGTATTTGACTTTGCCTTTTCCAATGACTTGTACTATTTGATTTCTCTGTGCTCTCAGGTCTGAGCAGTGGAGGAAGGATAATGCTGATTCTTCAGGAAAGAGAGGGAAGTTTACAAAGTACTCAGGAACTGCAGGCTGCTGTTACATGGCATGAATTGTGAACAGTTCACCCAGACATGCCTAATCTGCTCCTGGAAGGGACTACCTGGTTACTGAAGCCCTCTTCCCTAGAATCCCAAAGGAAAAATATCAGTGGCATGATATGGCCATGAAAAAACAGAGAGAAATGTGCAGACACATGAGCAGAATTTCATTTTGTCTTTCATCTTGGAATCTTGGAAGCCAAGGATTTCATCTTGGCTTCCAGAGCCAGCAGGACTGAGACTGGGTCTTGTCTGCAACTTGGACTTGTCTTTTTTGAAGCACAGATTGAAAACAACAGCCTGGATTTTTGAGGGTTTGTTGTTGTTTTTTTCACCCCCTCCTGCATGAATTCTTTAATTATTCCCTGAAGTTTTGTAGCCGATTCCATTTCACACCTCACACTTTGCAGCTCTTCAAGAGCTCTGTATAATGTTGTCATGTTTGGAGATGCTTCACCTTAGATACATCCCATATGTCAGATATTGCCTGGAAATGAGACAGAAAACAATGGGTTGGAGTGTGATGACTTCCACATGACATATAAATCTTATATAAATTTTATATAGCACGTGTTAATAATGTTATATAAAAAGTTATCACAGATGCTGAAAAAGTTCCATGGCCTAACAGACCTCTCCAGGTACTGTCATTTAAGCATGCTGTGATTCTTTGCTATCCCAGTGGATATTTTGTCCAAGGTCAGTTATGGGTATGCTTAGGTTTCAGAACAGATTTTGGTTTGTAGCGGAGTGGAAGTCACAGAAGCCACTGTGTGTAATCCAAAGCCAAATATTTTACTCAAAACTCTAAGAATTTTGCCTTTAAAATGCCCTTTATCGATTACCTGGTTCTTCCTGTTCCAATAATAGCTTTTCTGATTCTTTCTCTGAAAAATGGAATCACATTATGAAATTACATTAGTGTGCATTGAGAGAGCACCAGTTATCTCATCTGACATTTTATGTATTGATTGAAATGCTGAGAGACAAGAAAGTCATTATTTATAAGAGTACAGTGAAAGACTGAGAAACAGGTGAGGGAAGGTCACAAAACATGAGCAGTAAATGGGGTCTGAGCACACTCAGATGAATCTGACAGGGCTATTCCATGATGAGAAAGAAGGAATATGGGGGCGGGGGGGGCTCTTATTCCCCAATCCAAGTTTGGTTTGCTTAGCTGTTTTATTTTTCTAGGTAGTCTTACCAACCTATGTGGAATAATCCCCACTGATTGTAAGAATTTATACTAATACCTAATGCAATACATCTTATTAAAAAATAGTTCAGAAAGTTAAAATAGTCAAAAACAGTTCAGAAAGTTAAAGCAGCAGAGATGCCCCAAGGTGATTACCTAGCTGGCTGCTGGGGAAGCCAGGATAGCCCCCAGCACTCTTGAACCCCAATCAAGGAGTCTGTCCTTTTGGCTGAATTGCCTCTGATCATGAGACCAAGGAGTGATGTCAGGGTTATGTTGTCATCTGTACTTTGCAATAGCTGGACAAGTCACATTTCACTTGAGCTGGTTTCTGGAGCATGCTTGGCTTTGTCAGCCCGCCAACCTTGGCCACTGGGGAAGAGCACAGAATGTCTTTCAGGGGAGGGTTTTTTAAAACAAGATTTTTGCTTTAATTGCTATTTACACGTTCCACCCTTCGCCCTTTTTCAGTTGCAGGGAGATCGTGTTCTATTTTAAAAGCTTGGGCAGGAACTTGAGGCTAGAGACTGCAGCCAAATCAAACGGGAATCTCACCAACCCAATAGAGGGTTGACTGATAATAAAGGCTATCTTCCCAAGCCTTTAAAGCTCTCTTCTTCCAAAGACACTCCCTTATCTGAAGCCTCTGGCTTCCCATGAGAGGGTATAAACATCTTCCTATGCAGCAGGGTACCCTTTGACATTAAGAGGAAAGCACAACTCAAGATAAATTGAAGAAGCTTTTATGTCTAATCTCAGTAAGCATTCAGAGGCTGTGAATGTCTTTTTATCCTGAGTTGTTGAGGTTTGTTTTGTTTTTTTGGCTGGGAGCACATTTTGCTTGGAGTTCTACTACATCCCTCATGGTTTTTTTGGGTTTTTTTTTTTTTTTTTTTTTTTTTTTTTTGTTTTTTTTGTTTTTTGTTTTTTCCCGTTTTATTTTTTTTTTTTTTCCTTTTTCCAGATGAGCTGTCAGTGCAGTACTTGTTTGGTCAAGACTTGTGTGTTTACTTGGCATCTTCAGTGTATAAACCCAGTGCTGTTTGCAGGGCTTCCATGCAGCCAATTCTGCTAATATTTTAAGGCTCTGATTAATGTGGCTTGAGGGTAAATGTTTTCTGACTTAACATTGTACCTTGCTTACAAGAGCAAATTCTGATGACTTCCTTTCATTGGCAGAGGTTTCAACTTTGTCAATTCACTGCTATTCCTCATTAGAGGTTTTTTTAAAAGGTGTCAAAGATTTTATTCTTTTTTTTTTCATAGCTGTTGGGATCCCATGAATGAACAGCTCATAGAAAGCCCAGCTCACTTCATAGAAATGCATCCTCTGTGACTGCTGAAAGCAAGACCCCTGTGCTCCCTTTGCACTAATAATCTTCTCTTTCAGGAGTGCAGATCTCCAATGTGCTCTCCAGGACCTCTTCAATGATCCTTGTTTCATGTCCATTCCCAACCCTTGCATCCCAACCACCCTTCTCCTGGCTAATGCAGAGCAAATGAGGTCTCATTCAGAGCCTGTTGTAAGTGTCCCCACTGCTGTCCCAAAGGATGGAGGCTGAAGGATTTGGGAGGTTCTTGGTGCCAGCCCAGGGCTGTACACTCTGCTTCTGCTGCCCTCCAGCCTGTCAGGCTGGGAAGACACTGGAATTGACCTTCTCCTCCCAGCAGCAGTGCCAAAAGCCTTGCTATTCTGCTTGCTGGGAGCCAATTAGAGAGAAAACAAAGACATTTCAGCATAGGATTCACCCCTGTGACTTACCAGCAGTGCTGTCTTTACTCAAAGGCTGTCCTGTGGATAGAAAGGAGTGCCTTACATGTTCCCAGTAACCACAACAGGCCTTCCACACTGGATGTACCCTCATGTTCCAGCCACTTTCATTTCTTTCAGAAGGAAAACATCCCTCGAGGCTCATAGTGTGAATGTGTTTTTAGATAAAGAACAAGTATCCAACCACTATAATTAACCTTCCATTTTAAAACCGCCAGTTCCAGATCAGCTCCCTACAGGCTAATTTTTCTGTTTGCAGGAATGCATGAGTGATGCACAGATGCTCTGTCAGGACACTTTACCTATTCATTAAGTTTGATTAGATAGCATTTGCACTCTGACGTCTAAGAGTGTGCCACTTTCTGATATAATTAGTGTTCTTCCAATTAAGATAAATGGCTGTTTCATTACTTTAAAGTGGATCATTAAAGTGCCATCCCTGTCTCCTGCCTCTGGAGCTGACAAGGGTACCTGCACACCCTTTTTGCAAAGTCAAACCTAATTTCAGGAGGCTAATGGGGAAGGTAATGTACTAGGGCAGATGTTGCTCAGGGCGCCTGCTGAGAGCAGTTCCTGGGTAGTTGATGTTCCTGTGTGTTTGAGACTCTGATTTGTGAAACAGAAGTGCCTGATTGCTAAGACAACTTCGGAAGAAGTTCCTGGAGGCATCAAAACTTGGAAATTATTTAAAATGCATATTGATAAGCTTCTGTTGCCAAATAAATTCCTGTTATGACTGTGGAATTGTATTATTGTCACGGGGAAAACACAGACATGATACCTCATCAAGACCAGTCTTTGTATCTTTGTATTCCCATCCCACATTCATCCACAAGGATATCTTCTCTCCATGGTCATGCAATTTGCTTGGAACCTGGGTGTAGCAGCCCTTTTTGTTTCTCCAAGAGGCCTTGCAATTCCTTAATCATTAGATACAAACACCATTTTCTGAGAACTAGAGGGCAGATTTCTGGCCCATATCAGAGAATTGTGACTCACATTTTGGGAAGGGAAGATTTGAGTTGTGAGTCACCATGCTGGTCCCTTTCTGTAATTTTTTCCTTTTTAGATGTGGAATTCATAGACAGCTGTATATTTTAAAAATGCTTAAGGCCACATCTGCAGAAGAATAATCTTGACAATTTTGGAGGCTGTAAGTCAGAAGCTGGTCGAGCTCTGAGATCATCTGATTTGCCCCATCAAGATCTAATACTGTTTCTAAAAATTCCTCAAGAAGGGTTAAGATTTTGGAAAACAAAGATTATACTTCTTACTGCAGGTTTAATCTACTTAAGATGTAGTAAAAATGCATTTAAAAAAAAACCTAAAATATCTGTGGAACTCTGTGAGTATCTTTCTATTGATGAAGCTGGGTCAGATCTTAGATTGCTTTAAATGTAAGAGGCCTATTTGTTTTTCTCTGCACTTTTTGTTCTCCTCTAGTTTTCTCTGATTTTCAAGCCCTTTTGTTATCTTCTGACTCACAGTCGCTGGTTTTCTTTTTGCCACAACATAATTGTGTAAGACTTATCCTCCCCAGTTCCTCCAGCTTAAAACCATCCACATATTTCTTAGGTTCACATCTCAGATGAATAATGAAAGCCAAAATGTCCATTAACCAATCACCAACCTACTGATTGTATTTATTTCTCGTAAGTCTGGAAGAAAAAAACCAGTCAAAATGTTTTTCTCATCCTCTTCAAAGTCAGTGGGTATCAGGCAGGTGGGCTGCAACCTTTATCCCCTCCAATGACTTCTCAGTGGGTAGATTGAAACATGCAGAGCAGTCACAAAAGCCAAGTGGGAGCTGGGCAGGAGGGATTAGATCTTGAGGAATTTTATTTAATTAATCTTTCTGCTAAAGTAATCACATCTCACTTCTCAGACTCTTACCCTTCTAGGTCATGTTTTCTGTATCAAACTGTGAAGTAACACACAGAATTATATAGCCTTCTTGGCATCTTTGATTTAAAATAAAAACATAAATAATTCTGAAGTGACATGAAAGTATAAATAGATGGGGTAAGAAAATATTTACTGCTGTGTAAACAGCTATCAGTCTGTCAGAGACATATGCAGCTGCTGGATCTCGGTGGGAGGCAGCCTGAGCCTTGCACCTTGAGCCACTTGTGACAAAGGTTTGCATTGATCCCAGATGCTACTTTGAAAACTGAGGCTCGATGCATCTCTAGTCTTTGCAGGAAGTCAGAATGAACGCAGCAGCTCCTGTCTGCAGTCTGTGCTGGTTGTGCTGTGGAGGGTGTAGCAGCTCCAAGTGAAGATTCTGGCTCCAGATGCACATTCCACAGCAGAGCGCTATTTTGCAATGCCACATTTCAGTGACTTAGGCCCCAAACACACCCTGGGGTAGATCATCAGGCATTGTCAATGCATGTATCCTGGAGCTCTTGAAATGAGGTCTGGCCTCAGGTTCATAGGTTCAGGCAGGATGTGCTGCTTTGTCATGCCAATGAAACACAGTCAACAGGATATGGGGAGATCTTCAGCCTCAGTGAGGGCTACCAAAGGGTCACTGGAAGAAAAGCTGCTTCTTCTCCATGTGAAGTACGAGTGTATCCCTTCAGAGTGTCTCCTGCTAAGCTTTTCCTTCAAAGGGGTAAAACCAAGGTCAGGGAGCAGTAAGTTATTGAGTTGAAAACTCTGGATTCTGAGGCCATCTGGGAAGTCTACAGCACGGCAGTAGGAGAGGTGAGGCTTTGCTGAGGAGAGCTGCTGTTGCGCTGCTGTTGATGCAGGTCTGTTCAGTGAATTTCATCACCCATTGCTGTGTCTCATGAATGTGAAGTATGAGCCAGTTTCTGGATAAATGTCTTACTCCCACGGAAGAACTGACATCTGAGAAATACATTTCTCTGAAAATTCAGGAGGTAGAACAGCCCAGCCATAATGATTACTTGCAGCAACCTGCTTTGTAAAATATTTTTTCTCCAGAAATTCCTGATGGTCCCTAATTTGTAGTGTCAGACCTCTTTCCTAAGGGCTTGCAAATACTGAGTACATGCAAACCTGAGGTGAGTCATGGATTCTTCCTAAATCTTGGACCCTGCAAGGAGCCCATGGAGAGTAACTTGAGTGGCAGAAATGATTGTTTACTGATAAGACTGTCCCTGGTGCAGCTCTCTGAGGACAGTCAGTGGTGTCTGTGCAGGTGTCCCAGGCTGCCTGTTGGATGAGAAGGATAAAGCTTGTAGAGTGCCACTGCTGCCTCCTCACCACAATATCAGCAGGGCAGTTTAAAAAGGGGCATGTCTGGTGCCTCTGGCAGCTCCTAAGTATGTTGGAGCTCTGTAGAAAACTGCAGTTATTGTTTTTATTCCTCAGGCTTGATACAACTGGGCAGCCCTTTTATCTCCCAGTGATTTTAGGACTGTAACACATATGTCGGCCTAGTGGAGTTGTGCAGAGGAGGTGTGTGCACCTTGGTAGCTGTGTGCCCCTACAGTGCTGTAACATGAACAAGATAGTTTAGTTCTGTCCCTTCAGCTAACTCCAAACTGTGTTATAGCCCATCCTCAGGTAGGACAAACTTCCCTGTGTGTCCTTCCTCCTTGCAGGGCACAGATGTGTCCCCTGTGTGTGCACTGTGGTTGGCCACCTGCAGCCTGGCCTGCCTCTCTCCTCGGGGTCAGGCTCTTGGCTGACTGGGTCAGTCTTCCCCAAATCATTTACTACAGCCACTCTTAAGCATTTTATAGTCCTTCCTCTTTATTGCTCAGCTTGCAGGAAGCTGATTCCTCTCTCATGAGGCGTACGCTCCGTGTTCTGACAGCACACGTGGCCCGGTGTGGAAACAGTCACGGTGCCAAATCCTCTAAATATTGTAAAATTCCAAGACCCAGTCCAGGTCTCCTAAAATAGCATGTCTGTGCAAACTTCCTGGGGCTTTTTAAACAGCCTTCTGATGTGTGTGCTGGCGTATGAATGGAACTGCGGATTTCTGAAGTGTCAAGGGGGCGAATGTGTGTGCACCCAAATGAGAATATTATGAATGAGTCTCTTCAGAGAAGAACACTGATGAAAAGGACACTGTTAGCAAAAAACGACCACAGAAGTATGAGCAAATACTCGAAAGGAAGAACACCCAGGGGGAGTGGGTTCCCACTTTCTAGTGAACTACATTATTTTCTTTTCAGAAGTCATGCTAAATAGGAACTATTTTCCAGTTTTAGCAAAAATCTGAAATAATGTCTGTCCTTAGTGTAAGTTCTCATGAGTGCGAAGACAAGTCCCAGTGTACTTCCATGGCCATAGGATAAGCCTATGGATTTGGCTCTTAGGAGGAGTTAAGTTAAAATAGGCTAGACTCTTACCTGTCTCCTGTGTTTACATTGCTTCATCAGCATGTTGTTTAATTGTCTCTCAGTTTTAATGTCTTTACAATTACAGCACCCTCACGATAAAGGGTTTCTGCTGTCTTCACACAAAGAAAGATGAAAAGGTGAGGCATAAAGAAGGTGGTTTGCACAAGGTTCTTTAAAAGTTGAATTTGTCTCCATTATTTCAGGCTATTGGCCTCTCATACCATTCTTTGTCTTCCATTTGGTCATCTACAATATGAATAGACAGCTGACAGGGACAGTGCCCTCTGTAGTAGTGCAGCTCCTCTTTCTTCACACTGAAAACTTCTGTGGGCTTCAGATATAATTTTCCTGCAGCTGTTGTTGGTAGTTCTGCTTCTCTGTATTCTTCAGCTCTTTCAAATCAGACTAAAGATCTTTCCTAACCTCTGTCTTGAGTGATTTGTTTCCATGTTCCACAAGGAGAATGGCACAAAAATGGAAAACAGGGCAGAAAACTGCATGGGCTTTTCTAAAACATATCTCAAGTTTAGGAACAAAAAAGAAGAAATTCCTCCTTTATTTAAACTAACCAAGCTCTGTCATTCATAGCTCGAGTCTGTTCTCCATCAAGTCACATTCCAAAATTGCTCCTGATAAAGAATTGTAAAGACAGAACTGAGTGAAATACCACTGGCTTTGTACTAACCAACAATCTTTCCTCTTGCTGGATGTGGCTCTGAAAGGTATCAAGGGATTTGGCAAAGGTGAAGTGTGTTCTGGATTTCTCTTTGTTCCACACCAGCCTGTATTTTCCCTCGTGCCATGAGGATTGTCAAGGGCACCACTGGCTGCTACAGCTGAAGACTGAGCTGACATCTTTATAAAAGGTCCTGCCTCTGGCAAGAAAAGTGCAGCTCAGACTTCAGAGACATGAAGAAGGGCTGTGATTAATCTGTGGCTTTTCTCTGAAGCCCTGGTAGAGTATGGTGGAAATATGTGGGTAAATGGCTTGCAGATCTTTCCTGACTTGTATTTAATCACACAGACGTTCATGGTACTTAGCTGCTCTCAGTCCTCCCTTGCAGCACAGGATGGGCTGCAAATCTATTTATGGCAAAAGATGGTGCAGGGATGTTTGATGGTGCAGAACAAGGGAGGTTACAAAAAGGAGTTGCAAAGCAGTTAAAGCTTGAAATTAAGGAAGCTGACACTGAAAATTGCAAGATTGCTTCCAACAGGCAGTTGGAATGCAGCTTGAAGGCTGTTCTCCCTAGGAAAAGAGTGAGAAATTCAAGGCCTGCTTTTTGGGAGTGCTGAATGTTTATGTCAGGAGGGCTGCAGGTGCTAGCACTCTTATACAAAGTAAGTGATTCACCCTGGCATTTCTCACCATCCCAAAGGGAAAGCTGGGTGTATGGGACTGGGGTTTTCCATTCTGATGAGTTAAAGTGGACAAATTCCAGAACACCATCTTTGGATAAAAGGAGGTTATAGTTAGGATAGTTTTGTTAATTTCTCTTGCTCTGTACAACTTATTGTTTCACCTTATTTTTTTCTTATTGACATTAATTTCTTAGGCGTCATTGTTTTGAAACAGCATATCCAAGTGGCCCATTCCAAAGATTTTTCATGATTACTGATGAATTTTAGTATCTGAGAGTTCTCAAAATAGAGAACTCTTCATGCATTTCTAATTATCTTGCCTTCTCCTTATTCTTCCTACTCCATTGATCACTTTCCCATGGGTCCATCTTCATGAGGACAATGTCTTTATTGGGGTCATATGTGTTTTGTGTTTTTTCCTATTATTCTTAATTTGCAAGCCCTCATCACAAATACCAGACCATGTGGGTACCTGAAAAGTGTCAGCACCTCCCAGTGAAATGCCCAGTGGATTCTGGCTCCTATCCTGCATAGGCTCAGATCAAGTTGGTGACACTCAATTACTCTTCATCCACCTTCTCCTCCCTGTAAAACCAGTTGTGACCCACATGGGCAGACTGGTAGCCATTAAGTGGAGGCCTTACACTGTTAATTAGTTCTGCTGCTAAATAGAAGACTTCAGTTTAAAGGTAATAAAAATGCCCATTGTAAAACTCCTGCTAAACCAAGCAAACAGACCTAAGAGCTTTGACAAAGCTGAGCTCTCTTCCAAGTGCTGCCCGTGCCCAAAGGTATATAATTTGATCCTCTCTGCCTCAATTCCTCCATCTTTATAGAGGAGAAAATATCATGCACTCATCTTTATAAAACTCTTCTAGGTTTACTGCTACAAAGTCCCACATGTGCCAAATATGTTTTGATACTGCACCTGATCTCAATGCTGAAATTACATTGCCAATCCAATTTTTAGGAACACTGTCAACAGACCTCGGGACTTGAAGTACTTAGCTTTAGGTAGCAGCATGAACAGCCTGGTAGGTATAATCCTGATTCAACACTCTCCCCCACATCTGCAATTCTGATATCTTAAACTGTTGTTTTGCATGAGGATTCTCCATTTGCTCCCCTCCTGTCCATCACTGCCCTCCATGCAGGCTTGAGGCAGCCTGATTTCTTACACTGTGGAATCTTGTATATGGTGATCAACCCAGTGCAATGACTGTTTATAAATCCAGTTTTGCAAGAGACTGGTGAACTAGTAAAAATACTCTAAACAGCATTTGGGACACACTAAATAAAAAGTGAAGCCTTCTTTGATACTTACTGATGTTTACATACCATGTAATTATTATTATCATTGAAAATCCCAACTTCCTCTCTTTGAACATAATGTCTAAACAGGAAAAAGCTAACCTTCCTGTTTGGTGAATTGTTAGTTTCAGAAGAAATATATTTTTTTCTCTCTTGCTTGCAGTTCTCAAAGATTTTATTTTTAATACAAATGAAAAAGACAAACAATAGACTATCTAAAAGGAAGGAAAACCACATGTCTGAAACAAACAGAGTCTGCTATGAATAGATAATCTTTGCACTATGAAATAACTCATGTCATACCTACATTTTGACTTTTGCATATTGGGAAAGGAAATGTAGACTTATTTTTGGCACCCACTGCACCGTATATACATAATACAGAAAGCAAAGCTAAAGTTAGAGAAGGAAGAGAAGCCTCCTGTCAATCGGTACAGAGAGGAGGAATCATGTAGGCAGTTGGCCTGGCCCAACAGTAATTTCTAGATGTGATGCAAGGCTGACTTTAAAACTTCAGGTACGTGCTTGGCATACAGTGTTCTCTGGTTCAAGTCAGTGCTGACATGGCTTTTTGGGTAAATCTCACCTCCTAAACTCTGCTTTTGCAGCTTCTGTTTAGTTAAAGGAAATACTGGTGGAGCAGCACCTGCAGCTCTGTTCCAGGTGCGTGTGGAATTTCTGATGGCTGCCAGGAGCAGCACAGTGAGACTGAAGACCGAGACCCTCTGCTCATCTTTGGGAGGCAGAAATCAGAAAACAGGTAAATGAAAGTTGACTATGAAAAAGGGTTCCTACCCAAGGCTGAACAAGCTGTTTGGCATTCCAAAGGCATTTCATACCTTCCCAGAGTGTGACAGGCAGCCTAATGGAATAACCACAAGGAGAGGCCTTGTGAGGACTGCTGATGTCAATTTGTCAGTATGGGAAGTGTCCATATTGTCACTTCTCCTTCATGTTATTTCATCGCGGGCAAGGCTGTAGCCTTGCTGATCCTATTTAACAGCAACTGCTGAAACATCTTGCATGAATGGAAGAGCATATATATGATATAAGATCACTGACCACAGAGGGCTGGGAAGCTGGAAAGGCCTGTCTTTTCTCCACCATCTTCCTAAAGTTCTGTATTCCAGGCCTGACTAATTTAGATGTTCTTAACAGCTAAACAGAAGTCCTGAAATACTTGGGCAAATTCTTGGCTCTTGTGTTTACAGACTGTATGAATATCTACCATCTTTTGATCATGTGAAAAATGTGAAAGGAAGTGTGAAAATGTGGTCTTACAGGGTCAAATACCATTAATTTATAATTGTTTTCTATTCCTTGGGGTTTTTTTTGCACCAGTCTATGATTTCGGAAGCCTTATTTTACAGAACTGCCAGCTTTCTGTTGGCAGTACTGTGTAAGAGTAAAGAAACCCTGCCAATATTTTCTCAGGCTATTTCCAGATGGATCTTCTTATTCCATTAGGGCATTATTCTTGCTCATGTTTGTAGAGTCAGACCCTAAAGACATATCTTGTTCCTCATCTGTCTTTGCTTGCTTCATGTTTGCACTTCTCATGGAAGCCAAGTGCGCACCCTACCCAGCTTTGTGCTTTTCCAGAGATTCACAGGTGAAGCTTCAGCTCCATTTGCAGCCCCTCACTCCTGCCACTCAGATGTGTCCTGCTCTTCATCTGTATCTTCCAAGGTATGGGCCTTGCTCTGTGATTTAACTGGACTGCAGCTCCAGCAAGAGAACATGTTAAAGCTGTTGTAAAATAATGGGCACCACATGAAATTGAGAAGGTGGGGTCCAATGATCTGAACTGCAGGTGGTCATTGCAGGGAGAAGGAGAGCTGTCATGCTGAAAAGAAGACCCAGAAGTCAGCAAATGAGCTGAGTTAATGATGTGACACAAGAAAATTAAGGGCAGAGTGTATGTAGGAGTGTCCCTCTTGAGACTGAGCTCTCTGGACTTTTATCTGTGCTTGTGCAGGTTTTGGGGTGGGAGCAGTGCTGGATACTAACTGTCAGTAGTTAGATCTATCACCTCATTAATTAACAACATGATACTCTACCAGCATGTGGAACAGGCTCTCTGATTGGGATTAAAAAGTGCAATTGGACTTCACTGAGAATACTATGCATGTCAGATGGGAGCGGATGCCTGATTTCACAGTGTAGGAAATAGCAATGTCAAATGTGAAATAATATGTGGCCATACAATTGTTTCCTTCTGTTAGTCTCCATAGGGATGTTTATAGAATCTGGATTCTGGTCCTGAGTGCCTGGATTTCAAGGAGGAGCCCATGCAATCCTTGGACTCTGAGAGGCTGGCTAGATGTCACTGTTGAACAACAGTGCCCATTTGACCAGTTAGTGCTTATGATATGTATTGCAACAGCAGGACTGGGCTTTGCTATTGAATATCTGAGCTGATACCATGGGGCACTGAGTCACTGTCCTCCCCTGTGCTGCTACTGCAAATAAATTCACCAGCTTCCATCTTAATAGCTTGCTTTAGAGCCAGTGCCACACTTCACACTCTATTCTGGACCCTCTCCAACAAATTAATGTTTTTTACTGAGGAAGGTGAGTAAAAATGATGAGAGTATCCTTAACTAAGGAGCCATAAAATTCTGATAGAGCAGTAATGTTCCCAGTGAGCCTGAAGGAAATCAGATCAATAGTTATGAGGCTGAGGCTCAATTTATGGCCTGAATTCATCAAGCATAGTCATTCTCCATTTTTGTACAGGATGCTTTTGTGGTTCCTGCTGAGCAGAGGAGTATAAAGTCAGCACAAGCTCTTTCTCAACAATTCCCCAGGCTTTGTTATTTAAGATAGCTGACTCTACAGAGATGGTGATCAGGGTCCTATGATCTATTTGGAGGCAATTTTTCATCATATAGGACAGGCTGTACCAACTGTTTGTGTTCTGAGAGTCTCAGGCTTGGAATGGTTTCACAAAGAGTAAAAAATAAAGTTATTTTGAATCTCTTTGACACTGCGGTTATTAATCTGCCTGCAAACCACTCCACAGTCAGGAATGGTTCAGTAGCCTGTTCTCCAAAAATCCTTTTACTGCTTTTTGTAGACCCCTTGCAATAGAATTTTCTAGATGGAGGCTGGACTAATTCTACATTTCTAAGCTGCCTCTGTGGAAGAAGTTTTCCCATCTGACTCCAGCACAGGTGTGATCTCCTTAAGTTTTGAAATTGGCTTTTAAGGACAAAGGCAGACAATGAAATTTCATCCAAGGGTTTTATTAAAACCTCCATATAAAAAGTCAGACCTTTCCAAAGTCTGAAGTAAATGCAAACCTTATGTAGCCATCTCCCACCAGTGGCATAAGCATGGAATAGACAGAAGCTTTTCAAATGAAATGGAAAAGCCTTGGTTTAAGCCATCTCCTGTATCTACTTGTCATTCCTGCATACACAGGTTAGCAGTGAAGTGACAGGAGTATTTTGTAAATATACACTAAGGTCCTAAGTGGAGAGGGCTCTAAATTAACACTTGACCAAAAATATTTTGTGATACTCGTTTGAATATAATTTCTTAAGGGTGCTTTTAAATCCCCAACTCTTACACCATGCACAGATCCATAGACTAAGCACCTGGACCTGCAGATGATCTTCATTGTACAGATTCATTCTTGCTTTGGCTATCTGCCAGTGGGTTTTATGTGAAATACTCCCTGGTATAGCCTCTGCATTTAAAGGATGCCTATAAATATCTGCACTGGCTGATGGGACAAAAAGAGAAAGAGTTGTACTTTTTTAGAGAAATGTAAGATGTGCAGAGAGCTGAAATGCCCGTGGTGACTCTTCTGACGGCTCAGGGCGGGCTCTGGGAAGACAGGGCTGCTGTGCTTTCCCAGCCCTCTCTCCCTGCAGCAGGATTTTCCCCTCCTGCCAGCAGCTACAGGAGACAGGAGGGGCTCAGGAAAGCCGGGCTGTTACCTGAGCCAACAGCGACACCCAGAGCTCCAGCAGCACAGTCAATCCCTTCTTACATCTGCAGCCCCGTGTCCATGCCGCCTGGAAAATATTCCAAGGTTTAGCCCTTTTTGCCTTCCTGAATGACTACACTTATTGAGAAGGAAGAGATATTTTGCTGTAGTAATTTTATCAATAGCAATCGTGTATACTGTGCTGAGAGTAAATTAGATCAGCCACATCTATATTCCAACGCCTGCATTCACACAAAGTGGATTACACTCTTTCATCTCTATCAAAACAGTTAAGATAATGTTATTTATTTGCAGCTAAGGTTGAGGCAGACAACTTATAAAACCTCCCATTCCTGCTTCCTCACTACTGCAAGAAGTCTAACTGAGACAACACTGAAATTATTTTGGTAAGCTTTTGTTGAACAAATGCACAAACAGACCCGAACAGTACATGCAAGGACTACGTCAAGTTCAACATAATAGGTGCAGGTCCTGTAACAGCGAACATTGAGTCAGAATTTTATTAAAATTACCCTAAACAACCCCTTGAAGACATATACTGAGCAGACAGCAGTAAAATAATTAGAGAAGAGAGAGCTAGGCATTAATGTCTCTAGAAAAACATTTCAACAGAAGCAAGGAAACACCTTAGAATTGATCAGCACACGGGGTGTGCTGAGGACAACCCAAATTACACAGGACAATTACAAAGTACAAGTGTATTTCCCACTCCCAGAATGCAAAAGCCCTGTCACCAGGGTACAGCCTGCACAGCTGCTGAGGTAGTTTCTTGGCTCAGGCTTGCTTCAGATCCAAAGGGAATAGTGGTTCCTCTCTGCAGGGCAGGAGGCAGGTCGAGTGAAAAAGCACCAAAGCTTAGCAAGTAGCAAATGTTGTAGACTAATGATTGTAATTTGACCACCAAGCAGAGAAGTTGGTGGAGGGGAAGGGCACGAATGGAGTCCAAAGTTTGTATGTTCCAGCTGAGCTGAGCTTAATTGAGAAGAAAACAAACAAATTAAGTCTGTGTTACACCAATATAAAGCATAAAGGTGCAAAACTATGTTAAACAGAGCATGAAAAGTTACCAGTGCAGCAAGCACAGAATTAAGTAGTCCAGGAAGCACAATGATCGGGCTTGGCAGTGCCGGAGAGCACTTTTGGTCACTCCTGGACAGTACCATGGGTTTTCTTTGAAAAAACAACCACAAGCATCCTTCTCTAGCTGAAACAGACCATTAAGCAGTACTCCAAAATCAGGACTAAAGTGCCTGAAGATGTATCCAAAATATGAAGAATCCGTGATTCATTCAATTCTTCTGAAAATGCATGTTGTAGTCCATTTGCACTTTCATAAATCTGCTGGTTGCTTTGTCTCTGTGTTCTGAAGGATTTATACTGAAATAGTTACCATTCTGCATGTCTTTTCAAGGAAAGATGAAGCCATCTTCTGTTTATTCCTGCTATGGCACAGTTGGAAATGGGATATTTGCCAGGAACTCACATAGTCAATGTGAGACAGTTGCTATAGGCTGCAGCTCTATACCACTGGTTTTCCTTTGCACTTTTTTTTCCTTCAGAATTTGGCAAGAAAGGTTATCTAAAAACCAGTCTACATCTTGATAATCTTCAGGCCACCGCAAATACTGACTCCTTTGTAAGAAGTTTCGAATTGGTTTGTGTTTCTTCAGTTGATACTGAGAAAGTGACCCAACCACTACCATAATGAGGACATCCTTCAGATCACAGAAGTACCTGCTCTGGGCAAAATTAAAGGCTTCCACACACCACCCATCTTTGAGAAAATGCCTGGTCACAATGCAAATTGTTTTCCTGCTGCTCCAAATGGCATCACGAATATTGTTGATATGTTCTTCCCCAGGCAAGAAATCTCTTTCCTCAAAACACAAGGTAAATCTGTTTTTATCAAAATACTGTGAATCCAGGTGCTTTAGCAAAGAATTCTGGACCCATTCAAAGTCATTTTTGCTGTAGCACAGATATGCATCATATTTGTATTCACTTTTATCTGCTGCTCGTGGTTGGTTGTCTATCAGTCTTTTTGTGGTGGTTTTATACCAGATGAAACAAATCCCCCGGCAGCGAGTAAAAATGACGACTGCCACCAGAAACACGAGAAGAATGACCGAAAAGAAGATGAATAGTGAGAATCTGAGTGTCTGCTGGAGTTCATCTTCATCACAGCCATCGTATATCATATGTGACAGGGGTACCCCTTCAAAGGCAGGGGGGTACACACAGTACCTGTCAGACTGAGAGCCAGACAGGGTTACATTGGTTTCATTCAGCCACACTAGCAGGCTCTTTAAAGCACAATCACAAACATAATTATTATGTGTTATGTCCAGAATACTCAAAGTTATAAAGACTTCAGGCTCAGGGGAAAACAGCTGGTTTCCTGATAAGTTTAGGTTTGTTAGGCTTTGTGGGAAAAGCCCGGGAGAGAGATGAGACAACAGGTTGGAAGCCAGGTTAAGTATTTTAAGAGATGTTAGACCTCTAAAAATCTCCTGTGGAAGAGCACTAAGGTAGTTGTTATTCAGATGTAGAACCTGAAGTTTGGGCAATGCCCCAAACACATCCAAACATAAATCTCTCTCCCACACCAACTGTAACATATTTTCACCTAGATCCATATATACTAACTGATTGTTTTCTATAACATTAGCACTATTCTCACAGTAAGAGAACCGGTTCTGTTTTAAGAAGATATATTGCAGATCTGGAATTTGGAAAAGAACATACAGGTCACCTAGGTTTGCCAACCAATTTCTTTCTAATTCGAGGTGTGTTGCAGTTATTGCTACGTCGTCTACAGACATTAGCTTATTGTCACCTAAAAAGGCAGAGGTCAGACGTGGAAAGGAAGGGAGTCTTTTAATGGCATTGTCTCGGAGATCAATTATTTTCAGATTTACTAAATTTCTGAATGAATTGCCACCAATCATCCCAATATGATTTTGCTGTATATCAATATACATTACACTGTGTAGACCCTCAAAAGTATAATCGTACAACTCACCCAAAAGGTTACTTGAGAGATTGAGAATTTTTAGGTTGTCCAAGCCAAAAAATGCTTGCCTTTGGATTTGATTTATCTTGTTTTTGAAAAGGTTCAGTGATTCCAGATTGCCAAGACTTTGAAAGACTAAAGAACTGAGAGAAAAAATGTAACCCTGTGAAATATCAAAGAACCTAAGATTGCTTTTCCCTAGTCCTGCAAAAGTAGAATCATCTGGATTTTTTAAGTTATTAAAGCCAAATCCTGAACCCATTATAGTAGTGCTAAATATTAAAGAACTTATTTGAGTCCCTTCAATGGTTGTGCAGAAATACTGGACACTCTCTGTACTCCAGCCATTGTCACTAAGGTCTAGTGAGCTAAATGTAATATTTTTGAAAGGATTGGGGCACTTGGGCCAGGCCACATCTTCTGTCTTGTACAGATGATTAGAACCGAGGTTAAAAAATAAAAAGTGTTTTCCTTGGAAGCTGGTAAGATTGGTTTGACAAAAGTTGGATATCTTGTTGAGTTTCAGGTTCACACTTTTCAAGGCTGTTAGGTTATAAAATAAGGGATGGGGATGAAGTTTTGTGATTTCATTCATTGAAAGATCCAATTCTTCCAATGACCTCAAATCTTGAAAGTAACATTCTTCCAGGATGGAATCTCCAAGGTAGTTGTGAAACAGACGGAGGACAGTCAGTTTTTGCAAGCCCACAAAAGCATCAAGATCCAGTTGAAGAATCTTATTGCCTCCCAAGTCTAAGATATGAAGGTTTGTCAGGTTCCTGAACGCTCCTTTTCCTATGGTAACAGGATGGACTAACTGGGTTCCGATTTCCAACAGCCACAAGTGCTCCAGCACTGGAAACGAAGTCACTCGTCTGATATAGTTATAAGTCAGGAAAAGCTTCACTGTATCCTTTGGCACAGGTGGAACATCTGTGAGGCCGCAGAAAAAATATATGGAGACCTGGGCTTCTGAGTAGCACCTTCTAGATGCACACACACCACTAGCTAGCGACAGCCCAATGACAAGGAGGACCTGATGGCACAACATCATGAACCTATGTGAAAAAAAGTGACAACAATGAGAATTAGTTCTGCAGTTGGCTGTCTTTGCAGTGAGTTTCAGAGCACATTTCTAACAGCTGTAGAGCAGAGGACTAATGTCACCCTTTTAAAAATGACTTGTGAATTGGGATTTATCCTTTCTCTGAAGTCTAACAAGCATCACCTGATAGCCGTTTGGTCAGAACATGCATCCCAAAAAGATGTAAGGACCTCCTACGACCTAAAAGGTAACTCTCCTTTATGTTCCTTAAAACCCCACCAGGTAAGAGTAATAATTTTAGCCTAGCTATTTAATCTGCACCATGGAACTGGTAGTGCTGCTGTATTAGCTTAACTCCTTAATTAGTTTTTCCAAAAAGGCTAAAACAGTTTGGATTGTCCAAGTGAAGTGCAGCCATGCAGTCATCTCTACAGAGCAGGCAAATGCTGCTCTTTCCCTGAGTGCTCTCCTTGTCACCTGTTTGGAATTCAGATTGTTATCACACAGAGGTGCCTAAAAGCCATGAGTTCTTAAGAAGGGGAACCTCTTTTGGGGCTCCTCGAGTCTCAGATTAACTTGACAATGTGAAAGTGTTTTGGAAATGGCTGTAAAATAGTTTAGAAAGTATAGGCAGGAGCAAGACTAACAGTGATGGAACAAAACAAAACAAAAGAAAAGCAGTAGCCTGAAAATGTGCTTCAAGATTTCATGTTTTATGAAAAACTACATTTCCCAAACTGTAAATTCCTAAATTATACAAAAAGGTGCATAGCACAATTTATGCAGCTTACCAATGAATCCATTTATTCCCACTCTCTATTTTTCTTGCATTATGCCCTCTGTCTGCCTGTCACCCTTTTTATCTGAGACAAAAACCTCTTCAGAGCAAGGAAGGTCTTTTTTATTGAACATCGTAAAGAACAGAGCAAATTATTGGCCCTAAAGTGGTTGTTTGTGTAGTGTAGTTTTAAAAAAAACTCCTAACCTTCTAACTAAGATTGCAACCATCTGCCTCTGCTTTTAGCCAAGCATTTATTGAAATGAAATGATGACTCAGTGGGTGATTTTTTGTGTCCTCCAGCATAATCTGCTTAAAGAATTCTTGTAGAAACAAACCCCCATCTTATGTCTGCAAAGTAGATCTCCTTCAGAGAGAAAAACAGTGGGGCTTTGAATGATTACTGTTCTGATTTGAGCACGCCTCCCTCTTTAAAGGACAAATACAAAACTCCATCCAGAATACTGCACTATTAAATTAAATTAAAATTATGCTTATTGCTGCCATGCATTCCTGGGCAATCAGAAAGTATGTCAGTAGAAGCCACTACGACATTCCCACCGCAAAAAACAAAGGAAAGATCCAACCAATTTTTAGAGACTATCTGCTCCATAGAAAGTACAAGGATACTACAGTACAACCCAGTCCCATAACTGACATGATCACACTGTATCAAACATTTTTGGTGATGTTCTCCAAGTCACCTGATTATATTAAAACCTTCACTTGTAGCAGCTTTGACTGCTGGAATGAGGCTGTGAATTTTCACCCTAGAGGCTCAAATACTAAGTGGGAAACCCACATAGCTCACAACTTAAAATAGTTATCTTGTCATTTTTAAGACAATCTCATGTGCTTGAGACAAGCTGTGATCCTTGAAAGTAAAAGAGATTAGGGATATATGATAAGAGTTGATGTCTGAAGTCCTGGCATTCAAACTTCATTCATGTTTTGTCTCACTAAGGAATTTAGAATGTGCCGCAAAGGAAATCAAATTGCAGGCAGTGAGCATCAAAATTCTCTTTTATTGAGCATAGTAAAGAACAGAGCAATTTATTAGCCCTAAAGGGGTTGTCTGTGTACTGCACTTTGAAATAACCATGAAAAAATTTTAACTTCTTCTATGGGGAATAATTCCAAGTACTAAAAAATAATTGTGCCTACTAACCTCTTTTTTTGACTTAGCGTGCACTTTTAAAGGGGACTTTACAGGCAGTAAACTATATAATGTTTGTTGTGACTACAAAATATTGTAGGTTATTAAAAAAAGACACAGCTAAACATACAGCAGGTCATTCAAGATCTTGTTTACTTTTTTACTTTTCTCTTTACTTGAACCATGAAAACAAGAAAACACCAAGTTACCCTTTTAATATTTGATAACTATTATATTGCTTCTTCTTGACACCTTGATATAAGGTGTTTAGCACAAATAGTTTTAAATTACATTTATCTTTCAGACATTTACATTTTCATCTCAGATTAGATGGATGCTTTTAAAGTTTGGACAGAATCACAGCATCATCAAAAGTAGTGACAAAGAGAAAATACTTTAAAAGTCAATATTTAACAGATAAGTGTACAATAGACAGCTAGAAAAAGCTCAGAATGTTTAGAGAGCAAGAATTAGAAAATTTTGGTTTTAAATTCTAAAATGTAGTTTTATTTTTATTATGAGAATACAAGAAAATGGGGAAATATTTTTAGATATATTTTCTTTTACATTGACCTGCTTTTCCACATTTTTGTGAGCTAAAAAACCATCTAACAATCTTTTAGCAGGTGCTACACTCCAACTTTGCTCTGGTTTAGTGTCAAGCAAGATTTCACTTGTAAACTCTTTGCTCTCTTTCTGTCTAAGTTATTACCTTCTTCCCTGAATCCATGAGCAGCAGAGGGATGCTGGCAGTAAGAAATGCCTCTTACTGCTCTCATGAAGACAACAAAAATTTGTAATTTATCAGAATCCCATCATGTAGCAGTTTATGCAACCCTTCAGCACTGTACATTAGCATGTACAACCTTTTGGGAAGAATATTCTTCCCCCAAAATGAGGATCACCCCATTCAATTACCTGTCTGTGCAGGGACATGGAGATGAAGGGATGTGTAAATGCTCAATTCATAGAATCATAGAGTCACAGAACCTTTAAGGTTGGAAAAGACCACCAAGATCACAGAGTCCAACATTTGACCAAACACCACCATGCCAACTAAATTGTAGCAATAATTGCCAGGTCCATTTGTTTCTTGAACACTTCCAGGGATGGTGACTCCACCACCTCCCTGGGCTGCCTCTTCCAATGTTTAAACACCCTTTCAGTGAAAAAAATTCTTACTGATGTCCAACCTGAACCTCCCTGGTGGAGCTTGAGTCTATATCCTCTTGTCCTGACAATTATTGAAAATTTTCATCATTGAAAACTGGAGCACTGAAGTTCAGAGAACCAGAGTCCGGCATGTGAGATTTTGTTTCCTTCTACTGCACTGATGTCAGAAAGGGTAAGTAGTAAAGGGAAGGGGAAAAGTGGGAAGGCTTTTGGAACTGATCTTCCCTATTGTACTCAGTGTTTTAAAACCTGATTTTGCTAACCTGGTTTCAAACCACAGCAAAGGAGGATGGGAATTGGCAGTACCTGAGAGTGGATGCAGTAGCAGTGCCTGTCTATCTCAGCACCGCTGTGTTGGCCTGAGGACACCCAGAGGAACTGTCAGTAAGCAGGGCCTGGAGTAAAGCTGAAAAGGAGGGCTCACACTGTCTCTTTGTGTTATTCATGGCAGAGCAGCAACTCTCTTATGGAAATTTAGAAAGCACTGGTTGTGCCTCTTTCCACACGCCCAACAAAAATGTGCTGGAAAAGTTGCTGTGCAATTGCTGTCTAAACCCCATGAAAATTCACCTGAATAGATAAAGATGTCTCAGTCTCCTTCTTCAGATCTTGGGTGCCTTCCAACCATCCAAAGGAGTCTCCCTTGTGCAGTCTTCTCTTTATATTCCCAGGTCACAATTCTGTAGGGAAATGAGAATCATTCCTACTTCTTGGAGAAAGTGCAGAACAAAATATCATTGTCTGATGCCCTAGTATCATTCATATTTTCCTCACTTGTGGCAAAAATTATGATTATCTTTACCAGAGGCTGGTGATATTCACTGACTGTGAAGGACTATTTGTATTTGGTGGTTGGTAAAATTTCTCAGGAAAAAAACCCACAAAGACCTTCAAAGAGCATCCTTTTTCTTTTAATCTAACAGAAAGCCTACTGACAATGAGTTTGTAATATTTATTTAGGTCATAAAAATATCTTGAAAGATATATTGCAAAGCAGGAAGCCTTTGTTCTTAGACTGGTCAGATAAAGGCCAACTGCTATTGTGAAAATTTGTGTGGCTGCAGTTATCTGATTAAATAAAATCTACTTACTGAAACAAAAATAAAGCTCCAAGCTTTTGACTGGGCTTTAGGCCATCACAATATATGCATTTGTGCTCATAAAAAGTTGTGCAGTGTAAACACACTTTTTATCATGGGGCCCCTCTAGTCAATTAAGATCTAAAATAGAAACTATTTCATTCATCAGATGATGGATGAACGTGCCCCATCCCACCCCCTCACTTTCTCCCTTAAGTTGCCAGGATGCTTAAATCAAACATAGCATATTTCCTATTAAAATCAGGAAGCATCTTACAAGGTAATTGAGCACTGTGACAGCTCCTATCATTGATGGAGAAAAGCATAAGGCAGTAAGGCAGTTAATGACCTGGCAGAGCAGAAGGACCATAAAAGCCAGTACTGGTTTGGGTGTAATGATCTACTTTCTGTTAGTATTTATTTGTTTGTTTTGATCTCCCATCAGATTATATGATGAGATGCAAACACACAAAGACAGACATTCCACTAATTATAGTGTAACAGTTCTTTACAGGAGAGCAGTCCCCAGAAGGATAGGAAAATAAACTTGAAAATGGAGACTAAAACATGCTCTGGGCTATTCTGTGGAGGACAGGAATAAATTGGATATGCAGAGAGAGAATCCTAGCCCCAGACCTCAGCTTTTGGTCCTAGCTCAGCTGTTTTTAGCCTCTAGCAGTTTTGAGTGTGTCTCTGGTGAGCAGGGCCAGCCTGCTCGTTTCCCTGCCCAGCAGCCAGCTGGGTTGTTTGTCCCAGAATGGTCCCAGCACTGGGCACTGGTCCATGAGCCAGCCCCAGGCAGCTCAGCTCTGCCCTGTGTGTCACAGGACAGCATGAAGGCAGAAAGAGCCTCAGCTGGGCCTCAAAGAGGACCAGCAACCAGTCTTCCAGCTCCTAAGGAAACAGGGCTTTAGTGAGGACAGCGAAGATTCATTTGGATGTTTGGGGTTTTTTTGCTTGGTGGGGTTTTTTTGTTTTGACAAAGTTTTTGCTACTGTTGTCTGCCAGCAGTGACACTCATTCTAGGCTGTGCAAACCACCTGTGGGCAGTCACAGTCACCACTCAGGTGACTGTGATTCTTACCTCACATCTCGCACCCATATTTTCCTCATTCTTTGAAAGATGTCATGTGAGAACTGCCTGGCTACACCAGAAGCCACCCTGGGGCAAAAAAGTCTCCTTCTTGTTAGTGTACCTTCTCTCTTTGCTGTAACTTTGTTTTTCAGAAACTGGATTTAGCCCTGCTTGGAGGATAATTAGAAGCAGCCAAGATTTAAGCTCTCACCTGGAAAAGATCAAAGTGATAATAGGAAAGGAGTCTTATGAATGACAGTCAAGTTTTTAAGTTACAGGAAGCCAGCTTTCAGCCAATCCTTCAGGAAGCAGTGAATTCTTGACAAAGTGGAGAAACAGTATTCAGACTGTAACTCCTGGGGTCACAAGCAGAGCTCTGTACAGTTCTGTACAGCTCACCTTTTTATAAAGCTCATCAGTGCTGTCATGTCTGTGAAACAGCTGTGAGACATAAAACAGTGGTAATGGTTTGGAAGCCTGAAGTCAGCAAAGATGAGTAACAGTGATCAGCCAGAGGGGGAATGGCATGGTTACCACTCCTGCACTTCTGGGACCAAATCTGGGCACATTTTTTATTAGAGAACTATTTAAAAAGTATGGAAACTGATTCCTGAATATATGGAGCCAAATGGAACAAATTATAAAAGAGATGTTTGCTTTTGCAAGTATTTTTTTTTGCACATGCATTTTAAAAAAGCAATCAAAAGACAACAAGCTGCAAATGTCCAGTGACAAAAGGACCATAAATATAATATAAAGAGAGATAAAATCTGCCCAGCTTTTAGGTGAAATTAGAAACCTGCTCCAAACTTTCCTGGAATTGAGATGTTTCAATTTATTTTAAATAGGATTTAGATCTGAATGAATTTGAGTTTGCTCTTGGTGGTGGAGGAGAAAAATGTGAAAATTTCACTCACTACTACAGCTGACAAAATTCTGTACTGTTGAACCTGTGATGCAATGAAGACCTACTAAGTGAAGAAGGTAGAAAAGGAGCTGGTAGCCTTCCTGAAACCATTCCTGCGGGAGGCTCTTGGTGAGAGAGCTGTTCCATCAATTCCCAGCATGGCAGGAGCATCCTAGGACTCACCTGCATATATATCCCAGATCAATTGCTTATCCACTGATTATCCTTACACAAGATAGTCCCAACCCAACCAGGAAGAACAGCCTGTGTCACACAGGCTGAGCAGGTGAAGGGTGTGTAGAGTGCAAGCAGGAGACTGAATGACACACTCCATGCAGTGCATCTAGAAGAACATGCACCTGATTTCTAAAGCCATAAAGACCTGCAGTCAGGCACCAAGGGACTGCCAAAACAGAAATCTCCATGCAGGTTATATTTTAAATTCTCTCCCTACTCAGCTCTTTCCAGAGAGAAAGCCAGCTATGTCTTTATTTAGCATATTAATCTGTCAAGTAAAACAGCTACAGTCAGCATTCTCTTCACAATGCAACACCAAGCCCTTTTCTCACACTCATACCCACTAAATGTGGAAGCATTGGTTATTTTGGACAGGAGGCACTCTTCACTTTCATTATAGCTCTTCCAACTGAGTGAATAATGTTCAAGATTCTCTAAATCAAAGATGTGTTTCAGCCTAATGAGGGGTTGGGGGATTCTTTGTATGGGGCCAAGGGAGGGAAGGGAGAAGATCTGCTCTGGGCTGCTTCCATGTTCTCACTGTGAATGTGTTCAACCCAGAAACCATCCTTAGAGAACACTGTGGGTGTCCTTCTAGCCCTGTCCTCTAGTTCCTGTCTTTCACCACCTTACTTGGCTTCCGAAAGTTCTTGCATAATGGCACAGTGTCACAAGGAAGCTGGAGACGGCCAAAATTAGCCTGTTGCCAATTAAGAGGAAGACATTCTCATTCATGTTCGGGCAGAGATCTGATGAACTGAACTCTCCCATGACCTGGGTGAATGCTCCCAGCTGTAAGTCATGGAATTAAAGAAATACAGCAACAGCTCACTGCTCCATTTTACAACGCTGCTGTGCTTTATGCTAGGTCGGAGCTAGAAGCCTGCCTACCTGACAACACCTCTGCCATGTGCTAGCCAGGTTAGATGCTGGCCAGTCAGCCCTGCCAGACTGGGGCACTGCTGGGTGTCTGCAAAAGCAAAGCATTTCGTGCTCAAGTTCTCAAGTACTAAAGTCCAGGGTGGAACTGCTGAAATCCCACAAACTGGACTCTTCAAAGGCCAGGTGCACATGCAGCCCTGTCTTATTAAGCCCCACCTCCAACACCTTGCTGCCTCTTAGGGACTTTGTACCCCACAGATCTATTTTTTCTCCATTAAAAAAAAAAAAAAAAAAAAAAAAAAAAAAAAAAAAAAAAAAAAAAGAGTGTAGTAATCCTTGTCCGCCTCGGGGCGAGAAAGCGAATGAGTGCTAAGTTACATAGTGCTCTGAAAAATGCGAAGTGAAACTCTGCTGCCGAAGATTCTTCTAGGGGTGGAAAACCTTATTTCTTGGCGGCTTAAAGGGACAGTGGAAAGAGGGGCGGTCGAGGGTGGGAAGAAAGGGAAGACTGACCCTTGGAGTGCCGTGGGCTGTGACGGACCCGTGTAGGGCTGTCGTTCTCTCCCGCAGCCCGGTCCCGTGTCCCGGCGTCACCGCCAGCGCTCCGGGGCGGAGCGGCCTCGCACGGAAACCCAGCCGGGAAGAGCCGCCTTGTTCCCTGCCTTGTTCCCCGTTCCCCGCGTTGTTCCCGCATACACACCGGGCGGCTGGAGCGGGAGAGCGTCCTCCACCTGCCGGGAATGGCTGGGGCGCGGGTCCGGCGGGGGAGCGCCGCCCCGGGGAGAGCGGCAAGGAGCGGTGCGCTGAGCTGCTCGCTCACGCAGGGCGAGAGGCACCAAAGCGCAGAGCCAGGGAGCGGGGGTGCCGCAGGGGTAAGGACTAGAGGAAAGCGGTGATTATGTGGATATGGAACGGGAAAAAATATTTTTAAAGGCAGAATCATCAGGGAAGAAGTACTGGAAGGTAAATTCCCCAGCAGAATGGAAATCCTCCCTGGCTTTCCAGGATCGGCTGCTGGATATCGAACTCTAGGGCCCCAATAAAAGAAGGAAGTGAAGTGTTGGAGCAGCTCCAGAAGAGGGTCACAAAGATTCTTAGAGGGCTGGAGCATCTCTCCTGTGCAGACAGGCTGAGACAGCTGGAGTTGTTCAGCCTGGAGAAGAGAAGGCCCCAGGGAGACCTCAGAGCACCTTCCAGTACTTAAAGGGTGCCCACAAGAGGGCGGGAGAAGGACTTTTTACAAAGGATGTAGCGATAGGACGAGGGTTAATGGCTTTAAACTGACAGAATTTAGATTAGGTTTGGATTAGATGTTGGGAAGAAATTCTTCACTGTGAGGGTGGTGAGGCTCTGGACCAGGTTTCCCAGAGAAGCTGTTGATGCCCCTTCAAGGCTATCCACAGGGCTTTAAACAACCTGGGGATGGGGCTTTAAACAACCTGGTCTTGTGGAAGGTGTCCCTGCCCATAGCAGGGGGGTTGAAATTGGGTGATCTTTACAGTCCCTTGCAACCCAAACCATTCTATGATTCCGTCGGAGAGGGTCAGGCCAGGGAAAACCAGACTGAGGGGTGCAGCCAGAGACAGGAGGCAGCTTTTATGGGCTTTGCTGCATTTTAATCCATAGGAATGATCAGACTGACTCGTCTCAAAGAAACATGAACATTTCTGTTTGCTAGCTGCTTGGTGCTTGAGCTATTTCTTCTGCTCTTTTTTCAGGTGGAAAGAGCCAGCACATCTCTCTTACCTCCAGTACAGCTGACTCTTCTGATCTGCACTTAATCTGACCCAAGATAACTGTAAGCAGGTGATCCTCCACTCATATTATTATCCTGTTTCTAATGGCCATTACATTCCATTTCCTACATTACCTTATACTAAGTGGAATACTTAGGCTTCCTAAAGAAGTTAGGACTGAATGATAGATCTGTAACTGAAGTGATTTATTTGCCTGTTACTGTAATTCTTAGAGAGCAATCCAGGCATGAAAAGGGGACATAAAAGAGAGGATAGGGTAACTTTTATTCTTAAAAATGATAGTAATTTAGGTTTTCATGTTACATTTAGATAAAATTTCTGGAAATTGATGCTATTTGAAAAAGTGACCATCTCTGAGCTAACTCTTGAGCTCACTTTTGCATGGCCATATCCACAGGAGAGAGCTGGGGATTCAGTAACATTGTATGGGAGACATGGCTAAAGCACTGGATCTACACCTTGTTAACCAAAGCATCACCTAATCTGGACAGCTGGAAATGCAGCACTGAGGGCCATGTTTTAAGATTATTAAATAAAATGAGTCTCAACTCTCTTGGGGTTGTGTAAGTTTCATCCTGTTTTGGAATTAAGTGCCTAAGGCTGCTTTTGCTTACAAGTCACACCAAGTTGTGGACCCTTCTCCTATGCAGATTGCTCCTTCTGGAGCCCTCCTCTTTGTGAACTCTGCTTCTGTCCCTGATGTCCCCTGGTCTCCCACCAGACAATGAGAATATCTAGACAGGAAATTATTACTCTTTTCTGCTTAATCTGTTCTGCTTTCTATGGAATCAACTGGGCCAGAGATGACACCCAAGTAGCTACTTTCATACTAATCTGTGTTATGTACCTTTAATTACTAATATTTATGTCACTCCTGTATTAAATACTTATAAGTGATTGCTTACCATAAAGCCTAAGCCTCCAGGGACTTTGCAACTACAAAAGGCATGCAAAGGGGAGCACTTAATGTAATTTCATTACATTGATTACAATCACTTAACTCAGAATTTGCTTTTATTTCTTTAAACTGAATTTCATTTCATTATAAGTTCATCCCAGTCTGTTTGTTTCACTTTGTTCTCTGACTTGGAGATTGTATTTCCTTTCACATAAGGAAATTCTTCATTTCATGAAAGGAAATGAAATCTTGCTATTTCAATCTATTTGGCAACATTTGGTCCATTTTCCTGCACTTGAAATCTTGAAATGAGAGAAGAAAGTGTAACAAACACTTGGGAAAGGAGATAGAATTAAATAAAATGCAATTAAAAAAAAAAAAAAAGAAAGAAAATTTGAAAACAGAGTGACTAAAACCAAATGGATTGCAGTGAAATGAGGTGCAGTGAAAAGAACCAAAATTTGGCAGAATTATACTTACTGAATTCCCAAAATCAAATAAAACAAAAAGACAAGAGATGAAATTAATGAAATAGAATGCTTAAAGAAAAGGAAAATTTTGCAACAAAGTGAAAACAATAAAAGCCAATAGGATTATATAAGCAACAGGCAGTGGCCCAAAGTATGCCATTGCCTTCTAAAATAGTGAATATGGTAGAACTTCCCCCAGCTCAAAGCTGCCAATACCTAAATTTCTGGCTGCCACTGAAGCACCAAACACCACGTCTGAGCTGACCCTGAGACACTGGGGGAATGAGGTTTTTCCCCATGGAAAATGACCACTGTTTGCATCCAGTCACACTGGCAGACGGTGGGGTGCTGCCTCCAAAACTCACAAATGACACAGCATGCCTCCCAGAACAAAGCTGCCACCAACTAGGACTCTGGCTGCCCTTGGAACCCCAAATGCCACCTCTGAGCTGACTCTGAGACACTGGGGGCTGAGTATTGTTTTCCTTTGAAAAGGGACCTGTTCTCGTCCAGGCATTGGAAATCCAGGGAGATGGACCGAACCTTGCCAAATTAATCCTCATTTAATTCTCAAATATTCATTTCCTCTCATTAAATGAATAATTTCTCTCAATTAAATGTAATAAAAACTTTAATTCAGAAAAGAAAGTGCAACAAACTCTGTTCAAAGGAGATATGATATTACAAAATGCAGTTGAAAGAAAGAAAAATAAAATTTGTAAATGGAATGACTACAATCTAATGTATTGGGATGAAATGACCTGCAGTGAAAATGACCAAAACTGTTCAAAATTATACTTTATGTAATTCCAAAATCACAGAACGAGATCAAATGAAGAGACAGGAGAAAAAATTTATGAAATTAAATTCTTAAAAAAAAATTAGAAAATTGTAAATCAAAGTGAAAACAATAAAATGGAATAGGATGATATCAAATGTAGGTAAGTGGACCAAACCTTGCCAAATTTATCCTGACTGAACTCACAAGATTTTGTTTCCTTTCGTGAAATGAAATTTTGAAATCAGAGAAGAAAGTGTGACACTCTAGAATGATGATATGTTAATATAAAATGCAATTGAAATATAAAAAATTATATTTCAATAAAATTTCAATTTAATTCAATATAATCAAAATAATCCATGATGGTGACTATGTCATCGTTTTCCTGCTGTACCATGGCTTCCAGCTGCTCCTGTTTGTTGCCCATGCTGCATGCACTAATGCACTTCATCTGGGCTGCTGATTTCACCCCTGACTCTGGCTTACCCTCCTTGTGCTGTGCTTGTTTCTGGAGAGCCTTGCATCCCCTTCCCCCTTCAAACCTAATTTAAAGTCCTCTCAGTCAGCCTCCACATGGGCTAGAATCCTTTTGCCCTTGTTAGTTAGATGGAGCCCAGCTGGCTGCAGCAGGCCAGGTGTCATAAATGTTGCCCCATGATCAAAGAACTCAAAGTTCTGCCCAAGGCAACAGCCCTTAATCCTCTTGTTGATCATGTGGGGTCTCATGTTCCTTTCATCATTTGTCCATGCTACTGAAGGGACTGAACAGAACACTACCTGTGCTCCTGCCCCATCAACCAATTAACCCAGAGCCTTGAAGACCCTTTTAATTGCCCCAGTTCTCTTTTCAATCTTGTCACTGCCAGCCTGGAGTATCAGCAGTGGATGATAATCAGAGGGCTGAATCAGCTTAGGGAGTCTCCTGATATCCCACAGCCAGGCCCCAGGGAGGCAGCAGACCTCCCTGTGGGATGGGTTTGGTCAACATACAGGGCCCTTTGTTCCCCTCAGAAGGGAGTCACCCACTATGACTGCTCTTTTCTTTTTAATGCTAGAGGTGCTGATCCATCTGACCAAGTGCAATTGGGAGGCTCTTGGGGCAGGTTATTTTCTTTGATGGCACCTGGCTGACCCTCTGGATCCAGGGCCTCATACCTACTCTGAAGTGGCACCCGAGTAGGTGATGGGGGTCAGAGGAATTTTTATTAACTCCCCAAGTAGGGACTCATTTCCCCTCCCTTTCATCTACTAGGTCTCCTCCTTCTGCCTGGTGGTAAGAGGCGTGGGAGTCCTCTGACTCCTGGGGGGCTTCTTTCAGGAATGAAAGGGTGAAACTCCACCAGTCTATTTCCCTTTAACTTTCCCTAATACTTCTAAGTCTTTCTACTTTCTCCTTAAGCTTGGCCACCAGACAGAGGCAATCATTCACCAGCTTGCACCACATGTGGGCATCTTTTGCATTGTCCCCTGGTACTATTGACAGCCTCAAACACTCCTTACAGCTGGGGGTCTGGACAGACACATCCTTCTTGAGGGGCGCTGTTCGGGTTGGTACATTTTTACTAGCCATAGCTTTAAATCATTTGGAGACCATTGCTGGAAAAAAAAAAAAAACAACAACAAAAACCCCACAAAAACAAACAAGTAAACAAAATCCCAACACAAAATAAAAACCTTGCAACCAGGAGGATGACTGCCACCCAGCCTGCTCACCTTGCCTGTGTACACCACTGTGCCATGCCCTTGTTTGCCCACTCCCAGCTGCTGCCCTCCCTAGAGCCTTCTTTAAAGCTCCTCCCATGGCCAGAGTGGCCAACGAGAGGGAAAGGGGACCACCTGGTCAGGTCCCTTCTGAAAGCACCTCAGATGACATGGATTGGAATGAAACGAGGTGCAGAGAAAAGGATAGGGCCTTGTAATAATTGTACTTATTGAAATCTTGAAATCAGGGAATGAAGTAGGTTGAAGAGACAGGAGCAGTAATTGATGAAATTGTGTTACTGCACCTCTCTGGTTGCCTGGGATATATTATACTTCCATTAAATCAGGTGACAGATCTGGCACTGAAACAGTCCTATGGCCACAGAAAATGGGACCTCAAAGACAAGTAATTCTGCTAAATTTGGAATAATAAAAAAAAACACAGGGAACTGAAGAAAGCCAAATATAGGAAAAGTCCTATACAATTCTTTCACGACACATGGGATATTAGAGAAGTATCTGGAAGCAAATTGTTTTGTGCAAATTTACGGTGTGAGGAAACGGTTGTGATACTTATGCTCAATAATATGACTTATTTTCTTTTTGGCCCTGCTTCTCCCTTTTATAATTGAATAGAGGACACTGGATACTTTAAGTTCTGAATATTTTCAAGATTACCCTTAGCTGTAAATAATAGGAAAAGATAGTAAGCCTGTAGTAAATCTTTTTTCTACTGAGTCTACCACCATAGCACCTCTTTTTATGTGGTGACAGTATGAAGCAGCATCATGATTTAACCATGCTTGCCCCGAGTTCACAGGCAACAAACATCTGTCTGATGTAGATACTTCACTTATAATCCTGTTGTTGCAGGTGGGAAGCACATCAGGTTTTGTAGATCCTGTCAGCTTAGGCCTCCAATTGTTTGCACATATATCTAAAAGGCTGAGATATTTTATACTGACATTACTAAAACAAGATCTGAAATGCTGTGATGGTTCAGGTACCATCTAAGCCAGTTTCCATTTGTGAAAACTTCAGAAGTGGCTGAAGCAGCAGGTAAGCAGGACTTTATCCTTTCATGGCCATAGTTTTTGAGAACCTTTTTGTTTAATACATAATGTACATTTCAGCATGGAAGCAATGTATTCACTGCTGCTTGTTGTACAGTCACCTGCTGCTTACAAATGGTCATGAATTTACACAAGTGCTCCTTTGCAGAAGTTCTTACTAAGTTATGGTTGAAAATCCAACCTGGAACTTTTCTGGGGTTGGTGCACTGGCTGATTTGTCACTGAACAAGGCTTGCACACCATTATTATGACTGAAGTCTTGCTTCTGGATTAAATCCTTTTGATACAGTTATTAAACACCTCCAGGCTTTACGTGCATAAATCACAGGACTGTATAATAAAGATGTCAAAATATGCAACTACTGTGGCTGTTTTCTCTCTCAGAGCGAAAAGAAACAGTCAAGTTGTTTGTTAATGCAGCTGTATTTTCTGTAGCAGTGTGCTGATACCTTCCACTGCCTTCTAGCACACAGGAAGAAATGCAATTCCAAATGATGCAGATAAGCATGTCCTGCATGTTATATTTTGATGACAAAAGGTACACCTACACAGCCCTCTCATGCTGTTCTGTCACTTGAAAGAAATGATGGAAACGAAAACAAAAGCTGTCTTCCTGCCAAGGTGTCTCTGTTAAGCACAGACATGTTTCTTGCTCCTCCCTTGTCTTATGCAAGTCACATACACACAGTGAGCTAGACACCTAGCAGGCACTAAAAGGGATTAGGATGGAGGGGGTAAAGATTTCCTCTCCTATATAAACAAAAATTAAGAACAATTGCTTACAGGATTTTACTGTCTCCTAGATTTATGCAGCTTCTTGAAATTAAGCACTGAGAGACGTAATTTTAAGCACGTTACTAATTTCAAGAAAATACCATATATGAAGGTTCATTTATAAAAATCAGTAAATGCTTTAACAGGTTTTATAGTTATTTGTCTCACATTTTGATAAAGACTGCAACAGGTTCATAGGCCATTTATTGCCAGGGCTTATCACCAGCTATGATGTCTTCTACTGATGTGCTTATAAAATTTCCAGTGTATCCCACCCCATTTTAAACACGTTAATAAAATACATGAATAGCATGCAATCTTTATAAGCCCCCTTAAAATGCAGCTAGGATATTGAAATAAGACCCAAACAGGTGCTCTCTCTTGTATTTAATGGAGTGGATTTAATACAGAAAAAAAAAATAAATGTGCTTCCAGCCAAAACCAGCCCCTTGTGTGTGCTGGTTGTGCAAATGACATTTGCCAGTTGTAAATGTACTCAGCCTATGAAATTCTAATAGCCACAGAAGGTTATCTATGGCGAATGACTAATACCTTCTAAATTAAGGCCTGTAATTGCACTCCAGTGATTAATACATTAAATTACCCATTTCTTACATGTAGGACACTTACAAATGTGTATCTTATTGTACCTCTGAGCTCACCTATAATGTACAATAGGCAGGTGAAATACATGAGTATTTCCCCCAGGCTCCTTCTACACCAGACTTCCACCCACACAAGATCAACGCTGTAATAAGGTCATTATTTCTGGAGATGCACATTCTCAGATCTTGCATAGGTAATGACATTAAGTTCCTTTACCTTATGAGTCCCAGTTAAAATTATCATAATAAATGCCAAGAACGATTTGATTTTTTTTCCATACGGATTTCGCAACTAACATTGGAAAAATTTGTGATCTCTTTAATAAACCTCTAACTTAAAAAAAAAAAAAAAAAAAAGGACAGGGGGAAGAGGCAGTATTTTGGAGTATTTTGGGAATAATTAAAATCTTCTAGAAAGATTTTTATCAAAGCAGCAGTGAACTCAACAGTTTGTCCACATAATGGAGAGAATAAGAAAAGATAAAACCCTACATGTACAAACTTAATTATTCTCTCTTTATGTATATGGAAGAATCCAAAATGAACTCCTGCAAATTATTTTTTCCTGGGCTAGGTAGCATTGATTTTGATCTCAATCTCCTTCTGTGAGCTTTTTTGCTTAGTGAGACTAAAGACTTTGGAGAGGCAGGTTTTTGCATTTATCTGCCTTCAGAGCCTTGGCTACCACTGATTTCAGTTACAAATATGACTGTGTTAATTTGAGCAAAGAAGAGAAAAGTTCAGTAAAGGCTGGACTAACTGAGCAAAGCTTGATCAATTGAATAAAGTGCTCTATCCATCTCAACATAAGGATAATTCAATATATTAAATTTTAGCTTGAAAATGATGATACCTTCATTTTAGCACACACTGAAACCAAAGTTTCTCTGTTGAAATTAACATGGTCAGATCTTGGCAAAAAGAAACCCTCAGAGCTGTGTTTACCCTGCTTTAGATTCTTGAACCCAAGGAAAAATATGCAAAAGGATAGTGATGGAGGAACTGGTTCAGCTTGCTCTGCTTCTCTCCCGGATCTGGGTAGGTTGTAGGAGAAAAATATACTCCCACATTTTATTATGGATAAAATATAGCCCTGGATTGTCTGACCTCCAGAGCTGTACAAGATAAATCCCTCTTTTGGATCCTGTTGTCAGGCCAGCCAGACACAGCAGCAGCAGCAGCAGCAGCAACAGCAGCAGCAGCAGGTGCCCCACGAGGCCACTCGGAGTAGAAGGAGACCTTTGTTCGGGCAACATCCACCAGCCAGCTGTTCTCTGCATCCTGAAAAAAAAAGGCTGACTGGAGCTGAAATCTGGTTTTACTATAACCTAAATACCTTTCAAATGCTGGGGCTGTAGCAAAATGACCTGTGACAGCTTTTGTGTTATTCAGTTGTCTGGCATCGGGATGTGAGAGTACATGTGAAGCACTTGTGCAAGCTCAGGTTCTGCCATGGAATCACAGTGCATGTGGGATTGAGAAAGACAGGAGAGAGCCTCAAGATATGAGTTTCTGCTGTGTTAACAGAAAGAGGAGATGAAGGTAAAACAAAGTCCTCTGGTAACCCCAGAAGAAATGTCCCATGAAACTGAAAACTGTACATGCTGACAATATGCCAGGGCTGTGCAGGCAGCTGGGATTTAAAAGGCAGCACCTCCACAACAGCCTTGTATCCTCGTGACTCCAGTGGCACTTGAGACGTGTGTCAGTTAACAACAGCATACTCAGCCAGGATGGCTGGCTTGGTCCATGCTGGCCACTTCTCCAAGAGTAAAAATGACACATGAATTGTGACACGTCATGTTGTGCCACTCAAAAACACAGTGGATGAGAGCGTAAAACCAGAACATCACTTCTTACACTCCCAGAATATTATTATTTTAAGGATCTCGAGAGTGGTTTAGTAGCAGAGCATGTGACATCCTAGAGAAAAAGTCCCTTTTTTTTCACATGGAAAGATTCCTGCAGGCATTAAAAGAATAACCTGAAATCTCAATACTAGATCACACTTTTACCAAGAAGCAGGTAGAAGTAATCTTCTGTTCAAGAGGGAGGACTGCTGGGTGACCACATGAACTCCCAAGCTGGGTGGCAGCCTCCCTGCTCCTGCTGCCTCTTCCTCCTTTGTCCAGGGCAGGACAGAGTGGTGCAGAGGTCTGCAGGTGTGTGCAGGACACACCCAGCAGAGAGCTGTGACAGAGGCTGTGCTTCCCAGTAGCCACTGTAGCCCTCTCTGGAGAGATGCCAGTCCGCTCCAGCTCCTGCCCCACAGCAGGGAATCACACTGATGGGGTGAATACAGAATAGAAAAATGCAGCAATTGTTCTGCAGTTCCTTCCACCTCACCCAGTGCTTGGTTTAGCCAAACTCCACTAAGTGGTGCTTTGCACTCCTGATCTTACACTGACAGCACCTGCCAGCCAGGAGTAACTGGAGAAAGTGCTTGGAGAGGGATGTCACTTCTGGCTTCATCCACACCTGAAAGTCCAACCTTTCAGGCATGAAATGTGTTTCACTTTTTTTTATGGCCTCTTCCTGTATTTTTTCTGCCTGTTTTGAAGTGACAGCAGTTTCTGCTCATTTTATGCTATCAGCACAAGCCCTAAAACACTGCTCTTATCTACACCTGTTCCTGCCATGGAATGTCACTGCCTAAAGAAAAGACAGATGCAGCAGATGTCAAGAAGAAGCTTCTCTGACTCACTGCCTGTGAAGCAACCATCACCTCACAAATCATATTTGCCTGAAAAGATCATGCTTGCCATTTTCAGTAACCCCACCCATTGCTGATATTGTTTTCTTTGTAGATTTGAGAGAATTTGGTGCCTGGTCACCTTTGCTCCTGGCTTTTGTGGCCAATGCACCAGTACTAATGGAGCTGAATAGCCTTCAGCAGTGAACAGCTGTTGTTTTTAAGAGAGCAGAACCAATTCTCTATGACCATGCCAAGGGGTAAAGCAGTTGCTCAAGTGGAACATTTGCCAGTTATCACAAATTTGTGCTTTTGAGGGATTCTTGCATTTCCTACCTTCTTCAATTTATATTGAAACAGTTGTGTTTGGCACCTGCACATGTGAGTCCATCTACATTTGGAATTTAAAATGTATCACACAACCTGTTTGGCAGCATTTTCCCTGTAAGCTTTCAGCATATACTTATGACTCTCCACAATCATTCTTCATTTCTTTTGCTGTAGCTCTGCTAATCAAAGCCTCAGCTCACTTTCCTTTTAAGGTCCAAACTCTCTTCACTCTGTAAAAGAGAAAAATACTCATCAAATGTCAAAGGTCTTTGAACTGTTGTATTGGTGTAATCCTGATGATTACATAGAACTCTTTCTGACCAGCAGCCTGGGATTTGTGCCTTTCTTACTCAGTAAACAAATCCTTTCCACAGAGCTTAAATATGTAATTGCAGGGCAGAGGCTGTTGCTTCCTAGGAAAAGCACTTATGAACACATCTTGCACTAAGTGTCGAGATTTCAGTGTAATCATGGACTAATATTTCTCTGATTTACAGGCTGGATTTTTTTTCCAGGGTCCAAATTATGAATATAAGATCTGGCTTCCCTATTTGTGAACTTCAAGTGCATGACTAATCTGAAGAGAAAAATTAATGCATGGGGATAACATAACAACGAGGCTACTCCTAAGCTTGATTTATTTATTTATTTGATTTATTTATTTATTTTTAAAAACTATTTGTTTAGTTTTCAATGGTATTCACTTTGGAGCTGATGGGAGTTGAAAATATTCACTGCCTCACAGAGCCAGGCCTGGCAGACATCCTGATACAAAGATCTGACAGTGCTGAAGAACGCTGAGGCAAAACCTAAGAGGTTTTGCAACCGTTTCTAATTGGGCTAGCCTCGACCGGTGCCATGTCCATCTTTGGAGTCACCAGGAAACTGGGTCTGCTAAACATGGAAGAAGCTTCAAGCAAGTTCTCACAGAAGCCACTCCTGTAGTCCCACCAGCTACCAAAACCAGGCATTGCTAAACCAATACAATTTCACTGCACATAATTTCATTTAATTCCATTCCATTTAATTGTTTTCAATTTCTTTCAGAATTTTATATTTTATCAATTAAATTTAATTTCATTGAATTATATTTCCTTCCCTTTCTATCCATTGCGCTTCATTTGTTGATTTCTCATTTCATTTCCTTAAGTGAAATGAAAATTCTTCATTTCATGCAACGAAATGAAATATCAAGATTTCAATGAGTATCATTTCAGTAAGGTTTGGTTCATCTTACTGCACTTCATTCCATTCCATTGCATTGTTTTCACGTAATTTCACAATTTTTCTTTTTTTTTTTGCATTTCATTACAATTCATTGTTTTTCCTATCCTATATTTTCATTTCACTTCATTCCTTGATTTCTCATTTAATTTCCTTCCATGAAATTAAATCTCGAGATTTCAATGAGTATAATTTCAGCAAGATTCAGTTCATTCCATTCCATTCTATTCCATTCTTTTTACTTCCTTTCACAATATTTTTTTACAAATTCACTTCATTTCATTCTATTTCCTTTCCTGTCTTTTTATTGCACTTCATGCCTTGGTTTCTTATTTCATTTTCTTTCATGAAATAAAAATTCTTCATTTCCCTTCATGAGATGAAATCTCAATATTTGAACGAGTATAATTTTGTTTTAATTCATTTCAGTACACTTCAGTTCATCCCATTCCATTATCTTGCCTTCAATTCAGTATTTTCTTTTTTATGTATATTCAATTCCACTTCATTCTATTTCCTTCCCTATCTTTTCATTTAACTTCATGCCTTGATTTCTCATTTCATTTCCTTTCATGAAATGAAATCTCAAGATTTCAAGGAGTATCATTTCAGTAAGTTTCAGTTCATTTCTGTGAACTGAACCACTGCAGTTCATTCCAACAATTTAACTTCTCCTAAGAATTTTTTTAAATTTAATTTCATTCTTTTGCCTTTCCTGCCTTTTCATTTCATGTCATTCCTTGAATTCTCATTTCATTTCCTGTCTTTTTATATATTCTAGAGGAGGCAGATATTTGATTTACGTCTGCTGTCACTTAGTGACATAAAATACAGTTTAGTGACACTGCCTCAGTGAAGAGACTGAAGGGCAGGGGACAATTAATCACATTCTTGCCCATAATTGAATATGAAGATATGTAGGCATATTTAGGACACTTAGGCATCCAAAGGTGAAGGCAGTGTTATTCTGAATTTACAAGTGTCTAAGAGGGAAACTGTCTTAGTTTCACGTGCTTGTCTTTGTCCAGGGCAGCCAAAGGCTGCTGATGATCTGTCGCACAGCCCTCATGTGTTGTGAAGACTCAAATGAATCCACAGTACCACAATGCACACAGTCAGCCCGAGTCACTGCAAATGCTGTAATGCAGGTAAAATCAGAAGGCTGGGTCAATTTTCCAGAGTCCAGTTTTGCTCTAAAGGAGTGCAATGATAAACCCCACCATTCTTTGGAAGGCAGCACGTGGCCTTTCTTCTGCTACTAGGAATCAGATGGGGACTCTGACTACACAGTCAGAAAGAGCTTGTTGCTGAAAGGGGTACCAGTTCTCATTCATTTCACTGGAAACTGAGAGCAGTGTGTATATCCAGAGCCTTCTGTCTGTAACAGCTCCTAGATTCAGAAATTCAGGGAACAGGAGCCTCCCAGACCAGAGAAAGCTGACTGAAGAGGCATCATTATCTTTAATAATGCTTCTCCTTGGCAATTTTTCCTCCCACTTTTTCCATAAACCAAAGAGAACACTATCTTCTAAGCCTTGTTGTAGGTATGCCTATCCCCAGTAAGATTTGTTTGTGATAGATCAGCCCAGCATCCTAACTGAGAAGCTGGACACTTTACATCTGTCATGATGTCTTTTTTAATGCCAGGCTTCAGCACTTCTGTAGCTCTGTCTACACTGCACATGCCTGCAATGTGAATAGATATGTAAGAAAACCTGCTAAATTATTGTGGCACTTCTCTTCCCAAGTGGTTGCCCAAAATCTGACGGAAAACCAAGCAGGAGGTGTACAAGCAGACAATTGGACTAACCCTAATTTTTGCTGCAGCACTTTAGTAAAAGCCAATTATACTGAACTCCAGTAATGGCTCTATCAGTGATAGACTGCAGACATTTGTAGTCGTCATCAATGAACAGGCTAAGTGAAGCTAAATCGTTCTGCTAAACTTTTTAGTAAGTAATTAACCCTGAATTATTAACAACAGGCAGCTCTGGTAATGGTTATGAAAGAAATAACAACTGGTTGCATGGTTATTAGCATGAGAGCACTGAACAAGGCAGGCGAGCAGCGTGCGCTGCCATGGAATTAATAGAAGGGACAAGGGTGGCAAATGTGATCCCCTGCAGGGCAGTGCAGCTCCAGGGGCTCACAGAGCTGCTGAAGACACTTGCTTTGGCAAGAGCAGCATGTACTCAGCAGTAGATGGATGGAAGTCAGAAGTGGATGGTAATAAGGAACGTTAAAAATAAATCCAGCCTCATTAGGTTAAAAAGAAAAAAAAGAAAAAAGAAAATATGTGAACCTGACAGCTCAGCAACTCTTTAGTTCAAGCAGTTATCCAGGGGACAAGAAATTCATACTGGAGCACCAGGAAGCAGGCAGATGAAGTAACCTGCTGTGCACCCTGTGCTCCCTAACTGGACCATATCAGTGCCAATTTTCTGAAGATGTGAGCTCACCAGTTTCAGAAAGGAGGGGGTCTTTTAAAAGGTCTTACTTTAACAACACCCTAAAACTGCTGTTTTCATAGGAGCATTCACATGCACCTGTGACTATCGGAGGTGAAAGCTGGTGAGCATCAGCTCAGTCCTGGGACCAAGGCAGAGACACAGCACTCATGAAGCAGTGTGGGCTCCCCTCAGTGCCCCTCTCTAACCATTTTCATGGACCATTTGCCAGCAGAGTGAGGAGCTCCATGTCCCTTCTTGTCTTCTCTGCTGAGAACTTAAATGAGCAAGGCAAATAAGAGCAACCTCTTATACGGGAGGGAAAGTGTCCTGCTGGGTACAGCACTGCAATTAAGCAACTTGTTTTGCTTCCCAGCATGACTGGGGTGGCAGAATGAAACTGGAACAACAGTATTATTTACCAAAAAAAGCTGAGCGAATAGAAGGATAAGCAGAGGAGAAAGGAAGGCAAATGCAGTAAAATGGAAAAAGTGAATCCAAACCAAAACTAAGGCCCTTATTGCAAGCAGAACCAGTCTGATGACAGAAATGCAGAGGTGAAGAAGAGCTGCTGAAGCCCCAAAACTTGGAAGTCTGAGCTTGCCTCTTGACTTCCTTTTAAACCAGTTGTATTAAACAAACAGCTCCCTCTGTTCTTACTGGAGAACATAGGAAATTTATCCATGTCTTTTCTTCCTTCTCCAAGCTTCTGCTTAATATATTTTAGCAGGTGAATGCCATTTTCCTGGGTTATAAAATGTCCTCACATAGCAACTGCCCCTGCCCTGCAGGGCAGCCCTTTTGCCTTGCTGAGGAAAGGTGCAAATCCCAGTTAGCCTCATCCATCCAATTTCTTTATGGGGTCTTTGTGAATTATTAAAAGTCTGCTCTGACACCTGGACAGAAGATAATTCAATCTCAGCCCTTTCTGTTGCTGTTAAATAACCTATCTTCCTGTCCTGGAAAATGTAGGGCTGGAAGAACAGGCTGTGGGCCACTATATAATAGTGAGGAGAGAAATCTGGATGCATGAAGTAAGTTATATACATTATATGTGGAGAGAAGGATTTGTCTGTCTATCCTGGCTGCACACCTTGGCCTGGGAGAGTGATAGGCAAAGCAGGGCCCATCTCCCCTCTGCCACAGGGCTTCCCCTCCAGTGTAGTACAATTCCTTTGGGAAGGGACCGGATGTGTCCTTGACTATGGGAGATCCCCCTGGTTTTGGGGCAGATGTTTACTTGCTTTGTAATTCTTTCTGCCCCCAAGTCATGCCTGGGCATCCACAGGAGATCAAGAGCAGGAGCTTGAGATGTGCTTCTCTCATCTGTCCTCTCTGACAGCTGAAGTGCTAAGCTGTGCTACCATCCACAGCACAGAGCAGGAAGGAACAAACAGCCTTTGGGCATGGGAAGCAAGTTTTGCATAAGCATGACAATGGGCTCTGTGCTCCAGTTGCCTGAGCTGCTGTTTCTCATTGAGCTCAATAGGTGTCTTCAGATAATTGCCAAGAGAGGATTTACTTCACCTAATGCACAGGGAGTATTAGCAGGGCTGCATTCATTTAGCTGCCTAAGATAGACATGAAGACCAGAAAATCCCAAGTTTGGATTTGTCACAGAAGAAAATTCTGAAATCAATGTCACATCAATGCAACAGGGTTTAATTCACAGGATTTTATTGGAGTTCAGCCCACACTACATGAAAGCTTCTGTTGGTGGAATTGAGAGTATTTCTGGCTGTGTTTTTGATGAGCACTGACCAGTGTGCCCAGTACCATCAGTTTGCAATTAGTCTATGGGCAAAACTGGGCATCAGCCAAGTTTACTTCTCACAAGCTGGGAATCATGCAGAGACAGAATGAGAAGGGGCCCCAAAACTCACATTGTGCATATCCCCCAATGTTTTCCTGGCCTCTACTTATTTAAAACAGTCTTAAAAAATCCCTCAGAGGTTTTTACAGCTTCTTCAGATCATCTCCCTCTCTCCTAGTAACCATTCCTGTGACTAGAATGTTTTTCCTAATATCTAATCCTAATTCTCTCAAGCCTCAACTATGTCTATTTTTCTTGTCCTACTTATACAGATAAATTCCATCTTCTTTGCAAAATATATTTCTTACAGAAATCTGAAACACAGAAAACTGTGTTGTCTTTGGTCTTCTGTTGTTCACACTGAACACTACATAATCTGTGACCTGTGTGGACAGGACAGGTTCTTCCAATTCTCTCTGCTTGATTCTCTCTGCTTGGCTGCCATCCATCTGAACCACATTTCCCTTGAAGAGGAAAAAAACTGCTCAACATTTGACACACTGCTCTAGCTGAGGTCTTACTAGTGCTGAGTGCAGCTGAACGATTGCTTCATGCATTTTATAAGTTACAGTTCTGTGTAAACACTCCTGTGTTGACATTTAACATTTTCACAACAGGCAGATTCTGTTGACTCATGCTCAGGTTGTGATTCACTCCCTGCAGGGCTCCTGTGAGACCTTGGATCACCACCCTTCACCCAGCACTCTGCAGGTCAAGTCCCTGCTCATAAGTCAGTGTTCAAGGCTGACACATTGCTTACTTCTGCTCCTCTTTTATCATTTTTAGAAATATTGGCAGGGTGAAGCCAGTTCTTGTTTTTCTTTCCTGGAGTTCTCAGTACACACCCTTCTTCTCTCTGCAGAAGGCACGAGTTGTCCATCTTCACTAACCCCTCACTAACAAGGGTTTTCCTGGATCTGTTTTAATTCACATCCAGTTAATTCAAGGGAAAACAGCTTCTGATCTGCATAAGATGCGCTCATCCTCCCATCTGGTCTCATTTACACAGTGGACATCCTGCCGTGGGCATAGCAGCCCTCTTGTCTCTCGAGGCTCTGAAAACATCCTGAGGTCTTAGGTCAGGGAGCTGTGGAGTTCTCCAGGGTGTCCAGGTTGCTAGGCAGGCTGAGGGCACCCGGGGGCAGCCCCCAGCCCAGGGTGTCACCCTGTGGGTTGGGACACAGGTGTGGATCCAGAGGCAGGCAGTCCTCTCATGAGAATACAAGCCCTATGTGGAAAGAAAATAGCATCAGAAAAAATCCTCTCTTTCGCCCCAGATATTCAAACATGCAAAACCCCCAAACTCAACCGCACAAATAATCCCCCCCAAAACAGCCTTTCAGGAAGTTTTATCCAACACAAGCAAAAAATGGTAAAAACCTCTTCCCTTTAAAAACTGTATTTAGCAGAGTCATGTCAAAAGGCTATCAAGCAAAATTAATACATCCATGTTTTCTGGTGTATTTGCAGTTCTGCACTTCTTAAAATAAAAATGGTCTAATAAGTCATAAATTTACATTTCTTCAGTTACCCTGTCTGGCTCCCTTAATAAAATGACTGCAATACAATACACACAGCAGTGTAAATCTGAAAAACCTCAGAGCTCCAAATATTAATCAAGAAGCTTTCATAACTGAAATTAATAATTGGAAGCAAAAAAATTTAATAAGGCATGAAATTTCACCAGCCACTAAAAGACCAGCAAAGATGGATTTCATAATATTTTATAAGGCATTTAAAGTAAATCCAGTACTTTTCAATGGCATTATGAAACTGACATCACATAACTGACTGGAGGCTTGGGGCATGCTTCATTTCAGGGTTGGTTTTACAGCACTCCTGTCTTGTTTGCTGGACTGGTAATTCCGAGCCTCAGTTAGTCGTGCAAACACCTCTGGAAAGCTTGAGATCTAAAAAGGAAGGGGTAGCCAAGAAAGTACAAACACCTGATAGATACATCTGTGGGATAAACCTGAGCATACAGCTGCCACTGAGACAATTCAGGAGAAGAAAAATGCAAATATTGTCTAAGCAAGGATAGAGGATAATATGGAACATGTCCCATTTTTCAGTACCAATGGCTGTGTTTTCATCAATCTTACCGTAGGATAATTGACAGAATTACTTCTGCTCGCCACAGCTTTTGGTCTGCTTTTGCTTCTTGCTGTCATGTACGGTTGCTGACAGGATGCTAATAAACACTTTTCTTGAATACTTGCAGCACATCTATTATTCCACTAGCCTGGCTCATGAGTGGGGCCACTAAATGCTACCACAATACAAATAAATCATTAAAGAATCATGAAAAAATAATAGAGCAGCTTGTAGTGATCCTCTATTTACAACAATAGAGATATTATTAATTTACTTTGTACATAAAGTCAGAACTCAGTCATATTTTCCTCTTTGGGTTGGATTAGCCCACATGATGGCAATCTCTGTCATTAATACAGAGTGAGTTATTCTTTCAAACACTGCCGGTTTAAGATGTTTCATCTGCACAATACCAAAAATAAGACAAGAAAATCTTCTTGGATTTCAGTAAGTACATGAAACAGCCAGGAATTTTCCTGACAAAGAACAAATAGTCTGTAACACCACGGAGTGAACCCCTCATACCAGCTTTAGCACAATGTTCTGGCCCAGCCTGCAGAGCAGAGAAAACCCTCAATGAGACCCACATTGCATCTGCAGAAGCTGTGCCCTGCTGCACCCATTCCCTGTGCTCTGCTTAACCAAGACCACTCTCTCCATTTCCAGTTGGATAATGGATGTAAAGCTGAAAATGCCACAGGACAGGTGTTCTGCTACCTCCTACCTTCAGGTAGGAGCTGGTGAAAGAAGTGAGGAAGGAAAAAAAAGGCCAACTACACAACAATCAGATAAGTCAAAAGAACTGAAACTCAGCTTTATTATTTTTTTAAAAAAAGTATTCTACAATAATGGCTCAGAATACTACCACAATGTACAGGGACAAGGCAGTGCTCTGGGCGATGACTGTAGATTACTCTCATATATATATATATATATTTAAGAGCTTAAGAAAGGTTGAAGCATGGCAGTTCGACATTTCTTAAGCATGTATTTCATAATTTTAACATCTTCTAGATCTCTCATATTACAGCAGGATTTATCAAATGCAATGTAGTCACAGAAGTGCATAAATACAAATATTGATACTTTACTTTGAATATTGTCTATGATATAAATTCTGCCTTACCTTAAAAAAAATCTCCAGATCGTTATGTGACCTGGGAATCTTTCCTTTTCTTTCTCTTTAAGAGTTTTTAAATATATATATATATTTATATATATTTGCTATTGTACATCAAAGTATATATTAATCCCATAATTTCTGTTATATTTTCTGCAGACATGGTCTGAAGCAAAATCACCAACAACTAAATCAAAAACTTCCTGGTTATCATAGGAAAGCCAAAGAGGATCTTTCCTCTTTTTTTGTGTGTGTTTCAGTACTGATACTTTGTACACTTGAAAGGATTCTTCATAAACTAGAGGTCCAAAGATAATTTAAAGCAGTCTTTATAAGCAAATTTACATAATTTGACATGCTTTTGTGAGGCAGTTAGTATCAAAATCCAATAGCATTTCTTACAGAGCCGTATGACTTTCTGCGATGCAGATATACATTTAATTTCTAAAAAGCCACAGTTCTTTTTCTACATCTGCTCTCATCAAATCCCCAGGATTCATTCATAAAACTGCTGCTGTTCCAAATGCTGACGCTGTTATCCCCGCTGTGGATTAAGACATACACCCAACCTGGTGACATCATCGCGTGGAAGATTGATAAGTAGGAAAACACCCTCCCCAAATCCACAGAGAGTCTTTTCTAGCTCTGAATCCTCATGATTCATGTCACCCAACAGTGCAATGTGACGAGGACACGACTCAGTGCAGGCTAAGGGTCTTCTTCCATCAAAGGAATCTCTAGGAGAAACAAAGAAATAGCATTGACTGCTGATTGAATTTCCCTTTTTGCTTTTGCAGAGTATTATTGTTACCAATTCTACAAAACCAAAAACAAAATCTGAACAAGACATGGGATATTGGCAATTCTAGACCCACTCAGACTCTGATACCTCTATGAAAATTAGATAAGTAAAATGACACAGACTATCTCCAATAAGTTAGGACCACAAAAACCTAAACACAAATATCCTTGCTACTAATTAATCACTGAAGCAGCATTCAGAGGTGGAAGGGACTTTAACTGGCAGCCCCACAATTTTTTCCTCTCCTCCTGGGTTTCCTGTTCCCCTTGTGATAACAGTAAAACTATCCAAACCTCTCTGAAGCAGAAGACTTCCTCTACCCAGATCTTCACCCACATTGGATTTAGGACACTGAGCTTCAGCTCAGTGACAATGGAGAGCGGGCTATGAGCCTCTCCCTCTAAATGTCTCCAAGGAAAGCCATCCAGTTTCCTTAACATGCTGAGCAGCACCAACCAGAACTGCATGAAATCGTGTCAGTACATGCTCATGTTCGATAAAGGCAGGCAGTAATACGTGGCAAGCTCCCTCCTGGCACACGGACCTGTGGCACGTTCTCCTTATGCTGTGACTTCCATGTCCATGGCTTAAGGCTCACATGCCTCAGATGGAAGGAACATTTTGCTGGATGCACAGACATCATGAGTTTGCTAATAAAGGCTGCTAATTTTGGCCCAGTATAAAAATATTATTTATCTCCTCTTTCAAGGAGAAAATCCTGTTATTTGCTATGAAAGCCAGGGTATGTGAGAGAACTGTGAACGTAGGAGTTGAGGAGCAGATGAACAGACCAGCACAGGCAAGATGAGGGTTGGCTTTGCTGCTGTACACAGGTGTTTGCTGACATCTCTGTTGATGAGATTGGGGTCTGGACAGGAGCCTTCTGGCCTGGCATTCAAATCACATGCACCAAGGACATATCACAGACATGAAATTCTATAACCATGGAGTTTTATGATTTACAAAAATTTTGAATTAAAGGTGTAGACAAAGCCATGGAGAAAGTAGGAGCGAATCAGCTGGGTGAATTCCTGCTCTGCCAGTACAAACAAATGATGTCCCCTGTCCATGGACTCACCTATTGCACCTATGCAAGACTCACCATCTGTGATATCGATCCGGGGACTCGTGGATGCAGCGTCCCCGTCAGTGCTGTGGGATACGTCAGTTTGATCTGAGCCGGGAAGCGCTGCCGCTTGGCATGTCAGGGATGGGTACAAACTTTGGAGCAGTTCAGAGGAACACGACCTACTGTCACAGGTCTCAAATTCATTGGGCTGTGTGTCTGGAATCCTGGGACCGGGGTAAGCAGGGGGATTCTGATCTTCTGACTGCAAAATATGCCCCTGGTCTGCGGCAGCTGAGTATCCGGGTGCCAGGGCATTCAAGCCGCTGCTGACAGCTTCATCGTAGGAAGGCAGCATGACAGGAACACCATCCACCACCACGAAGTCAGGGTCGCCCATGGAGCCCTCCTGGTTGCCTCTACGTCAAACACAGAAAGGTTATCACAGAGAGCAGGGGCATGTCAGCAGCACCTCACAGCAACTGCTGAACTCCAGTAAACACAGCACTTTCTAGTCATGCCAAATGAAGCTACAGGGTCATCAACATTCACAGAAATGTTTGCCAAACTATGCTTGGGTTGACAGGTGGAATCTGTTACAATTGGAAAAAATTAAACCGGTAATGGGAAAAACAGTTCCAAGAAGGGAAGGTAAACAGGTATGTGGAAGAGATAAGGAGCACCATTTGCTGTGCTGTGCACAGTAGGTGTCATGGATATAAGATCACAGATGTAGTTCACCAGGCAAAAGTGTCTGAATCCCTGGCAAAATGAATGCTAGAGCGCAAAAGTGTTTACAGCCCAAGTAAGTAGGTGCTGAGATCACTACTGCTGGATGACAAGGGTTTGGTGGCAAGACTTGTGGCCTCCTTCAGGCCTTGCTTTCAAATGATGGAGGCTTCCTTAACCAGTATTAAGCTGGTTTCTTTTTTAAGCAAAAGATTTCTATTAATTGGGAAGATCCATTAAACCCCAAAGTTTCTACTTAGTAGCCTATTAAACACAGTATAGTCCAGGCAGGAGGGAATTGATCTTTTAAGACGTGAAAACATCTGAAAAGGAGAGGACTGAAAGCCATTTTAGTAAGCCAGACAAGTCCAGGCTATAGGCCTTCCTTATGGAGAGCACTATGTGAATCAATGACAAATGCTCCCAGCTCCATGATATTTTATGGAAATAAAGGAAGATGCAGGAGATGTTTATGAATCGTGATGAAAATAACATTAATGGAGGTAAAGCAAACCTTTAATATAAATTTGTCCATAGAGAAAAAGGAAATTCTTTCTTAAAACTTACATTACTAAGTCTACAGTAGTTAAAAAATTAATTCCCCCAGCACCTGAAAACGAGTACTTAAAAATATTGTCAGCTATTTTTACAGGCAGAAGCAGCAGCTCTCAATAGAAGAGCAGTAATTACTCCCAGAGTGAATCTGGCAAAATTTGCCTTTTACCTTAGCTGCATGAAGGACTACTGCAGGTTTTTGGGGGTGCCCTTCCACACCAGTGGTTCAGGGACTTCTGCTCAGAGCAGAACAAAGTATCTGCAAGGCTCATGAGCTGCTCCATCTCTCCAGCAAGGAGTGCTGAGTGTGAAAACTGAATCAAGCCCCTCAACCTTCAAAATAAGAAAGAAACCAGTACAAACCGTGGAAGGAAATGTGTCTTAAATTTGGTCTGGAACATCCTGGCTAAAATAACCAGTAGCAGTACTAATAAAACACTGGTAGCAGTAAATGCCACTATTTTCCATGTAGTCAGGAGGGTCTCCTGTGTATTTGGCCAGGTTTGTTCTGTAACAGAAAGACAATACAAGAGCTGTGCTTGTATATTCCAGTTGTTATTTTATATTCAACACTACTCAGAAATGCCAGTTAGGACCGGACATTTTTTATATGCAACTTGTAAAAACACACATAACCCATTTGCCATGTACCAAAAGCAGTCTTAACATAAAGCTGTCACAGAGGCTGGATCTTGCTTTTTCCCCTTGACTGGTCTTTTATACATGCAATCATGACCTTAGCTTGCATACATATAAAAATATCCAGATGTTAAAAAATACATTTGAAGAGGTAATGATCAAAATGGTTTAGATCCATTCAGAATCTTGGGAATGCATTATATTTAGCCTTTTTCAAAACCTGAGACTCTTGAAAAGGAGCTTGAAAATAGCAGCATCTTAAAATCAATGCTCATCACTTAACCATGAAACAGACGAAGTTCACCAGGCATTGCCAACCTACAAATTTGCTCCGAAATGAGGGGCTGTAAGATGACAGGCCTATTAGGATAGGACAGTCCTTTACCTGTTTTGACACAGTACACTTGGTAGGAGGGGAACCACTCTCCATACTGGCAGGTGATGTACTTGTAGTCGTTGGTGAGGGTGTAACCAGGGTCGCAGTAGAACTCCACCACCGTCCCGTGGTTGTAGCGCTCGCAAGGCCGCGGGTGGCAGATGTAGTCTCCGTGACTCACCATTGGAGGTAGTGGACAAACTTGGGCAAACAAACAAAGGGAAAAGGAGAAAGACATTAATGCCAGCAACCCACCACTGGGCTGCTTCAGAGTGTCAAAATGCAAGAGGCACACTTCAGGCTCCCTCTCGGCTCCCTGCGGTTCTGGGTACGTCTCAGTGGCACCAGGCCACTGCCCAGGCAGGCCAGGTGGCCATCCACACCAGCGGAGGGATGCACGTGCCAGGGGGTCACTGAGGTGGGATCTGGGAAGCTTCCAACCCATTGTGGGAAGAGGAGGGTGAGAGGAAGACAAAAGGGGACACATGCCCATCAGGTGGCTTCATGGGATGGAGCAGGGCAGTCAAAATAAGGAGAATCATGCTCTTCATAAAGCATTTATAATTCAGCTGTAACATGCTATTTTTTGTTTCATTAACATAATTAAGTGGTTATATGCATTAATTAAATTCCTTTTAAAAAATGTTTGCCATCAGCAGTGCTGCAAGAGATGCAAAGCACCTAGTGTTGCTTAAGCATGTGCAGTCTGTATCACTGTAATTTTATTAAGTTGAGCTTAAAGTCTACTGGTGGTATTTGTGTTTTGTTATTTCTGAACAGCCTGACTGATCTCAGTGGGACCACTGGTGGAGCGATGTCTTAAATATAGCAGAGGCTGAGCGTGTGTTAATTAAGTAGAGTGGTTTACTTAGAGTTAGGTAAATAAGAGAGAATTGCAATATAAACATGTGGGACCTTTCCTGTAGGCCCTGGGATGACAGCCCAGGCAGATGAACTCCATGGAGAACTGAGGGAGCACTCTGGAAAACAGCAGTGGGGAAAGCAGCTCACAAGCAGTATTTTTACAAGAGGAAACTTTTCCACGGTGTAAGTGTTGGAAAAAAAAACCCTACAAAATGTAATGATGTTTCAAATGACTGCATACTGACCCAAAAGGGCTTCAGTTACTGGATGGCTGCTTTTATTTCCCTTCAGAGGCAGTTCCTGGCTGGCTCAGTGCCCCATCTACAGGCCCTTCCCTTCACTTCATGCCGCTCCCATGCAGGCAAGACCTGCTGCATTGATTTAAATAATGAAAATGACATCTCTTGGAAGAAGAATCTTCCCAGAAATTACAATTCAGCTGCTTCTCCCTGTGAATCTTGTTACATGAATAATGCATTTCATAAAAAAATACACAAGATATTAAATGAATCTTCAAGAGAGGCTGATTACAATGTGCAGCAACGTCTATTCCCCATTCTCTGGAGACATGGTTTTGTTTGCATTTTCACTGGCAAGGCTTAATAATAACTTGAAATCAGAGTAAGTAATTCACATAAAAATTCACATCCTCAATGCTCTGCACACTTTCCAAAGTCTCTGGGCCCACAAGAAAGAGGAATGCTTCACTGGGAAGTCAACTCAAGATTGAAAACAATTTTCTTAAGATTAGGGTGAGGTTGTCAGACTGAAATAGCAAGAAAGCACCTATTAATAATTCTTGTATATTAAAAGGAAATGATCAGTGAAAGCCATGATCCTGGCCTATCATAAGGAAACCTGGTACATTTTTATTACCTAGGCTTAGAGCAAGAGAACAAAGAGAACAATTTAAGCTCCTCTGCAACTGAATTTTGCCAAGCTCTGGCAGTGTGCAAGAGATGTGTAGATGCCCACAGCCTTTCGAGCAACGAACAAGTAGAGCACACCTTATCACAAAGAGAAACACTCAGAAAAACTAATTTTCCCCTCCAGCAATGTAGCTGCTACATCATCCCTAACCTCTTAATGTCACTGAGAGCCAAAGCAGCCCGCTGAATAGAAAAATCCCTCAAAGCTGTCATCCCAGCAATGTGGGTCAGCTCAGGAATGACACATTTCTAGGCAGATTTAAAGCTATACACTGTGGGGACAATGCAGATATGGAGCTGCCAGTCTGTTTACAAACTGAGGTGTATTTTATAACACCCAAAAATGAGAGTGTCACTCTTTGTGCAGGACATGTCCCCAGTACTAAAAAGGGTGCCACTCCTTCCAGGGACACATCCATATTTGAAGGGAAATGCTTGTGTATTGGTGCTGCCTGGAAACTCCTGCAAACAATTTTTTATTGCCCTGACAAGTATTAGTCATGAATTAGTAAAGTTTTATGGAATCATATCTGCCCACAGCTCCTGCAAGAAACACTGGGAACCAACAGATGCAATGGAACAGGTTTAGAACTGAGGGCTTTTAGCTCAGCTGAAACAGTGCTTCATTCTTATGTCAACTGGACTGCAGGAGTCAGGGATTCTAACTTACCTGGAGTGTCACTCACCACCTCCCCTGAACTTCATGTTCAACCGCTGTCAGGATCCCTTTAACACTTCCATGGGCAAACTGGCCCCCACGTACAGTCTATAGCACTCAGGTTCAAAGCCTCTTTTCATAAATCAAGTCAAAGGTACATCACAAACAACCCTAAATGGACTCACTTTTACCTCTGGGCAGTTAGTTATACATTCAGTCCTTTTCTCCACTCACTTCATTCCCTGATCCAAGATCCAAGATCCTTTAAAGATGTACAGTGGAAGGACAGCCAGCAAGTGGCCTTGGTTTTGATCATAGAAAAGAAAGATTATGAAAGTCTGGAGGGCAGCTGAATCCTCTTGGCTGTCTTGGACAGAAAATTTTTAGTGCAGAGCTGGTCACCTTATAGGGTCTGAACCCTTATTAATGCCAGATGCCAGTGTATGATAGTGGTTACATGGATTAAAGGAATGTGACAGATCAAATATGGAGGGAAACTCCAGTGACAAACCTAAGGCCACTGAAGTTTTTTAGGAAATTTAAAATTTTAGCATTCCCAGTGATGAACCCTTTGTACAGCAATTGGAAATTACAGGCCATGGACTTCAGGCAAATGTATCAAACTCACAGAATGAAAATAGCCATAAATTGATTACAATAAAAGCATATCTGACAAGTTCATTTTCATTGCCAAACCAATAGCAGTATGCACAATAATCATAGAAACAAGGGAATTCTACTTCAGAAAGTTCTCACAGATCAAAAAAAGCCCTAAGTGCTGTTCTTAAATATGATACTAAATCTTTACTACCAATAGCTTTCAGCATCTTCACTTTATAAGGCTTTGGAGACTTTAATGCTCTAATTACAACATCCAGCATGGATAATCCAGTAGTATTTTCTGACGACCAGCATGAAAAGACCACATGCCTGTGTCCTTAACTTTGGAGCTTGGCAGAGGGACAGACATAATTTAAACAGTGTCTGCTGGTGGTCCTGCAGCAGGTGATCCCGGGTCTCTGGATCTGTCTTTGTACAGCAATTGGCCACAGACTGTAAGGGGATGTACAGGAACTTTATAGCTCAGCATTCACAGCTGAAAAGCTGAATCATTCATCAAAAAGAAAGAGCAATTGTGTTTATATGGCAAACAAATCCCTTGCTGGATGCTCAAGAGTCCTGTTACTCAAAGAAGTTGAAGGGAAGAATTCCTAATTTGATTTGATGGAGTTCCCTGCCTGCTCCTAGGAGCTGCTGGAGCTGAGGGCTCTCCTCTGAGATCAGCTGTCTGCTCTGGCTGATTTTAATGAAGGACTAGCACTACCAAGAAGAGCTTAAAACCTGGGGAGCTGAGCCTTGTGTTACTTGGAGTGTGGCACTGTGGCCTGGAGCAGAGGCAAGGGCTGGTCTGCCCCACGGAGTGTCCTCTCCATCACAGCCTCCACAGAGCCACATCCCTTGGAGCAGGGCCAGGGGAGGGTGGCACAGGCTCCATTCCTCATTAACTGAGGAATTAATGAGGTTCACCCAGTGATTTTTTCCTACCCATTATGGTTAAGAAGCTTTTTAAACTCTGCCTGGAGGATGCTGCAGTAATTCTGCAATGTTGACACTGGAACTGGAAGATGGAGGAAAGATTTCTGGCATTAGCATATTCTCATTTAACATTGATGGCACAGAATAAAGACATTGCATGACTTTTTAAAAGCCACTGGTAGAGAGATAACAGTGGAGTTACAGATATTTACACTGCTCAAAATCCATTTTTTAGTCAATGTTCAAAGGCTAGTGGTTTTAGTCTGTGGTCCAAGTGGACAGGTGGTAAATCACTTTTTGCCCAGTATTTTTTATGTGAGCCAAAAACTAAAAGAAAAAATGTCTTGAAGTATGGGACCTTTACTTATTAAAAAAAAAAAGGATAGGAACAAGCAAGCTTATTTTCCAACTGTGATTATTTGTCTCAAGCTACTAATTCATCTTTTGTGTAGAACATTAATTTCTTGGTTAGCTGGGTTAGCAGAAAGCAGAAAGCCAGCCATTTCTGTTTGACATAGGGATGGAGAGGATTAGAGACATTTGCACCTTATAAAGAATAACACCTCTTCCAAACACATCGTGAATGCCTGCTCATTATGCAAAGAGTGAGAACAGATTAAGATGAAACTTCCAGATGAGAAAGACACAGATAAAAACCTGCCAGTTCCACTGTGCAGGAAAATGCTGGTGTGTCTCACTCAGAGAATCATCTGAGAGGGGGAGACACTCTCTGCCTTGCTCACAAACTGAAAGAGAACAAGAGTTTCTCCTGACCCTCACTTGTCATTTTTGTACACATCAGGACACTAATTATCACCAGGAATCTGGACACCTGTCACCTGGCTACGGCATCCCAACCAACGTTAAATTCAAGCTGTCACTTACTCCATGAGAGCACAGCTGTGTGTGTCCCAGCAGGTCTGACCCTTCCCATCAAGGGTGGCCAGGTCCCCACCTGAAGCTTTACTGGCTGGCTTCTGGAGCCTAAGGAGGGGTCCTTTTCCATATACTGCCCCCGTATAAACACACGCTTAGGGATGCAAGATCTGAAAATTATATTTTTTCCAGGAACATGTTTGTTCCTTTTCCTGCTTCTTTATGTGCTAATAAACTTGGTTTCTTGGTTCCCTCAGTGTCATCACCCTTAATACCTTCAGAATAAAACAAATCATTAACCAAGAAGTTTTTCTTTCATATTCAGAAGAATTCCTGTCCAGTTCACTTGACAGACCTGTCCATTTCCACAGATATTACCAGCAAATGAATCACACCTGTACTGCACAGTATAGAGCCTGAGGAAATTAATTCTGCACTTTGAATACTAAAAAAGGGATTTTTCTATTCTATACTTACATTTCAATTTACAGAAATGTACAAAACCCAGTGTATTTTATTTCTGAAATAGCAAAACAAAAGTTCCCATTAAAATGTCCAGTATTCTAAGTAGGATGGAAGAAAACTACTGGACTTAACCACTCATATCCAATCAAAGGCTTGAAGAAGAAATTTAGAAGTTTGTAAAAGGAAGGAAATAGCAAATCCAGTTGCTTTAAAATAAGCCCTGTCAAAACATCTCTTTATAAGAACAGCTGCTTAATGAGACTTTTTTTAAATGACACTCTTCAGGAATGTAAGCAGAACAGGAAGCATTACTGGAGTAAATTTTCATTGATTGTGAACATCAGCTTAACAATATCCTAATGAAACATTCCTACAACAAATTCTGCTGGCACTGTGAAGGGAGACTTGGTGCCTTTTACAGCTGTACTGGAACAAACTTGGAGGCCATTGAATTTGTGTTCTGAAAGTGATGCCGTGCTTTCAGGAACTTTTCTCATTACTTGTTCCCACAGCAAAAAAGGAGCACCAAGAGAAATAACAGAATAGAAACTTTGGAAACAACTGAGCACTCATACATAAAGTAAATCCTATTTAGGCCTGACTGAATGTAATGAAGATGCAAGATTCTTACTTTGAACTCTCAAAGAGTTGCTACAGAATTTATTTCTTGAAAGCCTAGAGCAAGAATTATTAATGATATTGTATTCTTAGCCAACAGTATCCAAATTCTTTTCAATCTTAACCTTTCTTGATTACTTAACCTTCACAATGCCACTTAGATGTTTTCTACAGGAAAGACATCTAACAGGTAAGCAATTTCTTCTCAACCACTCAGCAAGCCAGGAACATACCCTAGGTCTTCTGGCTGCAGACTGCTGGCTGTACCCCTAGAAAATCACCCCTGAGTAATTCTGAACCAGCTTTGACACTGAGGTAAGCCTTTCAACATGCACACAGCGAGAACTTCTCACCTTCTATAGAGTGTGAAATGAATTGAATAATCAAGTTTTTTAAAGAAAAGCTGCTTCTCTGGTCTAGCTTTGACAAACACCATCTTAATGAGAATTTCATGAAACAGTATAAAACTAGTTTCAAACATATTTTAATAATAATTTAATATCAACTGATTCCAAAATGGAAACAGACAGTGTTTTACAATCACTTATGGTACATGCTTCCTTCCTGGAATTGCAAATTACACAGCAGGTTTTGCAGTTCCAGTCACTTGAGCTCCTACAGGAGCATCATGCCAAATTCACACTCAACCTCAACAACTCTGCCCTTCCCAGCACAGTACCCTGTGAAACATTGATATCAATGCTAAATTCTTTAGTTTCAAATGCATTTAATAACAAATACAGGATGAAGCACACTCTAAGTGATATTTTCCTATAAATTATAAGTTAAACAGTGAAAGTTTAATGTAAACTACAAAAAAATTGATGACAAGTTTGCAGCTAGAACGCTATGACTTCTTTTAGCAAATGGCCTGCAATTATATTTAAGGAAATATTTATATTCATTATTAATATGTGAGTGTTTGGAGCACTGTGGTCTCATTTACAGCAGATAATTTTGGCTTTCTTCATCACTTCCTTCCAATTTTGTTTCTTCCTTCCCTCATGAGTGGATGGCTTTATGATCAGCAATGGTCTTTTTAGGACTTTGAGAAGCAGATGCTGGGGACTACACAGACACTTTGCAGGAAGGACTTAGAAAACTCCAAAATAAATCAAGGCTTGGGTATTTGACAGGCATCCCAGGATAACCTGAGGACTAGAAAAGGTCAAAGTGCTTAGAAGTATAATGGAGATAGAGGGGGGAGAGAGAGCAGTCAGGAAGCTGGCTAAGAAAACCAGACACCTAAAGGCTCCTGTGAGGAATGTCTGGAAAAGCCAGTGCTCACTGAAAGGAGGATGTATCAGTGGGTTTTTATGTTACTTTAATCCCTCTTTTTTGAATAGCTTTTTTTCTCTGTTGTAAGCAAGAATCCCTTGAGTTTGTGTGGGGTTACCTACACCAGTCATCAGGGACTGATGGAGACAAGGAAGGCTGGAATAGACAAGCTGTAATCCAGGGTTCAGCTGAAGGCTGAGGAAATCAAGCTATACCACATAATGAAGGAAAAAGCATAAGATCCCATTCCCAATGGAGAGCTACAAGGAAAAAAAAAAAAAGAGGGGCAAGGAAAACTGGCAGATGATCTTAGCACTGTAATTTCACAGATCATTTTACAAGACCAGGAAGGCATGGAGGAGTGTTGGTTTCTGTTATTTATGTTCAGTTCCCAAGTGTCTGCCTACACTGATTGGTGAAAGTGCTGCCCTTTAAATACTGGGTTTTATCTCTGGAAATGAACAAGAGAGTAGACTTCCTGATGCACAGGAAGCATCAATAAATAATCAATTTGCTACCCTTGTGGTCAGTACAATACTTTCCTGCTCACTGTTGATAGAAAAGACAGGAATTATTATATATTTTTTATTATATTATATATATTATTATATTATATATATTTTATTATATTATATAAAAAAGCAGAATTATTGATGCACAGAGTCTGTAGCTACAGTACCCTCCATTTGAGGAAGATGTTCTGTGAGTGCACCATGTCCATAAAGCAGAGAGATGTTTGATTTCAAGGTAAGCAATTTGTTATTTTCCCTTCCAAGGAGCCTTGTCAGATACAGTTAAAGATTAATATCATAAAATAACCCTCAGGAAAATTTTTTGTCTGCATTGCCCCAGCTAACTCACAGTATATTCAAAGCACTACGGATAAAACACTACATGCATCTGGCAGTTAATATTGAACTTCAGGGCAGAAATTATGGCTCCATGAACAAGCTGGGATGTCTGGCTGATTCTGGAAATGCTAAGGAGTTTCTGAAAGGTACAGAGGGGATAGAGCAGGGGTAAAACAAAGATTTACTGTGGAAGTCCTGTGCGACAAGCAATACCAAAGACATGAAAGAAACAGATTATGTTATTCTGTTGCTTTCCTGAAAAACTACAAACAGTGGAGAAGGCATCTATTTCAATCCCAGCCAAAATCAAAGAAGATTTCTGCAATGCAAAAAAGGAACAGTCACTAAGAAATATAATGCTATTTATGTTCTTCAATGTCTTCAACTTGGAGCCTGTTCTCTAAACCCTCCATCCCTCACAACAAGAGAGGCAAAAAGCCCACTTTGTTGTGTATCCATTCTGTCTTTGGGTTTGGACTATTTTTCTTCATGTTTCATTTTGCAATATAGCTGCTGGAGTTAAGAGATTGGATTACTATTTAGCAGAATAACTTCTGCTAGACCTCTCTGTCTAGCATTTCATGTCTCTGTACTCCTTTTGAATTTAATGCTTTTCCACACCTCTTCTCTTCAGCTGTGGGTAACAGATGAAGTTCAGCATTTTCCAACAGAACAAAAATCCAGATACTCCAAGTTAAAGTGTTCACCTTCCACACTCATACATGGATGCATATAATTTCTGCACTCCTGGTGATGAATGAATCAATTGTCTACAGTGCAGAAGCAAGCAGAATTATTGAATGCCTTTTTCTAAAGAAAAATATACTCTTTAACTTCTTCATCACGCTTGCTTTCCATGACAAGCACCCCTAGGGTGAGACACTGTCAGCCTATTTAGTCCTTTGGGTATCAGGCTAGAGGTGTCACTGCCATAAAGGTGTTGCCCTAGTAAAGGTCCTTAGATATATGGCTGTCTGCTGCTATTTGAGCATTTACTGCTGCTTGTAGTTTCTGAGTCACACATTTTGCTGTAGGCAGTGAAATACCACTGTAGTCAGAGCTATTAAAAACCAGGCTATCAATGTGTCCTATGCTAACATTAACTCAGTTAACCTGGATGACCTCTTTGGCTGTTGAGCAGTATTTAATTTATTCTCCTTCCTGCCTGCTGGAGGAGTGGGTGCAAACTTAAACCAGAAACCTGGTATCTACCTCACTTAATTTCTCAATACCACAGTGTTTCATAACTTGCTTGTATTGCTGCCCTTTGCTCCCTCTACAGGACTTCTGTCTGTTGGCAATGTGCTGCATCAACATTATCATCCCTGAGGATACACATCAGTCTGTCATGTTGGAATTTATCTAAAGCCTTCTCAAAGTCAGCAGAGAAATACAGAGAGAAATATATTTGTACCAATGTATAACATCTCAGGCTTAGGATTGCTTACTTTGTCCTGTTTCCTGAACATAACTGATTACAGACTGACTTCTATCCCTTTTTCTCAGAGTGTTGCTCTATATTCCTTCAAGAATTTAAAAGATTTTAAGTGCCTAGTTTATCAGATAGACAGCTTGGTGTCAATCACTGTTCGTGGCCTTAGGAATTGTTCTGGAAGAATGTAGATCTGTGAAGCTTCCCTTCGAAGTGTCCTGCATGTAGTTGGTAACAAAGTTTCAGCTATTTTGTTTTGAACTATTACAAGGCTATGGCACTTCATCTCTAGTATCACTGTTTTCTGTCATACTCTTTATTTTCTAGGCTCTAAGTCAGAATTATCAGCCCCTCTCTATGAGTGTCTATCCCCAGGCTTATGAGGAGAAAAATTTCTGTTCTGTATTCTTACCTGTCTTTCCAAAGTAGTTTTTTCTCTGCAGCATATTTTGTTGGTTTTCATTTTCATCTGGCTAACCCCTTTTTATATTCCAGAAATCTCCTGGTGCCCAGGTAAAGGAGGTTGAGTTCCCTTGCACTTCTGGCTTTGTTGTAAAAATTCTTAATTCCTTCCTTCTCCTACCTTTCTTCCACAGTTTCCATCATTTTCAGAATCCTGTCAGTACCTTTATGGTTGCTTAGCTTTGTATCTTTTCATCTACCCTCACAATGAAGTGGTTTTATATTCCAGAATTCAGAAATACCTTCAGGTTTTTTCTGTGTTTTTACTCTCTTCTGTTTATTGAATCTCCCCTTTGAAGTCTATTCGTCATGTTTGTTTCATTTTAATTTTGAATCTACCTACAAAAATTTGAAATTTTCTGTTTTACATTCTTTCAAGTTTAACCTCAGCTAGAGAATCTGCTGGTCCCACAAAGAGAATGAAGTTTTGATATTGCAATATATTTGATTTCTTCCAAGACCAGCTTTTCTGTTCAGCTGGGATGATGCTGAAACAAGACATTCTAGATAACAGGATCATGTCTATTGTTTGCAAATTGAATCAACCTGTTTTCCCTTTTACTCTTAAATACAAAGCCGGGAATTCCCAATGACACTATCCATACAACTGCTTTATTTTCTGGCACTATAATCAAATTCTCCCAGCCCTTCTTCTCTTTATCTGCTTCCCTTGCCACTCCCTACTCAGTTCTTTATAAGAACTATTCCTTACATCTCCTTGGAAGATTTCCAGAGGGCATAAAAAATTAAAATACAGACTCCAGATGGCAAGGAATGTAATCATATGCAGATCATGTTCCCAAAGTACTCATATCCAAGGGTTTTTTTTTCAGTTTGGTTAGGGGTTTCTTGGGTTCAGGGCTTTGAGGGGGTTTTGTTAGGTTTTTTTTGGTTGTGTTGTTTTTTTTTTTCCCCAAAATCTTGTGTAATATCTTAATTCACTTAAAGATACTATATCATAAACATTTCCTGGTTTTAAATGTTTCATTTCACAGAGTTCCATACAGGTATGTTTTCAAGTGTTTGTTCCCCTCTGATGTTTTTGGAAGCTGTTTGATTTATTTTACAATTAATATTTATACCCCATGTGGTATTCTTCACTCATTAATTCTGCACCCATACTTTGCATACCAGATTTTACAGAAGGCAATCGCTAACTTACATCAATTTCTACAGATGGATAATTAACCCCAAATTGGTAATTTCAAAATCATATTAAAAAACTCAAAGCCCATTTTCCTTCAGTTTTCTTGGAAGTGTCTATTGAGTTTCAGTACAGAAGAAGGTTTAAAAAGTTTCTGCATAATTGTGGAATTCCACTAGAAAAGAAGGAAATTAAGAAAGTTAAAGAATAAGAAAATTCAGTGTGAAGATGATTCATCTTATCCTCTAAATGACTGCAAAGTTTTCTAGAACTGGTAAAACAAAACCATTTCCTTTACTGTCCTTCTTTGATATCGCTCAACCATTTCAACTGAAGCCACCCAAATGATTCAGCTTGACAGTCAAAAGTCAATCCAAATGTTTTAAATCTGGCAAAGGTATAAGCATTTAAGAAGAGGATCTCATACCAGCAAAAACTTAGAAATCTGGGCTAGAGGCATCCTTTTTTTCCAGAGCCATAGCCACTGCCCTGGCCAGATGCAAACAGCTGTTTCTGAGCAGTGGCTGCTCAGCTCTGCACTGCTGGCTGCACTCCAGTGCCAGGTGACACAGTGTCTATCCTCCGCTCTGACTAAAGCAGCACTGATTTCACTTATCAGAAAAAAAGCTTCCTTCCCTAACAGGAAAAATTAGTCTCTCACCTGTGCTGGTAGAAGTGCCGTGCTCATCAATATTGAAGTTAAGGCTGGGAATCATTAGAAAGCCTGATGTGCAATAGGAGCTGTGTGGTCCCTGGTGTGATCTTCTATTTAAATAGACCTACAAACCCTTCTTTCAGAATTTATTTGCCCTAACAAAGAGGAAAAAATTCACCAGATTGATGTATAGTATTTTTGTGACTACACACAAATTTAGGAAATCCTTCTGTGGAGGCTTCAACAAGAACATACATCTAAATGAGGAAGCTGTAAGCAGCATTGTTTATAGGAGAATAAAAGCTCTCAAATGGTTTGCTATAGCTTCCTAGCAGTCATTTGCTTTTAATCATTACCATATTAAAATACTGAGCAGGAAATGTCATTACAATACATTTTTAATTGAACATGGAAAGAAATAAATGGAATTAATTTGTTATTTGCAAGGTTTCCTCTGTGAAAAATCCTGCTTGGCGAGATTACACTGCACACATAAAAGGAACACTGAAAAAATGAGCTTGACACTGGAATGCAAGGTGGAGAATTAAAAAATATGCAGGGAAGGAATTTTGTCCACTAATTAAGAGTAGTGGATTGTAACAAGACTCCTGGAGACCGGCACTCCTTGCATAAATCACTTGAACAAGCACTTTCAAACTTTACCCTATCTGGATTCATTTTGAAGACCACTGCACACCTGCTGAAGCAGGCTACAGCACAGTTCACAAGGGGAGCTGTCAGGAGTGACCTTTCAGTGATGCTGGAAGCTCTCTCTCCTCCCCCAAAGCTGAGCAGAACTGGCTCTTGCAAGCGTTGTGCTCCAGATTTGGTCTCCTGTGGTTCACTGAACGAATGCACTGATGGGATGCCCACGTGAAACCACCATGGGAAGTGCTGGCATTTAAAGAGAGCAGTAAGAAAGTGATTCAAAGGGAAGCTGAATCGAAATCAGAACTCAGGAGGCCTCTCTGATGGCCTTGGTCCACACACCATTCCCCTCATCACAGATTATCATAGTTGAGTGGGGATGATAATTTTTGATGAATAATTTAAAATGTAGATCTGTCAGGGCAGAAGTTCTTGCCTCATGTTTTAAATTGTCAAGAAAAAGAGCCTCTCTATGACTTCATAACAGAAGCAAGAAACAATGAGCACATGAGTTTTCTCAGGTATTTTGATAGCAACTGGGATGTGCACCTGTGTTAAGTGACAGTAAGACATAACTTTTCCTGCTTCACACGCTTGAGTTTCATGCTCTTATCTTCCTAACTGAAGAACTATCATTTTTCTCAAATCAGTTATATTGTTTGGATTAAGCCTAACAGGGTCCTTCTGATTTTTTAATGTGTTTTCCATGCTATAAACAACAACAAACAAGCCTTCCAAAAATGGCTTACATAGAGCTGATTGAGGATTAATCTTTCATGGTGAGCTAAATAAATTAAAAGAAAAATCATCTTGTTTTGTCATTCCAAAATTGCAAAGGCATTTTAGAATTTTGGAACTGGAATTCTCAGCTAAAAATAAGGATCATTTAATTATTTTTGTGCAGTTTGTCTCTTTGTTAATGCTTTTGGCAAATTTTTGTACTTCCAGAATGCTTAGCATTTAGTTCAGTGACATAAGCATCACATATGAATTCCTATAATTGCTTTTAGCTAATTTCTACATATAAAGAGCTTCCTTACAGGCCTGAAATAGAACAAAAATGTTGGTTTTTTAGGGGAATGAAATGCAGAGGATGTATTTGGACTCTCAAGACTCCCTAGGATGTTTCATTCAAGATGTGAAGATGGAGGAGGGTAGTTTATGCAGTTTTGGCAATGTATGGAGCAATCCATCCAGTATTGCTGTTTTAAATGTTTTAAATGCAAACATAAACGCACTACAACACCCTCCATCCCAGCTCTAGTCACAGATTATTCCTTTTGGCTCGGTAGGATCTACGTGTTTCATCCTGAATGGTTTTTATGTTCCTCATCAATAAGTTAGCTCAGTGTTTTTTTAGTTGTCAATCCTTCTTTAAGGTTAACTGCTACAGGAGACAGTGAATACTCGAGTGTGCAGCACTGTGTGGCGCTGAGTAATGACTGCAGCTGGCACAGCCCAAACCAAGAGTTGCTGTGGAGTATTTTTTAGCTGATCATGGAAATCTATCCATATGTGTAGGACCTCTGATCATCTGCACAGGAAGGTGAGTTATGTAACTTCCTCTGTGTTTTGATCAGAAAGGCAGCAGAGCGTTTGCATTTTAGAGGCAAAGCAATCATTAGGAGCTTTCCCTCTTGCACTGGGACACTGCGAGAGCAAACCCTGCTTTGGGAACACCATGAGCTGAGGGTGCAGCGAAGCACAGCAGGAACACAGCAGAACCCACACAGGCTCTGCACAGCCACTGGGAACATCACTGAGAATGGAACCGTGGCTACAGCCCTGAGTTAAAACCACAGACAGCATGCAGGTCTTACAAACCAGAAAGAGAAACAAACAGTAAGGCATTTACCTTCCACATCAAGGCACCTAGGTGGGCTATCTGACCAGATAAGGTTATACATGCACTCAAGGATCTCTGCCCCTTCTAGTTTATATCCAGGAAAGCACTGATAATACACCACTGTTCCTACGGGGAAGGAGGCCCCGAACTCAGATATGTTAATGTAACTATGAGGAAGAACCAATGGCCTCAGGCAACCTGCAAATTAAGAAGAGGGAGGTTTCTTTTATTATCAAGTGCTTATCTCAGTCATCTTCACACATCTCAGTTACAGTTTCTAAATTGAGGAGTGTGATATTTTTCATCCTCTCCACTATGAATGGCATGTCTGCATGATCTGCCTCAGACAGATCTGCCTCATTATCCCGTTTCAAACCCTTTTGTTGTTTAGCCCACACGCTTTGCTAGCGTGGGCTTCACTCCCAACAAATCCAGGAAAGGTTTTCTGAAACTGACACTATTTTGTTTAACAAACATTCACCGTTTCAGCAGATGGCAATCTCTTTTTGAGGTAGAATTTTTAATAAATAAAGATTGTCATTTATATAAATGGTGAGTTTTATTCCTCCTCCTAAAAAATGACAGTAATGTAAACCCTCTTAAATATTAAAACCGCTCCTGTGACAAAGTGCACGCAACTGTAAAAGATTTGCAGGCAGAATTAATGACTTTGAAATCCTAGACTGAGAAAGTCTAAAGGGACATGACTTCCTAGGAGCAGTCCCATGATAAATATTGAGTGAGGTCTCAGACTAAGTTATCAAAAAGTTAAGGTATATGTTATCATCAGAAATTTTAAATGTTGTCAAAATCAGAGACTGTGTTGCAGTTCTACTTCTGGGATTACTCCTGAGGGATTTGCATCATGGCTGGTACTGAGCAGTGACAGTTAAATGGTCACCAACCAAATTTGGGGCGACAAAGAGCAGTGAATTTAACAGATGGCATGTCTTTGTAACATGTCTTTCCTCATGGCCCTAGAAATGACCCTCTGGGTAATGCTTGATACTATTTAATTTTTTTAATTTGCAATAATGTGGGGAAAAGATGACTAGTAATCATGGAATGAAAAATAATATTTTAGAATTACGTGACTAATGGAAGCTGCATTATGGCAGTCCATAAATAGGTCTCTTGCCACTACTAGGAATTTGTGAAGGATGTTCATAGGACTCCCATAATTTTAAGCAAGGGAGGAAACAAAAATCAGCCTGAAAACTCCTTGTAAGGTACTGGCATTTAAAATAAAAAGCCTCAGCAGCATTTCAAACAGCTATTTCCTTGCAATGGTCTTTTGAGGGAGAGGAACAAACCCAAAAGAAAATAAAAGAAAAAGCTTGAAAGCTTTTTGCAGCATGCTATACCACCAGAGCAACAATTTCAATAGCTGTTGAAGCAGCTGGTTATGTCCCTGCTCAAATAAAGCTTCAAGCATCCTATCTGCTGGCTGCTGCTTCCACCCTGATCAAGAATGCTCCACACACAACACACTAATTCCTGCAAACTCAGCAGCCCATTGAGCAGGACAACATCGGCAGCTCCCAGTAGGACAGAAAGAGCACAGATTGCCCAAGCAAGACCAAGCTTACTCTTCTCTGAACTGTATCAGGGAAAATTTGGTCCCGCTGGCTCAGAATTTTAATGCTCATTATGTTCCTGCTCATACAGGACAGATATTTATTTGAATTTGTATGACAGCCAAGCATTTGTGAAAATTCCTAGGTCCCCAAACAAGTCAAGCTGCTTGAAAAACTTCATTTTGACTTTTTTTTTTTTGCTAAGCAAAGTCATTCCATACCAGTAATTAATATCATTATCTCATGACAAAAAATAGAGATTAGATTCTTATACACTCTACAATCCTTCCCCACTGCTCTGGCAGGAAAAAAAAGACATCTTAGTGTCATAAGACTCTCCTGCCTTTTATAATGAAAGGGCCATAGAAATGTAACTGACAGCCTACCTAGAGCAAGTAGACAAGTGGCTTTGATCTTACCAGTGCCTGACATGGCAAAAAGGAAAGTCTGGAATTCTGCAGTAACTCTATGGAATTTGGCAAAATATGGCTGGGTCTTGAATCTGAATTGCCTATTCTCTGCCTGCCTGGTAACCACAGCACGTGGGTCTTGTGCAATTGATTTCTTAACTTTTATTAGCACTGCTTTTATTTTGAAAAGCAGTTAATATTGACTATTGAGTAGGTTAATATTGACTTCTGAGTAGGAATAATTGATTGTTTTTCACAGTATAAACACAGCAACAGAAGTAACAAGCCAAGGGGTATTTAGGGTACTTCTGCTTACTCAGTAAATATTGCCTGTCAAAAAGTTTGCCCCTGGATCTTTGGTAAATACAGCATCTCCAAATCAATCTTTTAAACATTCATGTCCCCCTACTGCAAAAGTTTTAATCTACCTAAATTAGATGTGAGGTGCACCCCCACAGAAAGGGGTTGTACATTTCATACTGCCTTATGTGATGCCATTGCTGATAAGATACCCCAAAACTGGCGCTTGCTTTGCTACAGTTTCACAAAACCTTCCCTTTGCTGGTAGGCCTGTTCAGATACAATGTGTGCATCTAAAATGCTGAGCTAGCCTGGTAATATGTCTAAGTTTCTGCCATAGTCCAAGGCAAGATCCTGGGGGACAGTCTGATGTGCTACTGCTCCTGAGAAGTGTCCCAGCTTCCCTGCCTGCCCTGACTCTGCAAATTGGTGTGACAGTGTAATTAAGTGCCTACAGAGAAGGGTTAGCTCTACAAGGGGACAGATGGCTTTGAGGAAAGTTGGGACTAACCCAGTCTGCTCTTCAGTTAAAATCTCTTGCTGCTGTTCAGTGGGCCAAGCTTGTTACCAAGACGTGACTTGGTTAAAACAGAATCAGTGGTACTCAGACATGCTTATTAGAAATGTGAAGAGAAAAGGAGCCCAAGATTATTGAATTTCCATTCACTTAAGCTGGCTTACCCCCAGCCATTTCTCACAGTCTAAGCTGAGCTGGGATCCCATGCTGTTGATATTTCTAGTTCTACAGCTAATGGCCTTTCTGGCCAAAATCATCCCTGTGAACACCCTGAATTTTTAGTCAATATATAAAGGTTTAATGGACTGTGAATCTAATCAACAGCTCTGCTGTTGAAGAACAGGTTCCAGTTTCTCCCCTCTACCCTTGCCTTCTGCACAAAGTAGAGGAAAATAAAGTGCAGTTAGAAGCTTAAATTTTTCCACAAGTTAATTGGTGAAAAAATGAAAGATGCCCAGCAGAAGTTCTGACTGATTATCTTGGTTGTTTTTTACTTTTTGATGCAGTGTATCTGTGTCAGATTTGAACTTTGCAAACCAAAAAAAAGCAGTATTTAAAGTAGTATTGTAAGCATGGGAATGTTCAGGAAGCAACATCTTTCCTGCAGTGAGCAAAGGGGAAGAGATATCAAAAAAATCTTAGCAGCAACGCTACTCAAACACTGAACTGTGGAGCTTATCAGATCACTGACATTCTTACAACTGCAGGAAAAAATATTGACAAACTATCACAAGATGCATGAGCTATAAACCAGGATGTGCTGGAGTACTAAACCTTGACATATGGGTAGATTATCCCATGTTCCATCGTCTTGGCATATGGAAACCATGTTGTCTAAGTCAGGGTAACGGATCTGGAATCCTTCATGACAGCTGATTATTAACTTATCGCCAGTCCTGTATGTCTTGTTATGAACCTCTGCATCTTCAACATGTGGAACAAGGCAATCTGTGACTTCACAAGAAAAAGAAATAGTAACTTAATTAAAAAAACATGGCTAGCTGTTCAGTAATCAAGCTCTTAAACAAAAGTTAGCATTCAATATAAGTGCTCTGCTTAAACTGTTGGGAAAATGCATTCATTTCAGTAAAAGTGCCCTTTCCCTAGTACACCACCATTTTACCAAGTCTATAGCATGGTAGGAGAAGCTGAGGTGCTACAATCATGGATCATTCCTGCAGCCTTTTTAAAACCAACAAAATTAGGAGCCTTTAAGAAGACTGTGGTTAATTTTGGCCCTCCATTCATCGTATGTGCAATTATACCCCAAAGTCTGACTATCCCAAGGTTCCATGTGAAGGCAGACTTTGACAGCACTAAGGACAGGACGAAAGAAAAGATAAAATACAGATATGGCACGAGGAACACAGAAAAGCTGCAGTTTTAGCAGAGAGACAGATGAAAATCAGGTACATTTACAACGGTTTATCAAGCTCCATTCCACAGAGTTCATTATGAGAATGCCTTCACTTTAATTTCCTTGATTATGTTTTAAACCAGATATTTTTGTGTGCCTGCATTCATATGCCTTTAGAGGACATGATTTTTAGGGTCCTGAGCAGCATCTTGAGTGCTTGTAGAAGATTCTCAAGAAAGGACTGCAAACCTGAAGTGATATACAGGGATGGGCTCCAGCGCCTGTCTGTGACACATGCATCAGACAGTCACAGATCTCACTCTAGGTACCAGTGCCAGACACCAAAATACAAAATGAAACTCAGAACACTGAAAGATGTACAAAGTGGAAAGGGGAAGCAGGGGAAAAATCCCCTAGTAATTCAGAATAATTGAGAAACAAGCCAAGAGGGTATGAGGGAATTGTCTGGGTAACTCAAAGCTCATTCTCATCACAAAGGCAAAGTGAGATGAAACTGAAGACATGGAAAGATTAAATATTGTGAGAAAAATTTTGTTTGTCTGCCAGTAGTCAATCCATGACAGAGATTGTAATAAAAGTTTCCAGGCATCAAAACCCAAGAAATATTTCAAACACAAGAAAGACAGGAAAAATATAAGCCTGTGTTATGCTGTTTTATTCCCCTAACACCTCTACCATGAGAGACAATTATATTCATTTAGGAATACTGGATATAGTAAGGGGACAAAAAAAACAAAAAAACAAAAAAAACCCAACCAGAAATCCCTTGACACTTGCATAGAAGAGAAAGTTTCTGCCATTTTCACGAGTAATTCTTGCTATAGAGGAAGAGGCAAAGCTAAATTTGTATTTAGCAATTAATTGTTAGTATGCACTAAGCAAAGTGATGGTGACAGCTTGTTTGTTTCGAAGCATAAGTTGAAGGAAGAGAAACTGCCATTTAGCACAGCACTCACAAACTACTAAGAGCCAATGTATTTCATAATGTTCTTATTTAGTTAGGCAAACTGAGACTCTGTCACTAAATTTTACTAACCTGAAGTGGGACAGTGTTCCTCCCCCAGTTAAAACATACTTTGTATCTTCCCATCACAGGGATGTTTCTAAAATACATTGTACTTAGCTAACTTTTTGGTATGGGACCTGAGCACATTATTAGTCAAAATTTCTTCCATTTCTCTTGTTACTTTTTAGCTTCTTGGCAGCTGCTGCAGGTGCCTCCTGCTGCTGGTAGCAGGAAAGGCTGGCAGCCTGCCAGGCAGGCTGAGAAACTGCAGCAAGAAGTTTACTTGGAATTTATTCATTTATAAATGCACAAGTCTGGGAGGATCCGTGCCCTAACTGGAGGTTGTAAAATACACTGGCAAGGGTGCAGACATTACTTTCAAAGATGGAACAGTTTTCTCTCTCTCTGTAAAGTTAATCAGCAGAGAAGACAGCAGAGGATGCCCCAGAAGAAATGCTTTACACTAAGCCATAAATGCTGTCATGAAGAGGCTGTCCTGGGCACCCCACGAGGATGGGATGAGATAGATGGAGAACCTGCCTGGCAGCCACGCAGCAGGAGACTGGAGATAGATGCCAGAAGATAACGTCAGTGAACAGCTCCCTCTCTTGCTACAACGTCTTTCTGTTGCTATACAAATAAACGAGGTGTGTGTACACACAGCACAGTAAAACATGAGATTTCCCTTTCAAAGTGGAGCAAATTGATTCTGTAACAATGATCTATCACAGCGACTCCATCCATATTATTCCAAGGAACAGCTGTAGATGGGATCATTTTAATCGGGTAGATGTTGGCAGAGAACAGCGATAAGTTGCTCACTGCACCGTCCTCCGCCTGCCACATCCTGGCTGACTTTGATAACAGGCTTATTACAAGCCCCAGCTAAACACCAGACCAATGGACCACAATATTACAGCTCTTTTTCCTGATGCCTTGCAAACAAAAACTTGCTTTCCCACTGGCTGAATTCATATTGTTTAGCACTTAGGCATAAACTGCAGTAGCCACCTCTCCACAAAAAACTGGATTAGCTGGCACCAATTCTGCTTGGAAAAGTGACTGAATTTTAAAATGTCCTGTCCTATAAAATAAACTACTTTATTCTAAGTCCTTCTCAGCAAATCTGTGGAAGCTGCTAAACCATTTAAGGGAATATACAGTCTTTAACCAGCATCGAACAGCAAAGGCTATGACTTACACTCCTTTCTGGCAGTTTTACATGATCTGCTTATGTCTACTGAGTGAGTATTAAAATGGGCCAGCCAAAAGTACACATTTCTTATCTTGCAGGGGCAGAAAGAGGTGGGGCAGAGCCAGCAGGCTCAACAGCCTGACAGGCACAAGGGCTCACCTTGCCCTTACTTTCATGAAGATTTGTACATTAGGAACTCTTGGCTTTAGCAAACCAAGTGCATTCCTCATCACAGAAGATTGGTCTGAAGAATAAAATTTGTTAAACATTAGAGTGTTTTGCTCAGGTGCAAACAATGCAGAACCTCTCAGAACTGTTCCTTCCACCTCATGGGGAAGGAAGATCACCCTACCTCCTCCCAAGAGCACTTGGACCACAACAGCAACTCAGAAGGAAGGCATGACGTAGACACCATGGAGATAGCCACATCATCCATGGGTACCAGCTGGCCTGGGATGGCTTGTATCTATTGCAGGTGAGCCATTATCATCCAAAACTTATCCCCGGTCCATGCTAATCCAAGGAGGTGCTTGTAGGATTTACTTGGGAGTACTGCCAGATGTTGGCCAAAACCATGTCAAGGACCTTTCCAACACTGTAAGAGTGCGTACAATCGAAGAACTGTGTCCCAGTCCCTGCTCTGGCACTGTTTTGTTTGCTATCTGTATGTAAATTCAAATGCAGAGGTCTGGTGCTCCTGTGTATCTCACTGTAGACAAGTCTCTGAATTAGCCTTGACTACATCGAGTCACACCACTGGCAAGCTGGAACAGAGAGAAACAGGGAGGAAGGATGAAAGGAATATCATGAAGAATTGGTTTGATGCAAGGACAGCTCATCTTCACTCTGCTCTCTTAAAAGTAAGCATTAAGGAGTAATATTGTCCCTTGGTTTTTTTTACTAGTGTTTAATCTGCAGTACTGTGTTATTAGGATTGTTCTGTGGATGGCAAACACAGTATTTTAGTGCATATTAAATAACCATTTCTTTTTATTGTCTTTGTTTGTATTGCAACAGTGCAGAGAGATTTCACCTAAGATCTGTAGCCATTGAGCTGTGGCCTGGTTACAAATATCACAGAGTGCTCGTAACCAGACTTAAGAATCAGCAAACACTGGGCAAGACAGATAAGAGATGGAAAAATAAAAATACTTCAGTCATCTCACAGATTCAGGGACAAAGGCAAAGCAAATGGAGGGCTAAATGTCCTGCAGGACAGCTGTAGCCAAATCATGTACTAGTCCAATACTTTCACTGCAGGTTTATCATGCCTCGGAGAATGAGGCACTGAGAACATCTCCAAGGTGTCTGCCTGCAGAAGCACAGGGAGACGAGGGCACAGCTCTTCGCTTCGTTGCCATCTCCATGCAGACTGTAAATTTAGATTCAATCTCATAGGAAAGACCTAGCATTTGTTCCAAGTAGGGCAACAGCCTCAGCAGCCACATTATCACAGTGGGAGAAGATTAGATTAAAGTGTGAACAACATGACATACTGCTCTTAAACAGTAAATACAAAATTCCTACCTCAGAGGTTTGGTATTTATGTGCATAACTGTATTAGAGCTGATGATAGGTACAGTCACAATATGCTGTAGATCAATATAAGAACATAACTCTAAGCATACAGATTTTTGACAGGGCATTTCTTGGGCACCAAGTCATGCAACTTCATTCTCATCCTGACACTTAAAATCTCCTGCCTCTTAACAAGAAATGACAGACCTATAAAATCAAATAGATTGGGTGAAGAGCTCCAGGCAAACGTATTAGATCTAAAATCAATTACATTCTGAAACAGGTTGCTTTGCTTCCTTTGGTAAATAGCATCCATTTGTGATTAAGAGATTGTGCTAGTAAACACATAATGACAATTAAATGTACATAACATACAGAAATAAAATTATCCTTCTCTGAATCCAAACTCCTGAGAATAAATGAACTCCAAAGTACAGAGTGTTTTTACTGTTCAAGCTCAGCTGGCATTGCCTGACATTTAAATATGCTGGGATGAGAGGCGTGTACAGCATACCATAGCCCATGGAGCAGCCAGCCCCTGCCGTAAACGGTAAATGCAGCATAGAGTTTATTTCACCTTGTGATAGGTAATGATGAATGGGAAAACATTAACTTCTCCCTTCTCCAGCAGTTGCTAGAAATTTCAAATTTCTTTCTATATATCATTACAGAATTTCTGCAATGAAGACTTTTATGTGTGCCATTAGACAGCTGAGAATCACAAACCCTGTTGTAATTCTCTCTTAACTCATCTCCAGATGTGCCACGTTCCTACACTGTCTACCTCCCTACCATGGCCCTCTCTCAATATTCTGCTCCCAGCGTGCAAAAGGATCTGTCTAAAAATCACTTAAGCTAATGCTTAGGCCTCATGGACTGCCACTGAGCCTTTGCTTAGTATTTCTTCTGAATCCGTGGTACTATTGTGCATTGGAAAGAAGAATTAATGTTGTAATCTAATACCTGAGGCATTATTATAATGTTAATCAGGGAAGTACTTAAGCACTTGCTTTACTAAATCCTAAATCAGGGTCCTACTCTTTGGTCCAAGTAATAAGAAGCATTTTTGCATCTGCCTAATTTTGAGCACAGATCTTTAACAAGACTAATCACATAATTACAGTTATGCTCCAGCTTAAGTGCTTTGCTTGATCAGAGCATTGGCTAGCAATCCTTTTTAAGCGTTCTGTGCTGGAAAGTAATTATTATCTCTAAAGCAACTGTTGTCACATCATCCATCACATTCTCATCTTCCAATTTCTTTCTTTTTTGAAAACACCTGGCTCGAGTGTTGATCACACTGACATTAGTGGCAGTTTTGTTGCTGATGGCACTGTGATCAGAAACTTCCTCCACAGATTTCCACTGGGCTGGAGTGCCTGGGAAGAGGTTTGAATATTTAATAAAACACATTAATGCTTATTTTAACAACTGCAGTGGATGATACCGGCAACATTTCAAAGATGCACATCAACATTCCCAGCTCCCTTCTGTGCTTAAGAAAACAGAATTTCCAAGCATTAAAGATTTTTCTTTATAGTTTCTTCTAAAATAGCCAGTTTAGACACAGGCTGTTGTCACTCTAGATGTATTTTTTTCTTAAATAACCATGAGATGAGAGACAAGGTCATTTATGAAAAGTGGCTGTCACAGAAGAGGGCACAATTTTCATACATAGTTATTTTTAAAGGCATCAGGTTATTTCTTTGAAGCTGACCCATGTGGCCATATGATGAGGTGCTGTTGGCACCCCTTTGCCTTTATTTCTAGACATCAGCTGTCACCTCATGGGACACCTCACAACTGTGCCCCTCATGGCTCTGTAGCCCATGGCCTCACACTTGTCCAGAAGAACATATTTTACCAAAACTTCTCCTGCCAACAGGCCAGCTACCTGAAGGCCCATGTACTCTTTACCATCTGCATCTGGCTGCTCTCTCCAATATCTCATGCACCACTTTCACACTGGCCACTGTTTAGGGTTGCTCCCTTCACATGCACTTCCTGAGTGTGGTCTGCCCAGGCCCTGCCTGTCCCTCTCATGGCACATCCCTGTCCTGGCACAGGATTCTCATACCCATCCCCCCAGGATCACAAACAAGTACCTGCAGTTTTTATAAAGGCAAAGTGATGAATGAACCTATGCAGTAAGTGTGCTTGTGAGCCACATAAGTCTTTAACTACCTCTGACTAAAGTCCATGTATTTATTTGACTTTAAATGGTGAAAGGTTACCTGAAGTAGAATTTATCTTGCTCCACCATGAAGACAATGAGGCAATGGCTAATGTCTTCAGTGGAGAAGTCACAACACTAAAATGTAAACACTTTATTTAACCAACACTTTTCATGTTGGTTGACTTTAATAGCTCTGTTGACCAAAAATAAATCAACAACAAGGACAGGTTATATCTTTAATATACTTGGAGAAATAAATATTTGTGCTGCTTGGATGTACTTTGGCCAAAATTTACAGTTATGAAATTCAAATTAATCCTGCCTCTAAAATCTAGAAGAAGAAAGCAATGTAACATCCTAAGTATTTAAAACCAAATACAATTTCAAATATACAATAAAAATAAATTGGTTTATGCCATAATAGTCTGAATTATCTCAGAGTAAACTTCTACACTGGCTTTAAACTTTTGCAGGCTCTGTGTATTTGATTTTGCTACTTGACTCATGCATACATCACCAAATACTATTGTTTAAAATTCCAGATTAGCAGGGGCAGTAGCATTGGAAATTGATCGTATTTTCCTAGTAAAATATTGCAGAAAGGAATATTAAGCAGGCAGCCTTAATAAATAGTTACAGTTAACTTACAATGGAGGTTGTTTTTCTTCTCTGCATCAATTTGTAGCTAGTTAAAAGGGGAGGTTAAATTCTGTTTTCACATTTCTTTATGTCCCTTTCAACACACACAGCCTCTCATGGTACAAATTTATCTGACAAAGGCGGATTATGGATGGAAAATTAAAGTATGTATCCAATAAGACACAGTGAAATGGACTCCAGCCTGTTGTGTTTTGTCGAGAGACACACAGACATGGTACATGGACAAGTGAGAAGAACTGATGTGGTGAGCAGCTTGAAGAAAACTGACTTACCTTCTTGTAGGCACACAGGTTTATCACTGGGTTTCCAGCTCAGGGAGCCATTAAAGTGTCTCACACAAAGTTTTTTGGAAGTACCATTGAGCCTGTATCCTTCTTGGCAATGGAACCGGACCACCACGCTTTCAAAGAAAACACCAGCGCTGGGCGTCTTGTAGCCATGCTCAGGAGCTCCAGGGTCAGCACACGCTTGCAGGTCATCAAACCCTGTGTCAGACAAAGGTACAATCCAACTGTGCTCATTTACTCCTTATGCTTTTTCTGTCTTTATCCATTATCTTCACGAGGACCTTGTACCTTCCATATTGACTGCTAGTAGCCCCGCTTGGGTACCAGGTACTCCAGGAGAGGACCCACCCCCAGCTGAAATGCTCAGGTGACAGAAGTACTCCTGTCTTTTCATGCAGCTACTGGGGAAGCAAAAGTCAACCACACTCCTCAGTAGCTGCCCTGGATAAAAATAAAGCACTTGACCCAGCCTACCAGTGGGGATTGCTCAGTAATGTGTCTGTAATTACTTCTGGGGACTATGGGGTTTTGGAGGTCTCGTGCAGCCACTGGTAAGAATAATAATGTGTCAGAAGCAGAGAGGAAGAGGAAATAAAGGGGCATGAAACTTAACTGCTATCCAAAGACACAGTAATTGAAATAGGAGAACTGCTAAGTACAGGGAGATTTCAAGATGGGAGGGAGATCTGCCACAGGGGAAAGGGACACTGTGATGTTGGATGAATGTGACCCCCTTATCACTTTGGCGTGGTGGCCCTACCACGTTTTCCAAACACTGTTATGGGAGTGCTGTATTACTTCATTGACACCAGAAGGGAATTTGTGAAGTCCTTTACCTCTACAAAATTAACTGTAAAATAACAAACCAAACCCCAACAGTTGCAATCAATAAATGTGACTGTTTATCACTTTATCAAACTAATTTCAATGCCATTTGCATAAGTGGAAGCTTTTTTTACTGCAAAGCAGCAAAGGTTTAGTGCAGCAGTGAACAAGGGCTGCATACAGAAAGAGCAAATAGCTTTGGAACAGGAACAGCAGGGGGGGCAATTAATGCTGGCGGGAGGGATGCCTGGAAAATGTGAAAATCATTGCATGATAGTTTTAATGTTTTGATTTTAAAAGAATAGTATCAGAGAGCCTCAGCTACTTCCTGCATGATAAGAATGAGATGCCTCCACAGTGCAGTCAGAGAGAAGGAAGATATTACAGTAAAGGACTTTTTGAAATAATCTCCATTTCCCGAGGCTAAATCATTCCCTCTGCCAAGGGCTCATTATGATGCTGTGGCAGCCAAATGGAGAGCACTGAAGGTGATGAAGGGCTCTTGCATTTGAGCACTGAATGTCTCTGCTCAGTCCCCTGGCTGACAGCTGCTAGTGGAGAAGCAGGAGGCCCACACCAAGCCACTTGGTCCCATGTCCCATTACCTGTTCCTGTGAGCAGAGGCAGGACACACTGTGGGGTCACCAGGGTGGATTGCACATGCCTGATTTCCAGGTCCTGTGCTGAACTCCCCAACCAGGCTACAGTTCCCAGGAGGTGATGTGATGGACAGAGCCCAGCCTGAATTCCATGACCAACAGCCAGGCTATGCCTCTCTGCAGTGCTCCGACACCCCTGGACCTCCCTCTCCACTTGCCCAGTATCCCATCCTCTGACTGAAACAGCACAAGAGCAGCAGAGCAGCTGCTGCTGTGCAGCTTCACTCCTCCATCCAGTGCAGCTCATCCTGGGAACTGAAGGGTCAGTGCAGTGACCAAGTCAAACACATCTCTGAATTCCACCCACGCCTGCTCATCTGCCACAGCTCAAGTCCTCCAGTGCAAATCGTGCAAATCGCGCCAGACTCTCTGTCATTTGCCAATGGGATGAACAAGGAGTAGCACAGTCATTATGATCATGGGATTACACACTGTAGGCAATACTTATTAGCAGAGAAAGGCTGTCCATTTTTACTGGAGATTAAAAAGAAGCTTCTTATGCTTCAGACAGCAAGCCCACATCCTTTAATAATGTCAGCGAAGATCTTAATTATTTCTCCTTAAACCAAGGGATAACATGACATTTAGATCAATTTTGTTACTTCGGTAATCTTGGAATTTGCAGTCAGGCGAGGAATACTGTAACCCACCTTGAGATATGTGTCCTTTCTCACTAGCTGCAGCAGGGAAAAGTACACTGCTGCCTACTACTTTGCCTCTGCAACAACTTAGAAAAAGGAAAGGTGCTGAGGTCACACATAATTTGCCTGGTAAAAAAAATGAGCCAAGCTCATGTCTGTTTTCATTAAGTCAAATATGCAAAGTTAGAGATTTTGTGTCTGTCAGCACAAAACCAGACATGGAAGGCAAGAATGTTTCTTTCCCTGGTGCAGGCTAATTCTGTGACTCTACTGCCACTTTTCTGGCGACCCTTCACAAGCAAAGATTTCCATTCCTCCTAGGGATCCTTTTGCAGTGTGTTGGTCTCTCAGGTTCTTTTTCTCAAGTGCTGTTAGCGAGCAGACAAATCTATCCCCAAGGGGAATTCCCAAGTGGAAACTGGAACACAAATGGAAAAACTGATTTATGCACCCTCTGGTTTCTACAGAGCCAGTAGCCAGCTGTTATTCAGCTACTGCATAAGAGATGACACATGGACTCAGCACAGGATCATCACTTCCTGGCCTGTTCCTGGAGCAAGGAAGAAGGAAAAAGTCTCAGGGAAGAGCCAGTTAGGCAGATGGCACACACAATACAGTAACACCTCATGGTAAAGCCATGAAGGCAAAGCAAACAAATCCCTAACCCCATCTTAGCTCCATAGATAGCAACAGTAGACAGCCCAAATCGAAGTCCTGCTGGAAACAGTGGAAGGCACCTGTATGTCAAGCTTCTTTATGAAAGTGTAGATGGTCCAGGCACAAAGCAGAGAAGCCAGGGCTGTGCTGGGGTTGGGAAGGAGGAAGGACACATATGAGGAAGGTGTGGGGAGGCTGCCCCTGTGCTGAGGATCTCCAGTGCACAATAGGCACTGCAGGTGTTCCAAAGGGGCAATTTCCGCCAACCAGAGAAGCCAGGAACTGCTCTGATTTTCACCAGGGCTGCTCCTTTCTTGCACAAGAGCTGTGGTGAAGTTTCAACAGCTTATTTAGCTGACAGTTAAGTCCATTTCCAATTTAAGTTTGAACTTTTTGGTAGAATATTCAAGTACAATAATGCTCAAACATCCCTGAGAATTGCCATATTCCAGCTCTTCTTAATAACAGCAGAATTAGACCTTTACATAATAATCCTTTCCATATAATCTCATCTAGTTAAGCCTATCAAAAATTTTTGAATATATGTCTTCAATGAGATACAGCCTGGTAATTTTTTTTCCCCACAATCTTTGTTTTCTTTTCTTTTTCAAAACTATGCATTTAAGAGCAGCTACTCCAAGTTATGACACAGTAACTTTCTAATGGTAGGAGTAATCCTACATCATAGATAAGATGCTATAGACATCTTATGCTCCAATCTCTTTAGAATCTGATGAAAAAAGCCAAAAATTTTCTCAGCCAGAGCTACCATATAAGTCTTTGGAAGAGAAAGTCAATCTTTTGGCTATAATAAAAAGCTGTTATCCTTCAGGAAAAAGGTATATCAAATAAGTTAGAAACTAACTTAGAACTACAATGGATTCTGTTTCTTGACAAACCCTTCAATGAGTCTTTGGGGAAAAGAAGCTTACTGGACTTTTTCTCACGGTTAAAAGGAGGGAAGGGGAAATCATCATCACTTCCTACTAGTAAACATTATACAACACACTTGTTAAATAGAGTAGTAAACTTTCATGTTGCCTATATAGTAAAAATTTAGTAAAGCCAGCAGCCATCATAATCAATACTACATCATTGGCAGCAACTTTATGGGATGCTATTGCATGGCTTTAAATCCCTAAAGTAAAGACTACACAATTACTGCTGGAAGTGATTATTTCAGTAATCAAAATAGGGTAATATTTGGTCCAAGTTGCAGACTTTCTGTATCAAAGCACCTTTTAGGGATATTGTGTAAAATATCATGGACAATAATATCTTCTTGGCAAGGTTAATGAGCACATAAGGTCATCATCACCAGCAAAGCATGCAGTTGATATAGAATATATTTTGGGTTTGGTATTTACCAATTTACCACATTTCTACTGTTGGACCAACCAGAAAAAAGCAATGTTCTTGATTTGGATCACCCTCAAGCAGATTATATGGGCGCTTACTTTACCTATATTTCTGGTATTGTCAGTCAGGCAAAATAATGTAAAATTAATGAGAAGATTGAAAAATTAGCAATGCCCTCCTTGGGGTATAAAATGAACCATTGTAAATAACTTGATTAGACTGGTCCTAGAATTCTGTATTGTGCATTCTCAAACATAAAATGATTCATCTCATCCCCAATGAAAAGCCTGAAATGTTGGAATCCAGGGGACCATTACATATGTGTGATGACAAGAAATCATAACAGCCACAACTGATCTTCAGACATGCCTAAAAAAGAGCAGGAGGAAGAACTCCTCAGTTCATCCCACAAATCTTCTTTTGTCTGTTTCTTTTTCTCAGTTTCATGATTTCTTTTCCTTGTTTCCCTCTTCTCTCACCCCCATATCTTAGAGCTCCTTGTAAATTCATGGTGCTGGCAAGGTGATTTCTAATCTAGATTTGATGGACTTCTTTGCCTCTAAAGCTGCTATAAAACATTTCACTGACACACTGATGATGCATGTGAGCTCAGAACTGGCTGCACTCATTCTTAAACAGAGGCATCACTCTCATTTCATTTTGTTACATACACCCAGTGAATGAAAAGTGGCATATAATGTGCAATAATATTCAAGATAGAGTGTATTTTCAGTGTTTGTCTTCAGTAGGATGGAGAATGAGCTTCTTGTACATCAACACCTGCATTTGGGTTCACTAAATCTGTCTCAGCCAGAAGCAGGGAGAGGCAGAGACTGTGGCAGGACCAGACTGCCTGCATGCACATTTTAGGAGGAGTCTGTAAACACTGCAGGAGCAGGTTATCTTAGGCCAGCTCTCAGTAAAAAGCCATTCTGGGACTAAAACAGAAGGGCCACAAGTGCAAACATGCCAAGGGCTTGCTTGTCTTGTACAAAGGAAAAGTCTTTTTCATCCCTTCAGGAGTTTCTGCCCCGCTTCTGTGAAAGCCATGCAGGCACAGCACTGTGTGCCTCTGGCTGTTTATGCTTCCTTGCTGCTGCTGATGTTAATCAAACTATCCATGTACCCCAGGAACAAGAAAAGGAAGGATGTGCTTCGATTAGCATCTAGACTTGGAAGTGAAATTTAATTATAAAGCTATGATTTCATTAGTGAAATGCCTGCTAAAATCTAAACTCTCCTTAATCCCTGAAGGGCCAGTAGTGCTTAAGCTTCCCTGAGACTTCAGCAGCTTTGTAAAGCCTTAACCTGTTTAGGATTTGAATCACAGCCTCCCTTGCTATCCTTGCAGAACACACTCCCAGCACGGCTGCATATCCCTCCTCACTTGGCTAAGCCTTACCCAGGGCAGCCTAACAAGCCACTGGAAGAAACGGAGAAGCTCAAATTACTTTGTAGGAGAAACAGAACAGCAAAAAATACCCCCAAAGGCAGTATTTTGCTGAAGTCACAAGCTGATCTATCAAATCAAGAACACCATTAAGCTACTTTATCCTTCTTATAACACAAGAGCATCATAGCAGGAAAAAGAAAATCAGTGTGTAATGCAGCTCATGAGCACCAAACTGACCCATCTGCAGTAAAAAATGAACATGCAAGCCCTGCATGAAGGGCAGCAGATTCCAAGAGAAGCAATTGGTCATTCATATGGCTGAAAGGTTGACTCATTTGCAATTCCTCATTTTTCTGATCTTTCATCTTCTCCCACAGCCCTGGCCTCCCACCTGTGTTCTCCATCCTCCTTCACCACAACCCACTGTCAGCCAACCCCCCACCTGCCCTTGCACTCTCCTCAAAGACCACCATGATCCCAAATCTTGCTCACCACCTCCCTTTCTCCTCTTCTCAATGGGCCCTTGGAAGGGGGCAGTCACTCAGAGATGCTCTTAAGGGCGACCATCAGCTCAACCTTAAAATCCCTACTCAGGTATGACAAGTCCCTGGGCATTTTTGTGCTACAACAAACTGACATCTCCCTAGAAAGCCCAAGAATTGCTGCTCCCTCCAGAGCAGGGACAGGCGATGGAATGTGAGGAGCTGTAAGCAGGATAAAGTGTCCTCAGAGGACAAAATGGGTCTCCTAGGAACCACCCAGGAACTGCTTCTGCCTGGGAACACCACCAGGGAGAAAGGAGCGCAAGCTGCAGCATCAGCAGGGCAGGTTCCTGGGCCCTGCATAGATGACTGCAGATGTAATAACAGCATCTTTATTTCAGGGGTCACGCCTCCAATTAGTTACTCCAATTACCATTCCACACTCACAGCTGACAGCACACCCCAGCTGGTGCCTGACCAGTGTCATACAGCAGGGAACAAGCTGAATTTCCTGCCCATGGAAACCATCACCAGTTTGAATTTTCAATGTGAACCTTGATGTAGGATTCTTTTACTGCCTTGACATTAGGCTAATACACGAGGAAAACCATTTAAAACTGCAGGAAAAGGAAGGCAGTTCAGAATACAATCAGCAAAGCACTTCAGTAAACCCACAGCAAACTAAAAAGATGCATTTGTTTCTTCTGGAAAGAGTTTCTTCTAATTAACATCTTAAACAGCACAGACTTATCCCTTTAATCGCAACTTCTCACAATTAATATAGCTATGTCATCTTTGTAAATAAGCCATTTCATTTATAATGCAAGAAGCACTTGTTACTCCCAGGCTTTTGTAATCCAACAAGTCTGACTGCATAATTTATGAACTCTTATAAAATGTCATATGCTGCTCTGTGATCCTCTGAACTTGCCATTACTTAAATGAAAAACAAAAGGCAGAAAGCAAATTTGCTGTTGGTTCTGCTGACGGAGCTCACGTCTTCTGTGTTTTTGTTACAGAAAGTTACCATGGCTATCCTGGGATATGATTCAGGGTGAATAAAAGCCAATTTACCACACAATAAATCCCAGAACCTCTTCCCAGCTCCTAAACTTTTAAACTGGCTATTTATTTTTCCAACAAAGCTGTTGAAAATGATTAAACTGACACTCTGAGGCCTAGACTGAGGTGAGCTCAAATCAAGTATTAGGCAGAAATAATTAAAAACCTGAAGACAAAGTTTGGTCAGCTTTCTGCAAATACAGGGTGAATATTTTCCGAATCTCCATTTATTCAGTTAGTTCAGTTTAATGACTAGTTCTATTCAAGCTGCAAACTCCACCAGAAATTAAAAAAAGTATAAAACCAGAGAGGTTTTTTTCCTATTCTGTGAAAAAGAAGCATGTGAGAATAAATGACTTCTTCAATTTCCAATAATATTTCATGTTTCTAAGTTAATTTAAAATACAAAATGTGCTTAAATAAGCTTATCTGTGTGCATATTTATTATCCCAAAGGTAATTTAAACTACTTTAAAATGGTGGTTCTTGGAAATGGTAGTTCCACATTTCTTATTAGAAACTTGAATATCCATTAATTCTAATTTCTATCTATTTTATTTATTCTAGTTTTTATTTCATTTACTTATTCTAATTTCTATCTATAAAAAAAATTCTAAACATGGTTTGACAAGGATGACTAATTTTGAAACAATCCAGTTTTAAAAAATAATCAAACCTCACCTTTTACCATAATAAAAACAAAAATGCAGTAAAAGCTCTCTAGATACTTCAGCAAATGGGCAAATACCTAACACATCCTCCTATTCATTTTGCTGATAAGGCACTGTAATAAAGATGATATTTGCCAATGTGTGCTTGTGGACTGGTGACCCATAAGCATCATCATAATGAATTAAATATGTACAAATCCAGACTATAAAATATTAATACATCACTTATGCCAAGATTTTCTTTTTACTGATTTAAATGAATAAGTGAGCTCATTACTTGGATTTAAACCAACCAACACCATTTCTGTTTTCATCCTCAGATGGAACATTTTATATATTGGGTGTCTAAGGATTTCATTAGAGTTGCAGTACTGTCAATGTGGGAATCCAGCCTTAGGTCACTAAACTGGATTAATAACAGCATAGAAAACTACTAATAAAACTGTGACAAATAAAACAATATTCCCATAATTTCAAGTATGTTATGGGCTTGCTGTATTTTTCAAAAAGCAGTATCTAAGTATTGTTGTTTATCTGTCCCATATTCTTAGCACTCTGGAAAAAATTAATTACCATGAGTTAGTTTAAACAATCTTAGTCTAGACAGGGAACCCTGAGGAAATATAGCAAAAAACCCCATAAAAAATGAATTATGAGCTAGTTACTATAGTAATACTTCTTCTAAACCAATAGCATATGATATTATTCATCACAGCAAATCCAAAGTGATGAAATGTCACACTGTTCAGCAGAGATCCTTGTTTCTGTAAGATGCAGGAATCAAATACTCAGGGGTATGAGTTGAGGGGGTTGATATTTATGCTCTCATCAGCTACAGGCTTCCCTAGATAACACTATATTTTTATTGTACGCCACACTATGGTAATCCAACAATTTTTTTCCTTTTCAGCTGTGCTGTATAAATCGATTTTATACTTTCCCAAGACCAGGCAGAACTGGATATGGGGACAATCAGGATTAATGTGTGAATATTGTAATATTAAACTTTTAAATGAAGTGCACACTAGAGAAGACTGAGAGACAGGGGATTTAAAACGCTGGTACATACTAAAACAGGAGAGCTGACACCCACTGTTTCCAGCTTTTGCACCGATTCCTTATCACAGTCCTCTGATGCTTCTGGGCACTCTGACAGCTCTTATGCCCTACTGTGATTTTTCCCTATATGCACCTACCCATGAAACCATGGCCTTTGCTCTTAAATGGACCTCATCACAGCCATCCATTTTTTATTCATCTTTTCCTCTGTATGTTTTACTTGCTGATACTTGTTTGCTTAGCCTTGCACAGTTGGGATATTATTTACCTACAGGTCTAGGAGATGTAAAGGAAGACGAGGTGGCTTTATGGGTTCACCAGGTATTTCCCACATGAGAACTGGCATCGCACCTCCAACATTTGCTTCAGATCACCCTGCAAAGCATTTCTATTTTATTCTAAGTAAAGCTTTTAGAAAGCAAGCAGATAATATCCACTGGGGAAAAAAATAATACCCTTATTGATTTTGGTCCTAATCTGGACCCAAGGAGAACTGATTTTCTTCTCTATTGAAAAGTTCCTGTATACTTTCTGTGCTCTGCTAGTACTGTTAGCATAAAACATAGCTTTTACTCTGTTTCTCTTCATGAGAATGCATTTTCTGAAGAAAACTGGAACATAATCATGCTTTTTTCCAAGTATGTGATAAACCCCAAAATTGTATAGAAAGGCAGCAGGAGTCTGGCTGGGCACTAAAAATGAAGTATTGTCATCACATCCAAACACTTTTAACTTAAATTACTCATTTAAAGTGCTCTGTCCTGTGAGTTATTCTGTCCATACTGAGAAGACTGGAAAAATCAGTGTGAGTTTAAGATAATGCAGACACATTTTTCTTCCTTTTCGATTCATAACTGTGTTACACTTAATCCTGGTGTGCCCACTTTCCTCATAAAGTCCTTCCAAGGAATTCCCAGCTGATAGAAGGTGATGGGAGGCTGCTCACAGCATTAGAACAAGCAACTCAGAGCAAAGTCACAGAAGAGCCAGTGAGCAAGATGGAAACATTTATAATTAAAATGCTGTGCAACTCCACAGTCACCATGTTTAACCCCCTAAAAAAAATTACAGAAAAATGTCAATGACAAATTCCACTGGCACACTCAATTTTTGTGGCATCACCAAAAAAACATTGGTGTACAAAGTCCCCTCTGGTCCAGTATTTCTCCTTTCAATGCAATCTCTTTACCCTCTAGTCAGTTTTCTATATATTCTCCAATTCTTCCATGAACCCAAATCCTCACAAATATTTTCCCTAGTGGCAGTTTACAAAAGTCAAGGTGGACAATATCTGCTATATTTTTCATCCATGGGAAACCAGCTATTTTCTCAGGAGATTAACAGATTATTCTGACACAACCGTTCTTTTAATAAAGCCATGTTTTATTTTATATCGTACCTCCAATATTTTTAATCTCTCTACCTTAAAGCAACTCTAAAATCTCAAATATTTGAAGTGAGAGAACCAAGTCCCTGATTGTCAGATCCTGTGGTTTTCTTTCTTTTTTTTCCCTTTAATCTGTGAATATTACAGATAGTGTCCTAGGGAATACTGGAAGTTGCTCTGTTTCAGTTCTGTGGCAGTGAACTTAGGCAGAAGAGGAGGAAGCTGAGGATGGAAGAGAAACCAAAGAAACTGGAGCAGGAACAGCAGGAGAGACTTGGCAAAGGTACAGAACTGGGATGAAGGGACACACAAAAACTTGTTAGCCTGGAAGGCAACTGACAGCTGTTTGGATGGTGATACCAATAGCAGGTCAGAGAGGAGGAGATGGGAACACAAGAAACAGCCCAATAGCGTTCCTAGGAGGCTAAAATGTGGAACTGGAGAGGGACAAGAGAGAAGAGAGGAAAGTGACCCCCAGTCACAGGCAACAGAGATGGGCAGTGCCTCACAGGACAACTTTGGAGGCCTGTAAGACACTGAGAGCCTTCTCAAAGGAAGAAAAACCTGGATCAGAAAACCCTGATTTTTTTTTTTTCTGAAGACACCTTTAAAAACTACATACTCCATAATGTACTCGGCGTTGACAACACTGAAGTTGAGACTGTCAGATCAAGTCTTGTACAATTTATATAATGTATACATATCATTATTAGTCAGTTGAAAGATTGAGTTAGGGTATTCTTGTGCACAGATAATAGGTGTTGCTGAGCTACCTGATGCTTAAAATATTTTCATAAAAGCCAATCTGAAAATCACATATGCTAGTTAAATGTAAAGATTATGGGCTTTTGTTCTTCAGAAAGCATTAACATCCCTACTTTTCATGAAAATAGGTTCTCATAATTTTGAAGAAACAGAAGAAGAATAAGCTGTTATTAAATTGTTATGGTACTGTAAGTTGATTATCTGTGAACTAGGAAAAGTCTAGAGCTAGTAAGTGATAGTTCTTTACTCTTATTCAAGGGACAGGGGTTTTAACCATACATACAAGCAATTTATTTGGAACTTATTTTTCTTAATAGGTATTCATTAGAGGATTTCTCCAGTCTCTCTTTCCCCAGAGTGTTAGATGGTTCATTTCAGAGCAACAGCTGCAGCAAACCTAGTTAGAATAAAGAGCAGGCAGCACATGGATCCATACATATGCTTTGTGAGAAACAGGCAGCATATCCAGATTTATATGTGTGCCAGTCCCCTAGGATATCATAATTGTGTTTGTTCTTTTAATAACTTTAGGCTCCAGTGATCAGAATAAAAATTCTATGCTGAAGCTAATGCTTCATCCTTAGTTCACCTCAGTACCCTGAATTATATAGTAAGCAGACTTAAATAAATGCAGGAGTCTGGCTCCTTCCTTACATCAGACTCCAGCCACACACATAATAGGTTGCCTGATTTAATTCAGGGCCTCTCTCTTCAAATCTTACTTTGTTTTTACAAAACATTTGGCTCAGCCATTTTTTTCCTTGCACAGCTTTCTGAGCCCGCCTTCCAGCATTTGAGGAATTTAGTTCCCCTGATAGGAGCAGCACATCCAACTTCCTGACTTGAAAGAGCAGTTGCAAGTTATTTAGACAATCTTGTTCTCCCTAATTATTATATCTACACTTTACATTTACTCTTTCTACAACCATACTTCAAATAACTGAATTAGTTGAGCAGTTTATTAAGCAGGCATGGCCTTCCAGCAGCTGTTGTGACTACAGCATGCCAGTCCTAATCTAATGATTACATATGATTTTTTAAATTCCTATAACCAGGCTGCAGATTACCTTGTAATGAAGACAGACTTATAGATTACCAGCATCTATGAGGGGCACTGAGACAAATAGAGGTCATAAGCAGCAAGGGCTAATGGGACAGTGGTGGGCAGAAAGCCAAACCCCAGTCAGTCAGTGCCTAGTCCAGTGTGTCATACAACATAACGGCTGAAAGTGAGCTGAACATGCCTAAATATACTCCCACTTTCAGTTTCTGACCACCTTGAAAGATTTTTTTTTTTAACATGATCTGACACCATCTTGAACGTTGTTTAAAACCAGAGATAACAGCTTTAGGAAGGTCAGAAATTATAGAGTCATAAAATGGTTTGGGTTGGAAGGAACTTAAAAAACAATCTAGTTCCAGCCCCTGTAGTGGTGGAACACCCTTCCACGAGAGCAGGTTGTTTAGAGCCCCCTCCAACCAGGCCTTGAACACTTCCAGGGATGGAGCATCCACTGCTTCTCTGGGCAACCTGTGCCAGTGCCTCACCACTCAGTTCTTGCAAAATTCTTGGAGGCCTTGCTGGATTAGGCAAGACTACTTGTCTTTGCAACACATAAAATACATGGGTATTTTTTGCCTCCAATAACTCAAAACCTGTTTCACAATAAAACTCTAAACTTGATTGTTGATAATGCTGATGGAAAAAGAATATTGATATGGTCCCCGCATCAGTTCCCTGACCACCACCTTATGTTGACCCTTTTCTCTTCATCATTACCCGTCTTACTGTCCTCCTAAGGACAATAATGCCCCTTTGTTTCCATATCTCTTCTATCCTTACTTAGCTTTCTTCTGTGGCTCTGCTGGGTGCCAACTTCCAAATATCTCTATTATTTTCCTTTCTTCCTTCCCATTCTGATTGATGGGAGTTGCCCAGCATAAATTGATCCATTGTCTGGTGCCAAAACTGCCTTTCTAGCACTGCCTTAAATCCCACATCTGTTATTCCCAGTAAGGTCTCTGCCATTATTCTCAGTAATGTCTCTCCCTGAGGGCACTGACTAGTCCACCTGGAACCCCCAGTCACACGCTCTGCCCACGGCCAGGAGCTCCAGGTAGCTCAGCCTTGGGCTCCCAGACCTTGCCTGGGCTATGCTGCAGCTGTGCCTGTCTCCAGTCCCATCTTCTGGGTGAGCCTTGGACCAACGTTGGACCCATCAGCACATTCTGCTGCTCTGACTGGGTTCATCCCCTGGCTGCTTCTGGGGCTGTTCCTGGACCCCATCACCAGCCCCCAGCTCTGCTGAGGCCCTGTGGCCCTGGTCAGTGACAACACAGCCCCAGTTCTCTTCACTGTTTTCCTTTCTTTTCTTTCTGAAAATCAAACCTCTCAGCCTGTCCTTCCTCAGCATATGTCTCTATTCTCCATTTTTTCTGTGTCCTAATTTTCTTCCACATTCTCCCCAAAATACTGTTGTGGCTGCTTTGTTTTTTCTCAAGTTTGAATTTATCTTTTTATGACACCTTCCTATTTCCCCATTTTTCCCCTTTCAAGTCCAGTTGTCTTTTAAATCCCACCTCAAAACTCCATTTAATTAATTTATTCTTGCCACACCAAGCTGCTTTCTCCTTTGAGGATTGTTCTCCATTAGGTCTTTGAGCTTTGGCAATAAAATCCACAAACAAGAAAGCATCTTGCCACACTTGGCGGTCTCAGACATAGTCTGCCCTAACCTTGGACTGAAAATGTTAATCTTTTAACTATTTGTTCCTGGAAAAAGCCACATTTTTCAAATGTCAATAATTTTCTGTGAATATGTTGCTGTACCTATAAACAGAGAGACTTGCATTGATCTGACCTGGCTTATTGTCAAGAAATACTTGCTCCTGGATGAAAAGAAGTCTCTCTACTCCTGGTTTCTGACTCAAGCCACTGGGTAGCCCACATGCTGCTCACCAAAGACCTCAATCATCACACATCAGGCAGGAGTGACCTCCACAGGTAGTTGCAAGTTCCTTCACTGAGATATCACACATAGCTTCACCTAAAGTTCTCTCCCACTCACAAAGCAGGCCTGTCATCCAAGTATTCAGACCTTCTGCTCTCATAAAATGCAGCATCTTGTGCCTGATCAGCAACCTGCTGAAACTAGGCATGGCTATGGGAATGATAACTCTGTATTGTTTATATTTTCCACTATCTTAATGGAGAAATTGTATAGATATATGTCTTTGTGCATTTTAAAACCCAGTATATTTCTTATGTCATAGATACAATTTTACATACAGTACACCACATACACAAGTCTAACTGGAAACTGAGTGAAGACTGAGGTAAAAAAAACTGTATGCCATGACAAAATGGAGGAAACTGCTACTTCTCAAAGCTTCCATATGCAATCCTGGCTGAAACATCTCATCTTTCTCTCAGGAGGCAAGGGATGCTCTCTCAGCGTTATCAGCTGTTCTACATGGTATGGAAAAAATACAAGAACAGATACCCCAAACTGGGATGAGTTCAGCTTTCTTTTTTTTTTTTTTTTTTTTTTTTTTTTACAATTCATTTAATCAGTAATCAGGTAAACTTAATCTGGTGCCAAAAGCCCACATGGTTACAATTTACTTTTGAAACCCAGCGTACCCAAATGAGGGAGGAAATTGCTTTTGTGTGATTTATAATGGCAATAAAGAGTTATATTATTTTTGGTAATGACATTGTGTGATGCATTTTCTCTTTGGGGAGAAAAGTTCTGAAGTGTTTTAAGCTGTCTCATCTACTGTTACAAACTCCAGCAAAACTGCGAAATCCTCACGGGAATCACGACTGTATAAAAATCCAGTTATAACCCACAAGCTTCTCTGCACTTTGGTTGTGTTTTTCTGTTGTAGATTCTTTTATGGAAAATTTGTCAGTTTTATAACCCATTGGGCCATTTAAAGGGTTTTAACTGTGTATTATGGCTGCTATGTTTGTGGGCAGCTTTTAGAGTGAAAGGGGAGAGGCAGAACACGAGGAGGGAGCGCAGCTTACTCATGACCTACAGGAAATGAATGAACTGGACAGCACAAACTCCCAGTGTACAAATGGGAAGGGCACTATTTAAAACCAGTCCTTGCTTTGGCAGCTAGGAGGGTCAGTGCCACTTCTAGGACTGGCAGAGGCTGCCTGGAGCTGGTGTGTGCCCCATCCCCTTCGCACAGGTAGCGTGTGGCAGCTGAGCTGCGGCAACAGCCAGTGCACTCTTTGCCCATGAGACGAAATGCTTTAGCTTCAACTAAAGCAGCCACACTATTTACCAGATGGATTCCTAACAAACAGCACAAACCAACTGCTGAATTATTTTAAATATGCTTGAAAGGCCTAGGAGAAAAATAAACACAAAATGAATTACTAATGGAAATTGAGTGATGCATTTTTGAGTGCAACAGACCCCATCATTATTTGAAAAAAACCTCTGTGCATTATGATTCTATTAAAAAAAAGTCAAAAATCTAAGCAGTTTCCCACTCTAAGTGAGATAATGGGTCTAATTTTCACTCAATAGAAATATGAATCCTGTTCCCATCTGAGCACCTGGTGTACAAATGTGTTAAAGCTCATATTGTGCTGCAAATATGCTTTAGCTTTGCCTGCAAGAAATTCCCTTTTCCCTCTTCATTAAGAATCTACATTGCTGCTTCTGTACAACAGCTATTATTATTATTATTACTACTACTACTACTACTTTTTCTTTTGGTTTGGGCTTTTAATATTAGGAGATGCTCTGCTTTTGTCAGTTAAAAAAAATCAAAATCAAAATGAAATTAATGCAGCCACGAGAGGGAGCCTCTGATGTCTTTGTAGAGAAGAAAAAGCTATTGACAGTGACAGAGAAATTAATGAAAATAATTATAGTTGAGAAATTGAATTCCAAGAAGCAATGACTTTGCCTTAAGACCAAATTCTATTTCAGTGTAAGGTTATGGGAAAAGTTGTAATTTATGACATAACTGCCTCCTTTCAATATGCAAGATATTGAGAGGAAGGACAAAAATCTGTCTGGGATGAGAACAACCTTGATTAACAGTTGCTTAATCTAAAAATGCAGCAACTCTTCAGCCACGGTGAGTAGCAGAAGCAATTCAGGCTACTCAAGAGAGCCAGCGCTTTGCAAGCAGATATTAATATATAAATACAGGGGGGTAGTAGAATAGTACCAAATTTTCATTATCTAGACACAAACTTTTTTCTTTTTGCAAAAGAAAACATGCAGCTTCTTTCCTCTGTGTGAAGTCTGTGTGAACACAGGTTTTATGTATCTCACAGCTGCCTTGGTAAGAAGGGAGATGAAACCAGAGCGCTCCAGAAAAGACAGCAGAGCTTTCTCAGACCTCTCAACATTTTGCATAATCCTATCATGTTCCCTAGACAGCTGACCTTCAAAATGTCATAAAAATAGGTAATATTAAAAGTACACTTCTACAGAGTAGCATCTGGGCTTTATATCCTATTCCTGCCATGGCTCTTCAGAAGAAATATGCCTTAAAGCATATTTTGCTTAAAGGATAAAAAAAAGATACAGTATATTTGTAACCAGTATCTTCAACAGTACATTTAGTGAAATATTCATCACTTGTTCTAGTCCCTGAACTACTTATGAATTGCTCATGTCATTTTTTAGAAGATACCACATAAAGACTTTTTATGTTGGTATTTATTAACTATCATCCTTCTAACCAAGAAATTTTGCCAGAGGGGCTTTACTTCACAATTACAAAAACTCACGTTTTAGTTTACTTGGTCTGGAACTGTGACACTTCCCTTTCTCTTCCTACTAATGGAGGATAACACTGCCAGGGAAATACCAGACTGATTTCTCTGATGTGTGGTACTTACTATACTCTCTCAAGATGCTTCTCGTGCATGCTAGGGGACTCAGTTCTGGGTTTTTCTTTCCCGTAACTGACACAAATATGCTACTGGAACCCACACCAGTAACACTGGTCAGTTGAAACTTTCATTCTCATATCCAAAATAACTCTGCACAGGCAACCCAAGGAGGAACACACTGGGCACAATTAGGTATTTAAAAAAATCTTGTCCTAATAGTTCCTGAAATCCAAAGCTCTTAAGCCAGAGATAAAACAAGAATGGAATATTTCATTTAAATGCTTCAGTACAAAGTTACAAAGCACTGAAAACAAGGATTACAACTGAAGCAGCTTTAGCTACAAGCCTCGCTGCCAACTCCACCTTCCCCAACACAGCACAACCCCTCTCGACTACACATCTGTTCATCACACCTAATATAATCTCAGTTATATAAGCAGCTCCAGCACAAGGCACTTGATATAAATGTTGATGTCATGGTGATTTTTAAAAACAACATTTCTATTAACATTCTGTCTTCAGCCTTCCCAGCTGGCTGACTGCAGACCATTTCCCAAGATGTTCCAGTTCTTCCCTGCAGAGCTTTCTCATGTATCTTAATAATAATTCATAACATTTCTATTGCACCTTTTACTTTGATTCCCACTGACATATTCAGCTGTGACTTTCAGAGCAGCAGTAATACTGTTGTAGCTGTGATTGCCTCCAGGATACATCAAGGCAACATTTGTCAGGAAAAGAAATATATTTTACTAGACCAATTAAGAGAATTATAAAAAAAGAGAGATCTCGCAGTCACATAAGGCCTTCCTCACAAAGTCTGCTGTATTGTCTCTCCTGCAGTTATGAACTAGAAAATGCCTGCTTAATGGTGTGCTGGCCAGAAGATTGAATTGATAGGGAATATAACCTAACCTCATTACAGGAGTTATAAGTTTTCAAAGATTTTATAGTTTGAACCAGGACAAAATCTAATCAAACTAGAAACATGTTTTCAAAAGCACTTTTCCTCTCCCTCTCATCATTACACTCTTCACTGACCTCTTTCACCTTTTCATATACATGTGGATCAGTGAATAACTATTTACATTTTATGCTGAAAATTAAGAGGCCAAGAAATGCATGGCAGAACAAAGAAGAGAATGTAGATCAATCTAATGCTAAAGCAATCAAGGAGAAAATGAGGTAAAATCACTTTGCAGGTCTGTTCCTAGCATTTTCCCTCCCCAGTTTCAGGAACAAGTACAACAAGCAATCACATGCCACCATAAATTAGCCTAACTCTAATAGCATACACACAAGGCCAAAAAACAATGAGCAAACATCACTAAACATAATCTAAAAAGCGTAAAAATTATTTTCCTTTTGGCATGGACATAAGATGCTATGAAGTAGAATAACTGAACCCTTAGTAGAGGGTGATTGCAAATTTCTCCCATTGCCCAAGCAGCACTCTCTGATCCCAAGGAGTTAAATTCTACAACCATGCATGGTTCAACTTCCACATCTCATCCAAAACTGGCACCTCTGATGAGACTGTGAAAGGTCTTGAGGAGACCACGTGGGACACAGACATCTGAGCAACCGGAAAATCCATTTTACATGTGTGAGTTCATTTAATTATCTACTTAGATGGCAGGAATGTCTTGTCACTGTTGAACTAAGGTCACTGAATCATGAGCTTAAAATATAATATTCTTCATCCCTTTCTCCAGATTTAAGGTTTCAAGGCCATTGTGGCTTTTATGTAGAGAGAAGTCATTTCATTGCTACACAACAAAAACGTTCAGAATCAGATATGGGAAGAAATGCCTCAAAATGCACGTATGGCTGTGAAATCGGTCACTTTGCAACTTCTGAAAAATCTTTATTTCTGTGTGGTATGCGCTTGCCATATTTGAGAGATATTAGATATAATCTGTGCAATGGAGAATTACATCTAGGCCCGATTGCTAGACAACACCTAACTGTAATAGCCAGCATATTCTAATGAGAGCCAGTTCATTTGACCTTCTGCATCTTGTTTTACCCAAGCTGGGAACACTCCTGCTATGCCATCTGTTCCTACCACGGAAGCAGCAACACAAGGACACTGACGAAGACGAGCTGTGCCTTAGCAGTTTGGTCCTACTTGAGCCAAGGCAGCATACGGTCATGTTGTGTGTTCAACAAGCACCAGTGCAATGAACTTCCTAATTTCAGCTGAGGATGGTAGCCAGGCTATGATAAAAACAACTATGTCACTCATAACAGCAATAACAAGGATGGTAACAGTAACAGCAAACCACAATAGCACTGCCGAGCCTAATGTCTTTATAGTTTTAATTTTCTGTCATTCCCTTCACTTACATTGCACTGTAGACCTTTAACTCTGTATTGAAAGGGTTGCTAAATTGTTATACCCTGCTCCATTTATCTGGACTAAGATAAAGATAGAAGAGGTATGAAAGGAGATAAAGGGTTACATGTGGCCAAAATTAAGCATTTCTTAGGCCATATTTCCAGGCTGGAATTAGCCAGGTTCTGGAACATGAGCAAAAATGTCCTCATGTCTGTACACAAATCTTGCTGGATACACTTAAAATTTCAAATAGCAAGTCTGAGATCTTCATCTGCTTCTTTATGTTGTGAGTATACCCCAGCCTCACACCCAACTTACCACAGAAGTCTGTGTACTTTGGACACGACCTGCACATCACATTCAGCCATTCCATAACTTTACAATGTCTGTATAAGGGAGTATCTCTCCCACACTTCGCATTTCCCTGACAGTGCTGATGGACAAGTCTGACAGGGAGGCTTCCTCTGATGTGTGTTGATATGTGGTATATCACAGAACAGCAGAACTGCTGAGACTCTAAGGGACCTTCTGATCATCTAGTCCACAGCCCCAGCTCAACCAGGGACAGCTAGAGTGGGCTGCCCAGGACTGTGTCCAGTAAGGCTTTGAAAATCTTCTCAGATGGAGACTCCACCACCTCTCTGGAAACCAGTGCTTGGTCACCCTCACAATGGAAAAACTGTTTCCAGACATTCAGAGGAAATCTCCTATTTCAGTTTGTGCCTTTTACCTGCTGTGCTGCCACTGGGCACCACTGAAAGCCTGGCTCTGTCTTCTCTGTCCTCCCCATTCAGGTTATTTTTTACACATCAGTAAGAGCTTCCCTGAGCTTTCTCTCCTTCAGGCTGGACAGTCTCAGCTCTTCTGGCCTCTCCTCACAGGAAACAAGTGCTTCTCTCTTCCCAGTGCAGCCCAGGATGTTGTTGGCTGCCTTTGCTGCAAGGGCACACTGCTGGCTCATGGTCACCTTCTTGTCCATCAAGACCCCAAGCTCCTTCTCTTCCTGTCTGCTTTCTATCTGCTCAGCCCCAGACTGACTAATAAGATTAAAAAATGTGCCTGCATAACACCAGACCTGGATGTTGATGCACAAATGGCAAAGAAAAAAAGAGATCCTTTAGACTAGACTAGGCAGTGGAATTTGTTACAGCCAACTGTGAAGTGTTGATGAGTCAAACATGAGACTTAGAGTGGAGTGCTCAGCTTGCAGCTACCCTGACTTAAAACATTCCTCTCAGACATTCACATAGGACCAGAACAGACAGTTACAGTCTTCTGCTTTGAAAACATCTCCCTGGTGCAGTTTGATAAGATTCCACTCTCTCCCGCACAACAAAAGAACATAAATACCCGTGAACACCAGTTTTATTCCTCCTATGAAACACAACTCATCTTCAACCTTCTACACCCACCATTTCAAACACAGAGATTAAACTTTTACTGGGCTATTTCAACTCCTAGGTCTTTCCACAGGACAAGAGAATCCTTGAAAAGGAAAATATTCTACAGAATTTGTTACATCGTGAAGATTGCTTCCAATCAAAGGCAAGTGGTCAGCAGCCTGTTGCAGTCTGAAGCATCTTCTAGATTCTTCATTCAATATCCACATGGTAACTATAAAACCTCCTTCCACAGTTAAAGGCTTCTTCCATGACTTGAAGACATGGCCAAAGAACACTACGTCTTTCTCTGGATCTTCTGGATCAACTATCCTATCCCACTGTACATGGCGGCAGACGGAAGCTACAGAGTTCATAACTAAGGGAAGGAGGAACACATTCCCAATGACCAAATATGCCAGGAGCCAACATCAAATTGATCCTCCAAAGCATGAAGTAAGAAGGTTGCACCCTCTCCTGAAATTGCCCCTTCATGGCCACAGCAGTGTTCTTAGGATCAAGATTCCAAAGACAAGACCTGCAATACAACAGATGTAGTCACAAAGGCTGGCAGAATTCCACCTCTTCTGCTGAGATCTCACCTATGGAATATCATTGTGATCTCAAAACTTACTATTACTAGAATGAAACAAAAGGCTCAGGTCACAATAGCTCACGATTCTATAGGAATTTTCTCAATGAAAATAAACGGAAAAAGCATCAATAAAATTTTACCTTGTTGTACTCTTGTTTAATGCACTGCAGAGGAAAGAGGGACTATATATGGTCAGTGTTTCCTTTTCTGACTTTTTTTTTCACAGAAAACTCTAGTCTTAAACATCTGAACACATTAGACAGATGCACAAGGGTTAACAGGTTAAAAATGTGAAAGTCTAAGTGCATGGTTCACAATATTTCTGCAGTTCTCTCTCAATGCAAAATTCAACTGAATATCAGTCAGATTAATTCTTTTGTTGAAAAATGAATGCAGGATTGATTACCTATGGCCTCTGCAGCTCAAAGGATTGTACCTCATACAAGGACAGACTGTAAGTCACAAGTGATCACACCCTCCTTCCAGGAGATTGAGAAGTCAGGGATTTAGTAAGTCTTCAAGAAGCATTCAAAACAAGTATCTTGAGTCTTCAGTTTTGAGAATGATTCTAAAGAAATATAGTATTTATTTAGCATATTTCACAATTTAAATCTTTATTACTCTAGACCCATTATACAAGTCAGAACTTTCCAGAGTCTGAAACAGAGAAATCAGAAATCACGTGTGCATGATTGCTTATAAAACCAAAATGTTGTATAAAACACATACAGGGCATTAAGAAAACTGAGGTGGGAGATCAGCTCCACTAATTTCTTCAGCCTACACAGACATATGCCCAAAGGATAAAACTATCATCTTCTAGATATTATATCTATTCTGCACAATTTTAATTTCTAAGTAGTCAGATCTTTTGCCCAAGGAGTCTTCTCACTTGGCACTGCTAACACGTTCCTGAAAAAATCATCTATTCATTTCAAAATTGAACAGAAACACAATTTACTAACAATTACTTCAGCTACTTATTCCTCCAGATTTCAAATATGAAGCCACAGCTTTGCACCCCTGAAACAAACTCACCCTGCAGGGCAGGATATGGGTTGGATTCTCACCACTGTGTCCCAGTGCACCAGGGTGCACAGGGACATCTCATGTGCTCCTGCATGACAAGTCCCACAGGCAGTGGGCTCGCAGTGGATCAGCCCATTTAGGGCAGACTAGGGACAGGCACTGCCTTCCTTTCACAAAGCAGCTTTTTGGCATGGCCATACAAACTTAAGAACAAGACAAATCCAACACTATGGCAACTGGTTCCAAGGGTACCTGAAGAATCTACATGGTGAGGTCAAAGCAGGGGCAGCATCACTGAGCAGAAGTGGTAACCACTTCAGAATGGAATGAGTGCCCTCCTGCACATGCAGAAGACATATTCATGAATAAAGAGAGCTGCTCATCCTGAATAATCAATCTTAGGAACTGCCACCTGCTCGGGTAGAGTGGATAGAAGATTCACACTTAAATAAATATAACCTGTTTGATTTAAAAAATCACTGCCTCCAGCAAACACTTGAGTATATATTTACATGAAGAACAGAAGAATGAGTAGGCAGAATACAATATTCCACTCCAGTCCAGAAGCACGTTGCATAAAAATCCCACAAATACAAGCCTGGAGCAATGTCAAGATTATTTTACTGCCTACTAAAAACCTGCAATTTTGCTGTTAAGCTTGATGTTTAAAGCAAGATTCATTAATGGTCTAACAAGAGGTGAAACCACCCACAGAACACAATCAGTTTTGGTAGCAAGGGACACACGACCTCACCCAAAGGCCATGGGAGAAGTTCGCAACACAGAGTCAGAAGCTGGATTCAAAAGCGGGGAAACAACACTAAGAGCCACTGCTGTTAAAAGGGCAAGACGATGCAGACACTGCCCTTGTTAAGCAGGCCCCAGGTCTGTGAGCAGTTTTGCAGACAGAGTAAAGTAGAACTGATCAGTGTGGCTGAAGAGGAGTCCTGTCATGGGCTTGGCTAAGGGGATCAGACTGTGTAGTTCCAGTTCTTAACATTTATCCATTTAGAAACCTTTTTGGCTTAGGTCGTTCAACTCATAGCGTGTACAGCATTATCTATTGACAAATAACCTTTATAACATTTAAGCACATGAGCATGTCTACTAAAAAAAAGTCAGATTTAATATTTTCCTGCTTGCAGCTGACGCATAATGTGACTTGAACTTTATATTTAAATCCAGTGTGTGTGTGCACAGTGTGTCTCTTGGTATTTGATTTGGTTTTTCAAATATGTTGTTAAGTGAAAAATGTTCTGCTGTACAAGCCAAAGATGCTGAATACAGTAAGCTACTGTCAGTCTTAAAATACATACTAACTTTTCAACTGCTACATTGCATAAATAGGTATTTAGAGGTTGTTTAAAAGCAGATTATTTATGTAACAGTTCATAATAAATCCTGTAGCAACAGTACCATTTTCATGCAAATTTGAACTGAATGCCTTTAAAAAATATACTCCTTTTGTCTAATATACTTATTACAAAGGTAAAGCAGTTCAGAAAACAAAGTGTTACTGAGCTGTGCAGTTTTCAATATATATCAACTTCAATTTTGTGAACATATTGGGTCAGAGTCAGCTGTGTCACAAGTCCAGAGATGTCAGAACATTCTGTAATTAGTATTTCCTGCCTTTGCAGAACACTGGACAGATGGTCACATTTTAAAGAGATTTCAGTACAGTGGCCAGAAGTCCTTCCTCACTAACGGTGCCGTATAACTGAGGTGTCTTAGGTCAGGATCTGCTTTCAAAACATGATACAAAATCACAACCTCCATGGACTTTTACTAGAAATTTGGGATAAATCGCATCTGAAAATAAGTTCTTAAATTAAATCAGTGGTCTCCAGTGCTTTTTTTTACATTAATAACATTTGATCGTGAAATGCCACCTCGTGTGTCAGGGCTCAGCCCCAGGCAAAGATTTTTAATTAAATGGGCAAATAAATGCTTAGAGGACAAACTCTGGAACCTAAAAGAAATTCAAGCCATCAGTTGTGCAAATAAACCAGAGTCAGAATCTAACCTTCAGAGAGACCCAGGGTCTCCCCTACTCAGTTTTATAAGTTACAGACAAAATCAAGTAGGGCAGAAATGTTCTGCTGTGTAGGCATTAGCCTGCTACAACTGAAGTCCAATGAACAGAAATATAAATTTCTAAATTGGCACTAAGTTAAAGAAAATTGAAAAGTGAGCTAAATTTTATGTTTTCAAATGCTTTCAAATGCTTAATATATCTCTGAAAGTATGATCCTAAGTGGCTTATCCATGGGACAATCTGTGCAGAGCCAGGAGTTGGACTTCCATGATCCTTGTGGGCCCCTTCCAACTCAGAATATTCCACGATAAGAAATTGTTCCATGAAAATTCGGAAACTGAATTTCTCCACTTAATTGTGACATTTTACTTCTGATGCAGAACACCTGTGGTCTTCACTGAACCAGGCAACACTCAGAAAACACGCAGGGGAGGCCACAGCAGCCTTGTGTGACAACTGGTGCTAAATGTAAAACTTCCAGGCAGGCCAGAACAATTCCCTCTCTTCGCTGACTCAGTACCAGCTTTTCTTTCAACACTGACAGCAATTACTGGGAATTAGTGTCAAGTGGCCTAGGGCTGTGGGACAGACAGGTATCCCACAAGAGTATGGTAAGAGAAGGCCTCCGGGTGAAAGGAGCTTCAGATTTGGAGCCAACAAGTGCTGACCTACTGAAGGAAGAAGGATTGATGATCAAGTACAAATCCCTGTCATGCTCAGTCCTCTTGAATATACAACCATTCAATATTAATTTTCCTTTTTTTTTTTTTTAACAAGCTGACATTTCAACCCCCTGCTCCTATTTCAGGCTGCATAACTTTGCATCCTGCATTCCCCATGTATAAAGAACAGGATTCTTGTGTACAAGAATATTTTTTCCTCCAGCAATGCATAAAGGAGTGGGTGTTCACATATGTGTAAGGCATATGTGTGAGCATTCACTCACATTAACATTTTTGGGTTGTCAGTGGCTAGGTCTGTGTGCAAGTAATCATAAGACAGGTTGAGACACAACATGGAAATCTGTCCCATCTGCAAAATTGACTCAATCATGTGCTGTCAGCAGAGATTTAGCTCACAAAGAGCTTGAGTCTTACAACATTTTATTGACTTAAAGGCCGTGCTGGTAAAGCAAATGGTATAAATTAAGCTATTTCTCACCATAGCATTATATCCTTTAAATGTCTAACAGAGGAGCAAGCAAACATAAGCCACAGCTGTCTAAAAATGTCAGGTCTGTAATTCAGTGACCACTGCTAAACCAAGGGGACTGGGATTCTTTGGGCAACTCACCTTACACATCTCAGAGATACTATCTGGGGTTTTTTTTACCTGCCAGCTCAGGGTTTTTTGCATCCAAATAGTGTATTGCAGTTGACACAATTTCTTCTCTCTGAAGAGCAGAGAGAAAAGAAGCCTTCTGAGTTGTGCTTCTCTGTCTGCTCAGGGGATCTGAGGAAGCAGGGAGAACAGATGGGCAAAGTAGCATGTGCAAAAGCATCTCTGAACCCAGCAAGTCACTCAACAGAAGATCTAGAAGGGACCCTTCAGCTGTCACTTTCCCAGAGGTATCACATAACATTTTTGGACCTAGGGTTTTTTTTTTGGTTTTTTTTTTTGTTTTGTTTTGTTTTTTTGTTTTTTTTGGTTTTTGGTGGCTTTTTATCACAGGCATTTTAATATATTAAGCTGAAAATGAGAATATCTGTGGGACTTTTGGCATTGACAGCATTCAGTTAGTCCAAGAAACCAATAAGATCTGTCTGCTGGGCCATAAATCCAGGAAAGGGCTATGACTACAGAACTGCCCAATTCTGCTACACAGAAATCACTACAATGAGCACGGGGAGGGTACAGCTGAGTTCTGTTCTCACCATGGCATTTTATTTCCTGAGTCTGGGTAGCTCCTCACAAGAAAAAGGAATTACATCCTAGCAGCATTTACCACCCACAGACCCTGACAGATTTAGCAAGAGGTACGGTGATTCAGTACACAGAGGGTGGATTAAAAATAGTGACGTTGTGGCTAAGTTGCCTCCACTGTGTCTCTAAACACTGACAGCCTCAAAGCAGCCACTTACAACACTTGAAAACTAGCTGTGCTATTGGAATTGTGTCTCCACACACCAAGGTCGTGAAATATCTCCTGGACATGAAGGCAACGAGGCCAGAAAAAAGATGATCTGGCCAAAAATCCTGCTTGCACAGATAGTTACTGAACAAAACCATTGCTTCCTACTCCATGCATTGCAGCTTTAAAAAAGGATGAGTCAAGAAGGCAAGTGGAGAGAGCAGCACAAACTCAGTAGCATCACTGTGCCCCAGGATATACTAAAATTGATAGAGAAGAGCTCAAATAGACAGAGAGACTGTTCTACTTCCACTGTCTGCAATCAGTATGTTTGTTCTGGGATAAAACAAACACCCATAATCAATACTGAAGGAATGCTGGACTGCGTCTCATATACTTGAGCAACTGATCAAGAAATAATTTATCCCTGTGCAAGTCTTGCCCTTGTAAGTCTGCCAAGGTCAGTGTCACTTTAGGTTATCAGCTGTTGGAAGTGCTGGCTAAGTTAAACTGCCTAGAGCAAGCTTTAAACTTACATACTCAACTTCTTTGACAAAATGTCTGTGTCTTACTTTATCTGAATTTGCAATCCCCTGATAATGCAAGGCACATTCTTCTCCTGTGCTCCTTATTCTCTGCCCTTATTTCCCTTTTTGGCTCTGATAAGTCTTCCATATGTAGCAGACCAAGACTTGACTACAGAGAACATACAAGCATCACTCAGTTGACATTCACCATCATATGTCCCTCTTAAGAGATAATACAAATTAGATTTAAATCCTGGTAAAGTGGGTCTTTTTCCATTAAAAGGCTGCTGTATGTGCAGTGTCTTAAAGTGATTTAAATTTCTTTTTCTTCAATTCACCATAAAACCCGCAATCTCCTTATAAAGTATGCTGCATCACCATTATGAGCCACAGACTAGGACCTAAATCCCACTATTCAGTAATCTGAATGCAGGTTTTTGCTTTGGTCACAGACTTAGCAAGTGTCCCAAAGGCCATAGCACCTCTCTGGTCTGCCCTGTACCTTCACAGCAGATCAGGCCCTTTGTTTCACTGAAAGTTTAGGGGCTTTAAGCTTCTTTCAGTGCTTAAGCTAATTCTAAAGCAGTTCTTAAATTCTAAAGTCACTTCACTGTTTTTTTAAGGTGTAAAAATGTTTTTTCATTCAAATCTGTCAGTATCACCACTCACTTTTACTTAGAAATTCAGTGTTAGAAACTGGAACTGCTTGGATGCAAGAGGATTTTAACGACCAGGTATTCCCCAGGTAAACCTGGCAGGAGCAGAGCCCAGGCAGCCTGGTAGGCTTTGCAGCACTCCATGAGATTAGGAGCAAAACCTTTCAGAAATCACTTTTCCAAACTGAATCTGGATCAGTTATTGCATGGGAAAATGTGATTTTTTTCTTTATTATACCAGTATTACCAAATGTCTAACCTCTGAAAATCATTCTTTAAACATAAAATAATTAGCATTCTGAAGGAAAAGGGAGAAAATATTTATACTTTAAGTAGCACAAACCAAATCCACAGACTTCTGTGTTGCTGTTTCAGTTAAATCAGTCACATTTTCTGCTTTGGCTGTTTCCAGCAACAATTCAAGTTGCAAAGTCTCTGTCCTGTGCAAGGGCCTGTACAGTACCAGAAGAGCAGAGAGGCATTCTCTCAAGGAATGAGCATATTGTGAATAGAAGCCAAACAGATGCATGGCATCTTGCAGAAACCTGGTTAAAAACAGAAAGATGAACATTAAACCTCTCAGCAAGATCAGATTGTTCAACAAAAGGCACAGTTGGTATGGAAAGATGAACCTTTGCTCCACTGTCTCCTCTTCAGAGCTAAAAATAATAGTGAGTCATGCCAGTAGCAGTTTTGCTATTTAGCTTTACAAATTCAGGTCATTAGGCTTGGATGTACAGAATCATTCCCTTCCTATCACAGATCATACGAACTGATAATAAGGAACACTCAGGACTGGACACTGACCAGCCCTTGCTTTCAAAACTCACTAAGCCCAGAACAAACCAAATTAACACAGTCAAGTTCAATGGGAGAGGCAAGAGTGAAACTACCATTACAACTAGGAAAAGAAAGGAAGTTTTACATAAAGCTCTGAATAATATATCCCTTGACATTTTTCCCCGTCTAGCACATCCCTGTCTTGTTTTTATGACTCTTTTTTCGTATTTCTGATCAAGGCAAACAGTTAAAAAGTGTGCGTGAAGACATTTTTCAAAAGCTAGTTGATCTAGACAGCAGAGAGACCAGACGATCTGGAGAAGGCTGAATGGGAGCCAAATACAAAAAGAGATATATTAAACATTTTTTAATTGCCTTGTAGCTTCCCAGAGAATCTCCTAGAAAATACACTAGTCCACCTGTTCATTTTATTTTCAGGTAAGTACTTTTAAAAATAAGTCAGAGGAAGAGATAAGTATAGATTGACACGGTTGCAAGGGAGAAAGAATGAGTGGTCTTCAGACACTGAAAGGAGACGCTGTACATCAAACCAGAAGGACCAACATCATCTTGTGTTGTAGAAAAAAACCAGATTTTCCTCATCCCCACATGTACATTGAGGGGAGCATTGTTTTAGAACTGTTTCATGAGGTCAAATCTCTTCATCTCATACAAACTCCTCCCACCGCTACCTCCTCCATTCCCAAGGTCAAGTGTAGGAGATAATACAGAGGATCCAGATTTGCTCTTGTAGGAAATTTGGCTGTGGCGCTGGTGACCAGACTCCCCACAGCCTGAATGACTGCCTTGGAGCAAGATAGGAAATTCACAGGAGAAATGGAAAGCTGATGAATAGGAAAATCCCTACATCATCCTGTTTCCAAACACGTTCAGATCAGGGAAAAACTAGAAAATGGATTTCCAAGCTAACAAACAGCAGTCTTGTGTTAACATTCACAGTAAGCTGCCAGTCCCACTGGCTCCTGAAACCCTGCTGCAGCTTCCTGCACTGCCTGGGGTTTGCAGTTCAGAGGAGATTTTATGATAACAGAATCACTTGACTGCAAGGACAGAAAACATCAGTATATGGAAAATATTTTTTCTAACACTACAGGTATATATGCACTACCAAAAGACTTTTCCCTCTCAAATAAAACAACCAAAGAATTAAACTGAGATTAAGTAAGGCAAAAGGGGATCATAAACAGTAAATTCTAAGATGACTACAGAGCTGGTACATTGTTCCTTTGGAAAAAAAATAATTATCAGACCGGATTTATAAAATATATTAAAAATCAGATCAGATTTATAGCTGTTTGCCCTGAAAATCTGCATTTTTAAAATCACAACTTCAAACAGGTTAGGATGGCAAATGTCATGAATCATTTACCTGTGATACTAATGCACTGCAGCAAAACCTCCAGTTGACATAATTCTGAGCTACTTTAAATGAGTGCCCCCTTACATTTCTTAATATTCTAATAACGTTGGCATTAAAAAAAAAAAAAGTTCAAAATACTCTTTTTTTCAGTCCTGTAACTGTGGCCTGGCTGACATAGACTTCCTGAGCAGCATAGATCTACGTGCTCCAAGTACAAGGTTTCTCAGACAGCCTTTTGGAAGAACCAAGAAAACTCTTCCACATGCAGAACCCAGGGTTAAAAAATACACCTATTAGTAGCATCCAGGAAACACACCTCCTGGTACACCAAGGCTACTGCAGAAAGGCATCTTTCATCTTGGTTTTGACAAAATTCCTCTCCCCGCAGTGAACACAATTTATCTGATGGATTTCTCTTTGAAATGAGGAATGAAGTCCGTCTCTGTAGCGTTACTGAATATGAAATAAAAATGAAATAGAATCTAAATATACCCAACACTTTCCCGCTCTCCATCTCTCACATGAATCCAGTATCACTCTTGTGCCTAAACAGAAGCATTAGAGGCAGTGCTCATCCATTTTTCAGTGTAAAAAGCAACCTTGTAAATGCTAAGAACCAGCATAAGAACCTAGGAAAGACTGTCAGTGAGTGTAGTGTATTTTTTGCCATTTCATTCCTGGGTTGTGGATTGGTTTTTTTTGGTTTTTTTTTGTTTTTTTTTTGGTTTTTTTTTTTTTTTTTTTTTTTTTTTTTTGTTTGTTTTTTTTTTTTTTTGTTTTTTTTTGGTTTTTTTGGGTTTTTTTTTTTTGTTTCTCACTCTTATTCAGCATATATGCATACATCTCTCTATTTATCTTCCTCCCTCCCATCCACCTATCCATAAGATTAATAAGGGGCATTCTAAGTGCATTAGTGCATGGCTGCATGCAAAGAGAGATATGTACCCCTCCTTTATAACCAGATGCCTCTTCCTGCAATTTCTTCCACTGGCATCTCTTACAGCCACTGTGCAGAGGTGTGTCCCATCATGACCAATTGCCAAGAGATCATAGGCGTGATGGAGTTGGGCTTCATCTACACACATTGTGCAGTCATTCATGTATTTTATCTGGTGAATATTTTCACTGGTATTTTCCCTTTGAACTAAAATATCCTAGCCTCTACAGAACAGCCTAGTCATGACAAAATCAGTCCTAGACTGGACCTTTCTTGTGCTGGTCTCTGAGACAGACACACTGGATCAGGGCAGCAGTGACAGATGATGTACAGGCTACCAGCAGGGAAGGACTCTGCTAGACTTGAAAGCTGGATTCTTCCATCTGGGCAAACATTTCTGAGTGTCAAAAGAGAAGGGGCCAAGGCCTGAAACAACAGCTTCTCTTGCTGGGACATGAATCCCACAGGGCAGAGTGAGGGGGAGTTTTAAAATGTGGGTACTGTGCTGTCACAATCATGTCACACTCTCCAGCTCACCCATGTAACTCCAGATGGTATTAATCTGGAATTATGTCTAAAGACAAGAGACTGTATCCTCCATACTTCCTCTCTGGACCCACAGAAGAACCTCAGGCCTTGGAGAAGAGAACAAGGAGTGCAGAAAAAAGAGCATGTGATGTTATATGAATCAGCAATGGAAAGAACTGCTCGGGATGATTATCTCTGAACCCAAGGAGGGATAGAGCAGGACCAAGGATTGTGGCTGCAGTAGCTTGGTGCTCCCCCAGAATGGTTATGACTGTACTTTTGGGAAGTCATGGTCCCCCTTCAGAGGAGAGAAGAATGATTTACAAGATCAAGAGAAATGTCTGTGCATTTTCATTTTTACTATTGCTCATGATAACACCATTTTATCTTAATTCCTTCAAGATTACTGCAAAGCTGGTAATTGCAATCAAGCTATTTTATAAGTCCAATTTACAGGAGACCAAATTATTTATTATTTATTTTCAGTTCTAAGTGGATCATTTGTGTTTTCTCCAAGTAAGACGATATGTGTACAAAATATCCCTAAAAATGTCAACTAAATGGAGAGATACAGAAAAATGCCTCTCTCTCATAAGTACCCATTGCTTTCAGAATACAAATCATTCTTACACAAATACAGCGATAGCATGGTAGGCTTCCACAGAGTATTAGAAATACATAAAAAGACCCCACTGAATGCCATGAAGTTTTTACAGCTAAAAGATTTACCCAAGCAAGTAGTGCTGTTGACTTCCATCCCCACACTATTGCAGATCCCCTCTTGCTAATTCACCTTAGTGCTGCTCTAAATCTAATTTCCATTTTAGCCTAACCAAGCAACTCCTCCCCACACACTCTCCAATATCCCCCACCTCTCCCCCTGACATTCCTGAATGACACAATCTTTCTGGATATTCACAATCACCAACCATTTCACTGGAAATGGGAATGCAGGCACTAGGGGTGACAGCTGTCAAGCAGCTGCTTATCAAAATTCCAGTTAAAATTGTTTATTTGCAAACACACGTGGAAGTTGTAAGCTATTGACTGGCTTTTGTGTGGATCTAATCTATTACCACAGGGCTGTTCAGTATATACAACTTCACTCAGTCTGCAGAAGTAAAATACAAATTCACTTGGGTGCAATTTACTGTGGCAATAACCATATTGTTTACATCATGATCAAGTACAAAGAGTTGGTCTAATATCCCCAAGGAGAACAAACTGTGTAAATAAGCATATTTTATGGGAGGCCTCTGAGATATATTCCTGATGCTTTCCAATTCTGACTTCGAAAAATCCTTGCAAGCCCTTCAGAATGAGCAAGGTAAAGCTGACCCCTTTGATAGCTGCTGGTAAAATATCTGATCTTGTGTTAAGCACAAACTTAGCTGTGACCTTCACTAAACCAGAAAAATGGAAGTTCCACCATCAAGAATCACAACAGCTCCTTCTGTGCTGGCAGCAACACATGAACATTGGAGTAGCTCCAGCTAAACTTCAGCTCCCAGGCTGTTAATTAATCCATAACTTTTGAAAAACTTTTTGCTGGGGCAGTCTGCATTCTTCCAGCCTGACCCAGAAAAGTGACAGCAGCAGTCAGGATGGCCTAAGACACAGCACTGATGGTTTTGTACTGACAACAGCACAGTGGAGGAAGTAACACTTGGGAATCCCACACTAGAGATGGAAATCCTCAGAGCCCTATGTTACAGCAATGATGATTTGAGTTAGACTTGACAAAAACATTTATAAAGGTTTGAGAATGAAGCATTTGGATAGAGGGTAGAGTTTCCAACCTAAAGTCTCAAACAGTAACATGCCTGAGGTAAATGTGGGACTCCCATGTTCTAGGCAGGAGGATAAACTACAGGCATTTCTGAGCTCTTTTCCAGTCCTGTTTCTGTGACTCTGCTCTGAAGTGTGTTGTCCCATGTCTTGAAAGATGGAAATGAAATTTCTGTTCCATACTTTTTTACTGTACACACTTGCTGGTGCTAATGACAAAAATGAGAACAGGACCCCATGTTTACAGGCTTCTTTTTACGAGCATCTTCTCCTCCCTCCCAGCATGTATGACAGCTTTTCTCTTGAATCTGTATCGTGTTCTCCAGCCTCCTGACAGATAAACAGCCATGAGTTCTGCTGCCTTTCTGCAGTACCAAAAAAGATCTGAAGGCTTTGCATTTTCAAAGACAACCTCTTCTTTTTAGCATGCTCTCTCGGTCTCTGGAATGGGAGTCCAGTGATATAATGATTCCTCTGATTCATGTGCATGCCATATCCCATTTTTTCTTTAGCAGTGTACAAGAGAGTGTATTTTAGGATATTATCTCATGATACCCTTGATAACCCAACTTCTACATTATCTAACCCCTAGTAACATATCCTATTTTCTTCCTCAGGCTATTGTAAGCAGTTTCCTCTTTTCAGTTTCCATATTTTGTACATTTTTCTAGTTGAAGAATTTGGCTTTACACAGAAATTCTGCTGCACCCTTAGCTGTGCTTCACCATGTGCAGAAAGGATCAAGGGACCAGACCTGTTTCATCCTTCTGTGTCCTCTGCATTACATCTTATGTTTTCATGAGCAAACATTTGTAAGCTGAACCATATTTTTTATGGGAACACATTACACATCCACTGATTTCTAAAGAGGGATGGGCAGTATAAGGCAATGGCACTCAAGCCACAGCCTGCGTGGAGCTGCCTGTCATGCAATGATCTTCTCTCTAACTGCTCAAGTATGTTAGAATTCATTTAAAACACATGCAGTACTTCTCTAATGTTGCCCTTTTGTGTAAATTGTGATCATGAACCACATGACTGAGCAAGGCAGAAATACCCTTCCTCTTAATATGGACTTTACACAATGAGAAACCTGCATAATACCATATTTCAGGGCTCTACCCTAACTCATGACACTTTTTTTTTTTGTTGTTGTTATTCTGAAGATGTTTTTGGTGTCTGGAAAAACACCATGTGCTATCTCAGACATAAAGGAGTCACACAAATAAACCACACTGAAAAACTCTCTGTGATTTGCTTAAGTAGCAATTTAAGTGAATAGGAAATCAGCTGCTCATCTCAATTAGAAGACAGTCACAGCCAAAAAATCCTATTATAGAGACCATATTATAAAAATGTGGATTAGGAATTTCCCTAAATTCTATTTACAGAAGAAACTGCCAGATGAAGATCTAAAGGATCTCTTCCCTCTATATGGCAACATCTGTTTCTTAGGTGAAAAGTGTCTTCAAGACATTTAATCTTTCTACAGTCATTTCTCCATCTACAAAGGAGCATAATAAAACTTACGTTCCTTTATAAAGTGCTTTAAACTCCATGGATGAGGAGAGCTATATTTTAAAAAAGTCACATTTTTAGTACTTGTTGTTACTATTAAGCTACCACAAGCAAGAATATTTGTCAAATTATGGGTTTAATGAGATAGGCTTATCAAAAGTAAGTAGGGGTGCTGGCAGAAAAGCCCCTATACTCCTTTCTGAAGTTGGTTATCAGTGACAAAATCAATTAATACAGAAATGTTCCTGATAAATTCTAGACCCTCCCTAGCTAAAAAAGCTTGGTACAATCCCTTAACAACAAGCAGAAGAGCAACCCAGGATGGACACTACTCGATTTAAAAGATCAAAAATGTGGAAACACATTTACCCCACAGGATCTCCGTGAGCACAGATGGCACCACCAACCACTTCCACTGTTTACAGTACAAAGATAAAGAAACATCCCGATTCAGATAAATCCCATCAGCAGCCCAGCTGTTCAGTAAAAGCCATTGGGAGCCTCCTCTGAAAAGCAGGAGGCCAAACTTGGTGCCAACAGAAGCAATGGGGCAGTCAGTAGAGGGTGAGTGTGGACACCAAAAACTGCTGTTATAAACCACTATGAGAATTAATAGATGTACAGCTCATAATTGGTTTCATAATGCTCTGCTTGTGCCACCTCGAAAGAAGTAGCTGAGGACATGTAAAACCAAGTGAGGAGATGCCAGTTTCACAGTTAAAATGCTGAATTTGGTAGGAGGATCCTTGTATCTTCAGTCCTTAATATGCTAGCAAAGCAAATTTTTCCACTTACTGAATCAAATTGTGCACACTACACCGCTTTATCCCTCAAGCTCATTTTCTGACCAAGCAATGCTTACTAGTAAGTGTAGCCCAGCCTTCAATCACATTTGCACTGGCACACAGCAAATATGAATTCAGGCCATACTTTGTTGTCCTTTTCCTGCCTAAAACTTCATGAAAATACACAGCTCAAGTGCAAGGTTTCCTGCTTCTAATAATGTGTATTTTGTTATAAAAGTAAATGAATTGCAATCAGACTTAGACTATATTTGAAAAAAAAAAAGTTGAGTACATGATCAATCCTGCAGAAAAAAATCTGTAAGAATCTGTAAAAGTTAAAAAAGATAACATTTTCCTAATTCTGGTAAGAATATTTAATTATTAAACCTCACAAATAGCAACAACAAAAATCATGAATAGTAAAGAACCCTCTACTTTGATAAAGCTCCGTTTATACTTTGCTAAAATTCCTATTTCTCATTCCAGTAACATTTTCTTTGGGAGGTTCTCAAACTCCCTTATAACACACCCACAAAATACATCGCTTATCTACTTTACAGATGAGAAAATCAAGCAAAGCATAATTAATTAATTCTCCTAAAGTTGCAATCATCCTTAATGCAGAGATCAAAGATACTCTATTGCAATCCTGGGAGCAAGGGAGAAAAGCAGAGAAGGAAAAGTTAACCTCAGTCTCCAAATGACACAGCACGTCAGTGATAAAGCTCCTTCTTGCACTGTGCTAAGAAACTGATTTAAGGTTAATCTATCAAATATGCCCACCTCTCTCAAGGCTGTAGGTAGATGGATGTGCCACTAAGACAAATGATGAACTGCCATCCTCTGATGTCACCCGCCTTGCCACTTGCAATCAGAACAGCATCGGAATGGTGCTTAACTGCTGAGAACAGAGGTTGCATGAGGTACATCTGGGACTGAGATTCTGTCACTGTGGGAAAAAAACTTCCCTTCCAAAACACTGAGCTTCTCCAATAAGCTGGAGGTTAAAAAAATCCTGCAAAATAACTGATGATTTCATCAAATGTACAAGGAACTCGAGGCTGAAATGTCTATTTTGTTTGACAAAAAACGTAGACGCACTGAGAGGGAGACAATAAAATACATTAACTGCAGACTTAGTGAGAGGGTATCAGAAAACATTCAGAGTTTTCAGAAAACCTTCTTTATAATCCCCAAAATCACATGTAAGACACTTACGGCAAATCTCTGTCTGGCTTTTCTTGCCAGAAACAACTGCAGGTTACCAAAAAGTCAGCCCTATCATAGGCCTGAATCAGCAGCACACATCAAAAACTTCTATTACCCCAGAGAAACAAATCCACCATCCTCAGAAACCCAAAGGATGTGGTTTTGATGGCCACTACATCCAAAGTCAATGGTTAGTTACCATAACCACAGCATAACCAAAATTTCATTCAAATGCAATACAATCAAAAAGCAGTAACAATTCAACCTTAGTCTATAGAAAGAAGCTCACCGCTATTTTTCATGGAATCACTGAAATTCAATATATTTGAAGGTTTCACAACATACCAGATTTCTTTGCAATCATGCATGATGTACTTCCCAGCTTAAAAGCACTACTGATGTGCAGGGATGTTGCCTGCAAAACATGCAACCAGGGAAATGCCACAAATTGATTACAATGCCAAAAAAAGCATTTTTTGCCCTGGGAGCTACAGGGAACCAGAAGCTGAATATAACCCAGCATCATCTTATAATGACAACAAAGGACCCTGGGATGTCTGAGCAGGAGGAGAGCTCCAAGGCACAGGATATTCCTCAGCTCTGCTCAATGCCAGTGAGGCATATTCCACAGGGAAGTGGTCCCATGACAGCAAGCTCACGGTCTGAATGACCAGCAATTCAGAAAGTACAACAAAACTTAGGAAAGGTTCAGAGAAACTGGAGCCATCCAGGCTTTGGAGGAACTGGAGTGTGCATTTCTGCAGCAGAACATTCAAGAGATGAAACAGACCATGAAATACAGCCAGAATGCTGACCCTGCTCGAGGCCAGGAGGCAAGACAAGGTCATGGCCCTCTCCAAGCCTATGGTGACGTGTGCTGCAGCCCTGAGACTCCTCACTGCGCCCTGCAGAAGAGCAGAGTTCACCCAACTGACCCATGACAACAAAGCAGACACATGCCCAAGTCACATCTGGGTACAAGACCACATAACAAATCTCAAAAACAGAAGCTTATTGAACTTTTTTTTCTCTCTCTCCTTTGAGATTTTGTCATCCTCCACTATTGTAATATAGTTGCAGGAATTAGAAATATATTTAAAAATTCATTGTTAGAGCTATTATCTCCATACTACAGTTTTCGCAGTGAACTCTGTACAATAACTTCAAACTCCAGGAGCAAGCTGTCGTCAGCTCCATCCACTACACATTTCATTTTTCCTCATACCAGCCTTCCCAGTCTGCCCCTGCTTTGTCTCTTTTTTTTTTTTTTTTGTTCCTCCTGGTGAGGAGCAGCTGAGGGAGCTGGGGAGGCTGAGGGGGGACTTTATCACTCTCTACAACCACCTGAAAGGAGGGTGTAGCCAGGAGGGGGATGGCCTCCTCTCCCAGGTAACGAGTAACAGGACAGGAGGAAATGGCCTCAAGTTGCACCAGAGGAGGTTTAGATTGGATATTAGAAAAAATTTCTTCACCAAAAGGGTGATCAAGCATTGGAACAGGCTGCCCAGGGAGGTGGTTGAGTCAACCACCCCTGGGGTATTTTAAAAATGTGTAGATGTGGCACCTGGGGTCACGGTTTAGTGGTGGCCTCGGCAGTGCTGGGTTAACACTGGGGCTAGATGATCTTAAAGGTCTTTTCCAACCTAAATGATTCTGTAAACAAAAATGATTAGATGAAAGCCACAGGCTGAAGTACGAGAGATACACTTTATCCTGGGTATCAGCAGAGTTTTAAATACATCAGGGACGAATGAGGGATATTGATAGCTGAAAGGTTTGCTCATTCAAGTTCACTTCTACAGCAAATTTTTTCGCTAGATTCACTTTTGCGAAAGTCAAAGTGTAATAAACAAAGTTATTTTCTGTAGGGTTATTGACAAGAAAAAAAGAGTTATAAGTAGTATTGATTTGGGGTGAAATGGTAGAACGTGACAATCAATAGAGCTTAGTCAGATATAAAATAGAAGGAGTCACACAAGTCATGACAGGATTATTACAGGAGACAAATCCTGGTATCAGCCAAGGAAGGGAAGAAGCTGTAAATGGGATCCAAGCTGTGGATTGCTTTCTAGAAAAAATAACCCTAAATTATTCATTTTAATGTTTTAATATGTGAGGTAGTTTTTATTTCAGCATATTGTCAGTGCTGTTTTTCTAAAGCTTTTGAAACAAATTCTTTCCACCTCCATAGTATTTTCATTAAATGTCATCAAAGCTCTTTTCAAATCTCTGAGATAAGTATGATTATCCTTATTTAACAGATAATGAGAAGATAGAAGGAGACTGGAGCTACATTTTCCAAACCAGTCAGTAATGCCGCGTGCCTAGTGTCTAAATGCACAAATCCATAAAATGAGAGTCCTACACAAATGAAATTTTCAAAGGTCCCAGGAAATCACAACTTTGGCCAACAGCTGCTTACAGAGATCCCAAACTCTGGGTCGCAGGCTCGGGAGCCAAAAGCTGAGCCCTCACAGCACAGACAGCAAACTACATAAGCACAGTGAGCTTGCTCACAGATACACCAGAGCCTAAAATAGGAGGGATGCTAATTCACAGTCCTCTGTTCTAATTACAAAGCTCATTATTTTTGCCACTTGAATGACTCAGGGCGAAAGAAACCCAACAACCGTATATTCTACCACATGAAAGGACTGTACATTTGCTGGGATTTATACGGTGCCTACCTTCTGAGCACAACCACACTGGAAAATAAGAGCAATAATCAGGACAGCAATTAATGTTTTCACTGCTGATTATGCCCATGCACAATTGTTCAGTGCATTGCCTTTTCCTAGACTCTGGTCTAAAAAATAACCCCAAATTATTGAAAGATGCTAAAATGATTTACAATTGAAATTTGATACAGAATTAGTTATACTACTGAGGTGAAAGGCAGAGGCGTTAGTAACAATCAGCATTGCACAATGATTTATTGCAGGCTGGGATGAAAACTATTCCATTTGAGGGGGATATAAACCATATTTTGAAGAATCTCTTGCACTAATCGGCTAAATAAGTGCTGACAATCAAACTGTGGGATATGCAGAGCCTCAGGGAGGAGGGGACCTTGGAGCAGCTTCATTTTTATGAATGGAGCCATAAGAAGGAGGTTAGAGAAGGACAGGAGCATGCACAACTCCAATCCAGAGAAAGGCTCAGGACAGGCTGAATAGCACCACCACACTGAAACGTGAGCTGCCCAGGAAATCAAGGGTTACACAGTTGCAATAAAATAAAATTTAAAAAAAAAGCCATTGATTTCTAAAGAGGGATATGTAGTGACTGCAACAGTTTAAAAGCTTTTTTAGCTGGAATCACATTTGCAGTCACAGGATTTCTATTGGAAAATGGCATTATCGTCTCCAGAGAGAAAACTAGGACTGAATCAGAAGGAGGATGGACAAGATGACCTTTTGAAGTCCTCTTCAGCCATATTCCTGTAAGTCCATATTCAGTGACAGAAAATACATCTGGACTGGAGTTGCTGTGGCTTAGGCATTCAAGTTAGAAAATTTTGGCATAAGTCTTTGGCATGAGAAGAAGCCCAAGCAATTTTTATATCGGGCTCTGTCTGCCATTAGTGATGTGATTCAACCATAAAATGGCTTAGTCCCCCAACATAAATATATAACACCAGTAGAAATGTGAAGCTGCTCTCATTATCACAGCTAAGTTCATTTTTTGCAGCAAAGCAGTTTACTTTAAGACTTTTCCAGTAATCCAAGTCTAATTATGGAACCAATTTAAAACAATTTTGTAATTAAAAGTACCTGCTGAAATATCTCACAGGCTCAATAATTTAAATGATAGTGTTAAAAAGGTAATTAAAATTAAAAAGGCCAAATGAGGCTGGGTCGCTCTTCCACTAGGAGAGTGCTGAAGGACGTCGCATTTGCAAACCTGAATCGCCAGCTTCCTCCCCAGATTCCTGCTTTCCCCAGCTGCACGGGGATTTCGCACTAAGAGTCATCCAAGAGATGTCTGAGCGGACCGCGGCGGGGCAAGGCTTTTTCTTTTTTTTTTTTTTTTTTTTTTTTTTTTTTTTTTTTTCCCTTTAAATTCAAAAAATTACGCTGTTTAAAAATGAAGCTGTACTTACAGAGAGCCAGTGCTCTCTAGCCGGGGTGAGGCTCCCTCCTGCCGGGGGTCCGCACGCAGGGTGCCAAAAGCTGCGCGCCCCCGCGGCGGGCACGGGAGGGGGTGGGGGGCGCAGGGGGGGAACTTTCCCCGCTCCCCCGGGTCGGGGCTGCGGGGCCGGCTGGGGTTGGGGTGGCGCGGGCCGGGGCCGGGGCCGGGGCCGGGGCCGGGGCCGGGGCCGGGCGGAGGAGGGGACCGGGGACGGGGCTGGGGCGCCCCACTCACTCACCGCCCGCCGCCAGCCCCGGGCCGAGGCTCAGCGCCAGCTGCAGCCACAGCGCCGCGGCCAGCGCCCGCCGCCGCGCCGCCGGGAGGGCACCGCCGCCGCTCGCCTGCTTCCCATGACACATCTTCTGCCCGCCAAAGGCATCCGGTTCGCCGTCACCTGCAACGAGAGAGCCGCTCCGCCTCGCCGCTGCCCGGGGCTCCGCGCCGGCTCCGCGGGTCGCCCCCGCCGCGGCTGCCCCCGCGCACCCCCCCGCCAGCCCCGGGACGCGCTCCCGCCCGCCCCGCCGCCCTCCCGGCCCCGCGGCTCCCCCGGCCGTGCCCCCCCGCCGCCGCTACCTGGGGGGGCCCCCCCGCCAGAGCCGGCGGTACCTCCGCGGCTGCTGCCGCCGCCTCCGCCGCTGCGGCTCGGCAGCCTGCCGGGGCCGGGCGGAGCGCACACGCACACACTCACTCACTCACACACGCTCACACGCCACACAGGCGCACAGGGACCCCTGCGCGCCCCGCAGCCGGCCGGCCCTACCTGGGAGCGGGGCAGCGGCAGCCGCAGCGCGCACCTGCCCGGCCCGCCCGCCCGGCCGGCGCGGAGCGGAGGCGCGGGGAGCCGTGCGCGGCGGGAGCGCGGGCAGCCCCGGCGCGCCGAGCACGCATGGCAGCCGCGGGCACGGCCCCGCCGCCGCTCCCGCTGTCCCGCCCGGGCAGCCCGGCCCGCAGGGGCACCCCCTGCCCCGCGCCGGGGGGCGCCCCAACACTGCCAAGGGTAGGGGAAGGCGAAGTTAAGGCTTCGCTCCCGGTAGTTTCTGCTCGTTTTCACCTCAAACTGGGTTTCGTGGTGCGCAGCACTGACGGAGCATCTTTGGAGTGCCCTGTGCTTCGTCACGTAGGCAGAGCGTTAGATACGAGACACGGTTTAGCAGCGCTGGTGGCAGTGCCGCATCTTTCACAGTTTTTGGGAGTGGGAAGGTGTATTCCTGAGCACTCTCACCCATCAGCTTCCACTGGGGAAAGACAGGACGCCTGGGCCTGCCGGCTGGAGCAATTTACTGTTAGGAATCAGCATCCAGCTATATTTAGTGAATCTGTGAAATTCACAGCCACGAATCACTGAATCAGAGACTCGGTCTCGTGGCTCCAGCAGCTGTGGTAGCTCTGTGTTTCTTGGTGCGGTTCCCAGTGTGCTGTTAGGGGCATTGCCCCTTTGCTCACAGCTGGGCATTGCATCTCTTCCCTTGCTCAGAGGTAGCAGAGGGTGTCCTCTAGCTGAAGAGGACTCTGCTAAGCAGATTAAGGTGTTTGGCACACTCTTGGGACACAGCAAGGGGAGCAAAACCAGAGACAAGGGAATGCACATTTGTAATGAAACGCACCTATGCTCAGTACACAGACCCAAAGGTACATGGGATAATACTAACAGCATGTGGACATAGCACATCCTGATGTTTCAAAGTTAATAGTAAATAATAGCAAAGTTGAAGTTCTTTTCAAGTGTCTCAGCTATCTGATGCTGTCTCCTCCAAGTTAAAACTTAAAGCTCTTCAGGAGAGATTTTAGTTCAAATCATTAATCAGTTCAAAGGCCCGCGTAAGAAGCATAGTTCTTTATCTCCCCTGGAGAAAATGGACATCTTACAGTGAAATGCAGGTATTCTGCTAAGAATGGGGAAGTATTTTCAGCTAAGAGAATGAATTATCTCTGAAATACCTTTTTGGCTCCTTTTAAACAGGAAAATTTGGAAACTATAGAGCATTTCCACTATAAAGCATCCTTTCCTGATCGGGTCAGTTTTCATGTCCCCAGCCAGCCCAAAGAGGGAGTTCAGGGCAGTAATAGCCCTCATAAGCCATGCAAACACAGCACAGCACAGTTACAAGATAGAGATGTTCTTCAGAGGCAATAAGCCATTGACTACTACAAGTGGCAGGACAGAGCAATAATGCAGCAATTCCTGTTATCTGTAATAAGAGGATCTTTATGTTACTGGTTTGGTAGCTTTCATTTTTTTAAATCAAAATAGCAAAAGATAATGTCCTGAGCAATCTGATGCTATTCGTGTTCTCCATCAATTGAAATGCAAAGTGCTGGATGCAATGTCTACCTTCAGTGTGGATGGAGCACCCAGACACATCTGAGGAGGAAGAGGAAAATGAACTAATGTCTGTCAGTGTCCATAGGTACTACTTAACCCTTGTTTCTGCCGGTTATTCCTATCCCCACGTGTGCAGCTGCACCTCTGACACCATTCAGCCTGAGGAAGGACAACTGAGTGCTCCAGGCACCTGTCAGCCACCTCATATGAGTGGGAGCACCACTGCTCCAAACAGCACCAAGAAATCAAGGTTTTCTTGTGCAGCGGCTCTTCTTCAAAATCTTAACGAACTGTAAAAATTCTCCTCTTGCTGAGCAGGGCATGTGTGAGCAAGGTGGTGGCAGTGGCTGAATGGGCTGGGGGGGGCTGGCCCCCCAGTGGTTGAAGGAGTTTAGTGGGAATCCGTGTCAGCCGGGAGCAGGGAAGGGCTCCTGCAGCCCGGGAAAGCCTAAATTGAGTGAGGAGCAGCAAAAGGTGGAGGAGGATGAAGCCTGAGGCAACCCCAATCACAGAGAGGCAGAGGGGAAGGAGCTGCTTTGCTTTGGCTTGAACTTCGTTTCTGGAAGGGATGGATGGATTGCCTGAAGGGCTACAACCGCTCTGTGACCAAATCTGACATCTGTAATCAATTTTACTGCATCCTCCTGAGCTGAAGTGGGGCCAGAGCAGTGATCAGTGGGCTGGACCTGAAGCTCTGAGCTGCTGTTACGTAGAACAGACTGAAAAATGCAGGATTTGTCCCCTGGTTATCCCACCCAGATGTCATGATTTCTGTGCCTTCATATACTTGGCTGCCCCTCCACTATTTTTTTAAAGTAAGTTACAAATGAGCCTCAAACCTGTGGGCACTAACCCTGAATTGCCTCTGGTGGGGATAAACCCTCCCTGGAGCTGGTGCAGATGGGCTGCAAACAAGTCAGAGAAATTATGTCATCTTTTTTTTTTGCTTCATATGTACTCACAAAGCTGCTTCCATCTCCCTGCGCTGCTTCTGCAGCTAAAAATGCCACCACTTAGAATGAAGATGAAAAGTGCCAGTGCTCATCTGCACCCTCCAGACTCAGGTCCCTGTTGTCTGGGCCCAGGAGCATCAAGGTGGTGGTGGGAGCAGGGGGAGATCACGTCTTCCTCGTGGCAGGTTGTGGGTGCTGCCATGTGGTGAGAGGTGTTCCTGGCCAGCTTCACTCTCCTTGCAGGGAGAGGCTTCAGCTCTGCTCCAGCTGGTGCACACAGTCAGCTCCTGGCTGCTTCTAGCAAGTGCAGGGTGAGCATCCCAGCCAGAATCTGGCTGGCTGTGGGCTTACAGCTCATCTTCTCCTGGGGTTTTGTAATCACCTTGATGAATAAACAATTGTGTGTATAACTCCTGTAGTTGCAGGATTTTAGTTTTGTCTTGCCATGCACATTCATCTGCTTCATTCTCTCATTTTTATCTTCTCACGTGCCCCCTTTTAGTTGATTATCTTATTCTGAGGTCTGTACTTGATAAAAAGCTAGATTGGAAAATTCAGTTAAATGCATCCAACCCAAAAAGTCGCCCCTCACTCCAAGCCTGGTGATAAGAGCAGCAACATTGACACTGCCCAGGACTAGGAATATGAAGGCATGCCCACCCTACACAGCATTTGGCCCTGAGTCCTGGATACAATTTTCTCTCTGTGTCAAGAAGTAGCGACCATCTTTCAAAGCATCCAAGGCTCACAAGGTCCTCCACCATCCTGACAGGAAGGGGAGGGGAAAAAAGAGAAGAAACTCATGGGTTGAGAAGAGAACATGAGTTCTGAATTTAATAATTAAGATAAGAACAGTTTAATAATTGAAACAAAGTAAAATATAGTAAGGATACTAATGACAGTAATAATTAGACTGAAAAAGATGGACAGAGAGAGAGAGAGAGAGAGAATAGTAAGCCCCAAGAGAAGCAAGTGATGCACAACACAGTTGCTCACCACCCTCTGACTGATGTCCAGCAATGATTGGTCCCTCCTGGCCAATTGCCTCCAGTTTATGTCCTGAGCATTACTCTTTATGGCGTGGAATATCCCTCTGGCCAGTTCAGGTCATCTGTCCTGGCTATGCTCCCTCATGGCTTCTTCTACAGCTCCTCACTCGCAGAGTATAGGAAACAGAAAAGTCTTGATTTAGAGTAAGCACTGCTCGGCAATAACTGAAACATCAGTGTGTTGTCAACACTGATCTCATACTGAACCCAAAACACGGCACTCACCACCCACTAAGAAGAAAATCAGGTCTATCCCTGAAACATAAACTTTAAGAGATTTAGAGATTTTAGAGGAGATAAGATTTTAGTTAGAGATAAGCCTTACTAGAGTAAATTAAAATAAAGGGATTTTGTAAGTAGGCCTTGATGAAGTTAAGAGTTAGTAGTTAACTAATAATTGATTGCTTGTCAACACAATGTTTAGTTAGCTTGGTTTATAATGAAGAATATAGAAACTGACAAATAGCTTTTAGGAACATAAGACAATTGTGGGCCTCCTCTGTTCTGAAACCAATTGAAGACAAGGAATGGGAGTTCTACCAAGGTTCATTTGTCGTATTAGCATTGAAAAAGTAGAAAGGTCAGAATGAGGAAGACTTCATTTACTTCCTCATTTCGGGACCCCTCCCCATGAAAGGGACCACCGACCCATTTCAAGGAACAAACTACGCATGCTTAATAGCTTTTGAAATTATTAACATACGAAGCGAAGAATGGGATGCACTAAATTATGAATATGCATTTGTATTTTGGGTATTCAATTCTTGTGTGGATAAAAGGACTCTGTAATCATTTGAAAGGTGCGGTGTGTATTTGGGAGCTATCCCGCACGCTGTCCGGTGTCGCAATAAACATACACTTTCTAACTTTAAACTGTTAGAGAGTTTTTGTCCGTCACAGTTGGATATTGGTGCTAGATCAATATCCATATTTCTTTAATAAATCATCCCAGCCAAAAGCAGGACACTGTGGTAAGAGTCAGCTGGAAAGGAGGCTATGAGGTCCAAATTCTTGGGTACCTAACACTCTGCTTGGCCTCATTGCATGCATGAGTGGTCATGGGCATCTTTAATTTACTAGCAAAATGTAACCCAAAATATTGGGTATTGGATTAAGTGTTTGGGGATTTTAATTATCACATTAAGATATCCCTTCTCCATGTTTTACCTGCTCAAAAGCAAGGCCAGAAGGAATTGTCCTGGTGATGTGGCTGTTGGGTAGGTAAGTTTCATCCTTAAATTGGACTCCAGAAAGGGTGAAAAGGAAGTGGTGAGGGTTGTAGCTGAGGGTAAAGAGAGAATTTATATTTCACAGCGTGAGGCTTTAAAAAAAAAGACCCCAGGGCATGTTAGTGGCAGTTGTATGAGTAAAGGGGTGGTCAGACCATGGGGAAAAGAACAGCTTAACACAGAAGTCTGCAATTAATTATTTTAAAATATAAAATGGCAATGATTGGCATTGAGATTTGGCTGCAGAACATCAGTCCAGACTGTAAGTACATATTGTTGCAAAATATCCTCCAGACCTCCTGGCCACAGACCAGCTTCCCATTTTATTGGCCACAAGGAAGAGTTGTTGCCTCGACCTCACAGGTATTTATTGGTGTAAATACAATTCTGCACACAAAATTAAGAAAAAGAGCTCAAGCATCATCTAACAAAATGCAGGGAGTTGCTAAAGGGAGCTCTGGATGCCTTGGAAGGCACAAAACTATTCAGGGCTAGGATTCATAATGACCATGTTGTGTCCTTATGAAAGATAACAGCCTTAGATATGCTGTATTACTTGTACTCTTAACAGGCTTTCAAGCATTTTCAAGTAAAACCTCATTTGTTGAACTCGCTTATGTATCAGATAAGGCATACAGTCACTTCCTTCATACGTGGAGTACACCGTATTTCCCTTTGAACTTAGAAATATTGATGAGCTGATATTTCACAAAAACAAGGTTTGCATGGGTAATCCTGGGGAGGTGCCCATTATTAAACCATGTAAGAATAAATAGATGCTTTGCCAAGAAAGGTTTTATCTTCTTATATGTTAGTGGTGATGACTTACTGTTAATATTCAGGAATTTAAGTGTGTCTGAGTGCTTTCCAATCTATTTCCAAGTGTGCCCAGAAGGGTACTCCTGGAGATCCTCCTCTTCATCATGACTTCATTCATTGCCTCCTCTTCATTCATTGACTTTGCTTGATTCTGCAGGAGACTGACCCCCTACACATCTCTGGGTAGATTTGCACTGGAAACCTTGATTTCCTTATTTCCCTCCATTAATGTCTAAAAAGGCCAGCTCTCTCCCCTACCTCAGCCTGAAGAGGGTGATTGCTGGACACGCAGTAATTGCAGGGATTGCAGGAAAGCAATTATTCTAAACAGAATACTTTAAGGTGACTGCTTATAAGAGAGGCTTCCCTCATAAATGTGCTTTCAAAAACAGGTAAGCCATTAGGAGGATAATTATTTTGATGAATTCTGAACCACTAACAGTTATGATGGCTCAAGAAAAGCAGTCCTAAAATTGCAGAGTCCTGATTCTGCAGATGCTAAATAGTGCTGGCTCCTTTCAACTCCTACCAATCTGAAAGGAGAGCTGAAGACATTCATTTTCTCACAAAGTCAGGATTTCAGAAGAACATTTCTTCCTAAATATAATCACTTTTGTTTTAAGGGAGCAGGGGACACCCTGAAGAAAATGACAGGAATATGAAAAGATTCTTTTTCCTTCATTGAGCCATTTGTACTGACAGCCATAAACTCACATCTGGGACCAATACACAAACATTAATAACCAGCCATCAGTGTAGTTTTACCAATTAGTGCTAATTACATTTCATTAGAAAAACTGGCAGTGTAGGGAGGATGGAGTTTGAACTACTTTTTTGTTTCCTACTGACCTACATAACTAATGAAAAGTTTTAGTTAACAGAAAACCACACTTTATTTTTATTTCCATCAACATCACAGAAATAAATGATACCTGGCTAATTGGAGAACCGAACCAAATCACACTTACTAGGAGGCCAATTCTTCGGCTGAACATGGGAGATTTTTGTAACTGTAATGGTTACAGCCAAATTGAACTTGCCACTAGTCCTGTGACTACATTTGGCCCTTGCTTTCCAGTAAACAGTAATTTCCAGCAGAAGAATGTAAAATGAAACAACTCCAGGAACTGAAACAATTTAAATTGGTTATGAGTGCTTTTCATTTCAACCCCTCAGACCAGAAGAGACTTGAAAATGCAAAATACAATATGTAGTGTTTGATTTGCATCACCATTGTAAGACCTGAATGGTATTCATCACCCTTAAGTATAAACTCATGATGAATTTCCCTATGCCCACAGCACACTTGGCACAGTCCATTTCCTTTGCATTATGATACCTGAAGTTCTGCATAAGAGGACCCCAGTGTCTTTCACCTCCAGCTTACAAGTTCATTACTCACTGGTCTGTTTAAATTAAGGTACTCAGCCTCATCCATTTACTACCTGGAAAAGTTCCCAAATCCCACTTTCTGACCTTTTCATCAGTCTGGCAGAAGCAGACCTGAGTGCCAGGGTGCCTTTGGGGTGTGCAGCACAGGGACAGCAAGATACAAATTCCTTCCCACCACTGCCTGAACTTACAGCTACAAGCAAGTCCCTCAGATTCAGCTCCCCTAAAAGGTACCTACATTCAAAATTGCAGCCTCCAGGCCCCAGCTCAGCTGCAGTCAAAGGCACTTCACTATCTCTTAGCAAAAATTCCCAGGAGTTTGCAGTTGTGTTTCAGGCTGTGGGCTCAGTCCTGGCAGCAGGGATTTTGTGGCTTGGTTGGTAGGGTTGTACCTCTGGATGCTGGATTCACAGAAGCTTTCACAGTGCTTCTGATAAGCAAAATGTCTTTCAAACCAGAAGGGATGTGCCTTCTTTTGTCCAAAGAGAGAAGTTGAGCTTTCCACTCAGATGCTGAAGAAATTGTCCTCTGCGGCCCTTGGATTGCGGCCCTTGCATCTCATGTCTCTGCAGAGTTGATGTAGACAGAGTGTGTTTGCCTAGAAGCATTTAACTAAACCATGTAGAAAAGTAAAAAATTGTGGTCTACCTTTTTCCTTGCATGGAGAGCAGCTTTATGTATTCCTTCAGGACACAAGGAAAGAAGAATAAGGAATCACAGCAGAGTCCCCATGAGAGAGGAGAATGAGAGAGCTGAAGCAGATGTGTTCAAACATATTCTTTGAAAAGCTGTGACAAAAATAGAGCAGCTGGTTGAGAAGCCTTCCTGTGCAAATATCTGTACGTTTACAATCCTAAAGGTAGAGTAACAGAAAAAGTTAAAATGTCACCATTTTATAGTGCTGCATAATGACTTCCTAAGATGTTGAGATTTTTTTATATTGAGTCCTAACTAAATGCCATGCAAAACCTTAGCTTCATAACATATGGTCAAATATGAATTCAGAGAATAAAGAATCAATTTACATGCATCTTAGGTATTTCATGTCTACACATTTTTTATGTTTCTTGGTAGGCATAGAGCAATTTGCATTAACTTCATTTCACAGCAAAACCATGGAAAAGCTGCAAGAGCATAGTTCTGTCAGTGTTACACTAGAATTTTTGTAACTTCCTCTGGCATCTGTTCTGATGCACATACTAAAAACCACAGTATTGGGCTCCAAAACTGTTCCAAAAGTCCAAAATGTGAAGCAACAGCCATATAGTGGGAATTAGTGCAGCCAGAAGAAAGGGAATGGAAAGAAAGATCCTAGACAGAATTTGATGCGAGCAAACCTTGAAGATGCAGAGATTTGGATTTGAGCTGTTCTCATCTTTAATTTCCACGTTTATTTTATACCTTTTCCACACAGACACAAAAATAACTCTCTTCTGCTGTAGCCACATTACCACTGAGTTGTGCCAATTGTATCAGCTGCTCATCTGGCTCTCAGTACAAGCAACAGTTCAGGTTTGTTCAAGTTTCTCCCTGCATGTGATCCTTTTCTTCCTTTCTGCTGATGCTTTTTTGTAGTTTTATATCTGTCAGCTCTTATAAGGTGAGATAATAACAAATCTAAAGCTGTCCGGAAAATACATGATCACCATTCCTGCTTGCTGTTGCCACCCTGAAATTCATAGCAACAAGAGGATTAACAAGCTTGAACTGAAGACTAAACTAGATTAGGTTCGATTAGCTATTCTCCTTTAGCAGAAGAAGCTCTAAAGAAAACAAAACCCCAAACAAACAAAAAAAATATGTCAGCAGTTCCTTAAAGGAGAGGTGCAAGAAGGTCAGGACAAGTCCAGCCAGCCCTGAAGGTTATGCATTGGGTTGTGACTTTGGGGGCTGTCCCTGCCCTCTCTGGCCCACAGAGGCAAAGCTGTGGGTGGAGAGCAACAGAAGGGGGGAGAAGAGGGAAAAGGAAATTGTTGGAACTGATGTGAGTTACCCTGTGATAATCTGTTTGGGAACAGAAAAGACGGGAGTGAGAGCAAGCCCTCCACAGTCTGGAGAAGGCAGCACCCTGCCAGGGACAATTTGTTGCAAGTGGCAACAGCATGGATTGGAAAGATCTCTGAAATGATGCTGCTATCCTCTTTTCTTCATGTCCCTGCCTTTTCTTCACAAGGTCTACTGCAGCCTCCAGGGACAACAGCTCCCCAGGGCAATGGCTGAAACCCAGCCTAGCTCTGCAGAGAAAGGAATTCTGCCTTTTTTTGTCATGAATAAGATGACTTTCAGATATTTAAATCCCAGGGGAGTCATCTAATTCTTCATGTTCGCTAATGAAAAGCAAATCCAGCCAGGTTTAGTCTTCCTCAGCAGATTAATTGTCATAATATTAATTATTCCTTTTTATGAAGTTTAGTGCCATTTAAAGCTTTGTCCTTCTTTGTACGTAGGTGTTAAGGCTATATTATTTATATGTGATTGTTTTGTTTAAAGTGTAAAACACAAACTAAAACATAAACTAACTTTTTTTGGTATAGCAATGCCAATACACTTTTGGTGCAATAAAGCATCAGGTATTAAATACATGGATGGGACAATGTGTGGTGGTGAGATGGCAAGAACTTCACATGACAGGCTTTCAAAATCCAACTAATTACATCTTCATCAGCTCAGAACTTCTATGTGCCCCTGACCTCTCTATCTCAGTTGCTCCATTATACTTTGCATGCTGAAGCTCGTTAGGGTCTGGTTAAACCGAAGTTCCCGGGACATTCAGCTTACTTATGTTAGTTTGTTCAAACACTCCGTTACTTTCCATGTGAAAATAAGATTTCCAGCTCTCCAAATTGAATTTGTCAACTTCAGCTGACAAACAATGATTTCTGAGAGATTTTTTTCACTTGGATTTCCCCTTACCCTCATTTGGAGTCCTTTCATAATTGTACTTATTCTCATGAAAATACCTCAATAGCACATTTGAACCACTTCACAAGATTCTTTAAAGTAAGAGTGAGGTCTTCAAATTTCTCACACGGAGAGTATTAAAAAGGAGCTTGTTTGAGCAGCTCCAGGGCCACCTGGCATGGAGAAGGCTGAATAGGGGCAGGACCCCTAGATGGTCTAGATGATCATTGTATGATTCTATGATTCTATGATTCTATTCTATGACAGGGGCATGTCTGAGCTGGTGGCCCGTGTGATTTGGACCTGCTCAACCACCTCTGTGCTCAGCACTGCTGTGGCTCTAAAGGGAAAGCACTGCTGGGCAGAGAAGGCCTTGGCTGAGCTTGCTCCTGCATCATGAGCAGCAAGGAGAGGAGGGTTTTGAGCCCCCACCTTTGGCAGCCACTGCCAGCAGCTTGGCTCTGCTGAGCTCCTGTTCAGGGAGGGAGAAACCTGTGCCAGGGTGGAAAAGGCTTTGCTCAGTCCTGACAGGAAAGGGCAGGAAGAAACAGACATTCCTCTGTTAAGAGGTGGTTTCTTCTCTTCTTTGGAGCTGCAAACTTCAGGCTTGGTTTTGCTGTTGCGAAGCTCATAGTCAAATAGTCCCTTTTTCAAAGGGATTCCTCCATGCTGATGTGGGCAGCCACCAGCCCCAGTGCTGGGCTATCCTGTCCCTAAAGAAAAGCCCAAACTCTCTTGTGCACAGCCTGAAAGGAACTGAAAGATTTCACTGTCACGTCTCTTTGTCCCTCCTCTGTTCCCCACACTTCATAAATTCGCATCTATAATTGATCCTTATATGTTGCCCATATTTATTGATTGTATATCACTGCTTATTCCTAGTTACTGCTTTCTTTTTTTTTTTCCTCCCCCCAGAATTTGGCTTTCAGGCAATGCTGTCATCTTTCTTGGCACTGGAATCACAGCTTTTTGGCTGTTTAATGAGCTCTTCTTGAAAGAGCTCAACATTCTCCATCACATTTGCTCCTTCTGGGTTTTTTTCTCACTATCACTCTCTTCATCTGGGAAACCAGTCCTTCTGAAACACTAAAAATGTATAAAAGTGTGTTTTCTTTTTGCCCATTGTAAATACTGGCAAGCAGTGATTACCATTGCATGGCTGATGACTTAGCTTCATCTGTAAGAGAAGGGCCCAGGCTGGATTTGCTTGGGATGGGTGTTCAAGATTAGAAAGTTACTCTTGTAACTTTTAGAAAAAAAAAAAAATTGCCTTCAAAATAGTCTTGAAGGATATTGCAGTTCTTTCCTTACACAAAGTTTATGAAGGAAAGGGGGACTGTGAAATTTTCTTGTAACTGATTTGAATCCAGGAGTTCTTGTTCAGTCCATCATAGTCAAGTCAGAAATTATTTTTCTAACACTTGAGACTGTTTGGGTAGCAGGTTGTATTTCAGCTGATGATTTATTTATAAATCTGAGGAAAAGGATTATTTATGACTGCAAATGCAGGATAAATTGTGAAATTTTACCTATAACCAGAGTTACAAAATTTCAGCATATATTTTATTCACAAGCTTCCTTCCTTTTACATTATTTAGTAAATATGTTATCTCCTTATATGTGGTCTCTGCCCCAAAGAGTTTGCAGTCTCATTCAGGTGCCAAAGATTTTTTTTAGCAGAGGAAAGCATAATGAAGTAATTAGTTTTGAAATAAACAGACATCATTGCATATTAGAGAGGATGCACATTCATTAAGGCATCATGCAGAATCCTTCTCCTGCAAGGCACATGTTCCGCACCAGGCATGGCTAAAGATGTTACAGAAAGGGCTTCACTGAAAGCAGAGACATTTCCCTTTGGATTATGACCATGAAGTCATTTTATCCACACCAAGATCTGAAGTCCATCAATAAAACTGAAAGGAGAGTGATTTCAAAAGCCATGCATTATGTTTAGCCCTCCTTACAATGCACTCAGAGCACTTCCCCGTGGTTTGATTTTGCTGGGAGCTGAAACCATTGAGGTGCTCAGTCCTCAGGCAGAGTTACAGCACCGGGAATTATTCCACCACAGTTCAGTGCCATTTACCACGCCTCATCATACAGACAGCCCCTGAATGCAAATGGGAAGAATAATTTCATTAAATCATTTTTGGAACTGCATAATTTTAGTAATTAAAACCTTTACTTATATCTATTCAGGAATGAGCAGAATATTATATTAATGCACTGCACTTATTAAATTTTTAAGGTTGAGTGGTAAATTTAGGGGTGATGCAAGACATAGTTAAAGACCTTTCAGGGAAAAAATGGTCAAACAGCGTTCTGATTAGTACAAATATGTGGGAATTTTCTCCTCAAATTTAGTTTGGTGGGAACAGATGGGCTTTTCCACGTACCTGATTCTATGGCTATTTTGCTGTGCTTCAGATGTTTCTGAGGCACAGGTGTTTCTAGGCAACATTTAGAGAATTCTCAGAGGAAAAATATCTGCATAGGAAAAGCAAAACTAAAAGCTGCCCAACCCAGCCCCTGTACTGAGTTAGCATGCTGTCTACTTCTTCAGTCATTCAAGGCCAAAGAAATATGCTTATTTATTTCTTTGGGCTTTATGTCAAGCTTTTAGGTTATGATTTGCAAAAAGAGTGGGAAACCCAAACAGAGCAAAGCCCAAGAGATATGTAAGGGAGCACTGAAATGAAGACATTCATCAAATACTGATAATCATTCCATTGTCTACAGAAGCATGGACAGCATACAGAAAACAAATGCAACAAAGCACATGCAGTACATTAAAATCCTGATTTTATATATATTTTATCTTGCCAAAACAACCCGGATATCTCACACACACACAAAAAATACATATACAAAAACACACACAATACAAAAAAAAAAACAGGGAGCAAGGCTCAATACAGATTTAATCACAATGTCTGATTCCAGGTTAGTTTAAAAGAAAATGAGAGAAATCATCTCACCTTTCATAATTCATTAGAAATGTAAGTTAGACACTACAATTGATTCAGATGAGTACATGACACCTTTTTCATTGCCTCTTCTCTATTTCTCTGCCAGAAAGCTCTTATATCTCAGCTTCTTACAAGATTGTTAAATTACTAGTCAGAAGAACAAACCTTTCAAAAGATTTAGAGGTTCTACCTTCTGGATTATATACCATGGTAATTTAATGCTAACAAGCTGCAGTGCTGACTAAGGCAATTTGATTCATAAGAATTTATGGGCTATTCAGAATATATCCCAAAGCATGATTACAATTATCTGACAAATTGTTCTGTGAGGAGAGGGACTGATGTTGCACCCGTGTCTTCTTCCCATCCCAGGCATCCCAACTCCCTGCTTCCTTCAGCAGCCCTTGGCTGTGGCTGGGGCAGAGCTGCAAACATCCCAGCCATTGCTTCTGGGGCCAGACAAAACCTGCAGTGTGTTGATTCTACACCTAAAACCAGCGTGCACAATAGAAGAAAGAACTGTTTAATAATCCTGGTAGAAAGAGGCTTTCTTTTCCTGCTCCCTTCTCAAGTCTGTTTATTTTCACTGCTATCCAAGCAAAGGCAGGATTGCCACAACAGCTTTAGGCACCTGCTGGAAACCGAGATCACAAGTCCTTTGTAATTCATGGGGATTTGCCTTTGGCCCAAGCAGTTAGAGGATCATTATTGAAATCTTTCAGCACTCTGTTTGCTCCTGTTTGTACTAGCACAGGTTATCTCGACTGTACCTCCTATGCTTGATCACATTCCAACTTTACAAACAGAAAAGTCCTTGGGAATACACAATTCTGAGAATATACAATTTACAATTTCACCTTATCTGCTGTGACTACAAGGTAAAAAATCATAAAGAAAAGGCACAACAACAAAAGAGTATAGTGGGGTGAAATTCTGTTTTCTCACCCTGGAATCACTCCCAGGTGCTATGCAGCTGAAGTAAGTGGATTTACACTCAAGTAGATTAGAGCAGATTTAGTTCCTACACTGTCATCCATATCTGCCTCTTATCTCATCATTGTCAGGCTTGCACTATACTGTTAAAACTATTGAGGAACTATACCTTCATCTAAGGTTGCCCACAGATCTGTAATTCCAGCTGCATGACAACGAGGTTTTAGCTGCTGCTGAATTGGGCTTCTACTTCGGTTCTTTTAGGAAAATAAGATGCTCAAAGCCCTAACATTTTCCCTGACAATCACCCAAAGTGCTTCTAACTCATATCAGCGTTACTTTCACTTCAACTCTGACCAAGCAACATTTTGGATGGCTTTGGAAAAGGAGAACTGCAAAGTGGCTTCATTTCTTTCTAGCAGCAGAGCAAATGAGCGTCCTAGGACTTTGTGATCTAAGCCACTTTCTTTTCAGCCTCTGCAATGTCTTTATCACCTCTGGCTGTTACATTACATATCAGTCTGTGATAATCAGTCTGGAGTAATTTCAAGCTCTTATTACTTGGCGTTCAGGTGCAATTGTCAATAATTCTAAAATATAAGAGTTCCTGCACTCTGAGAAGCTAAACTGCTTAATGCCCTGAGACTGAGTCTTCCCTGGCTGAATTCTCTTGGTGCTTAGATTGGCCCTGCCAGCTCCCCAAAAGTTCGCTGCCAGCTTTGTTTATCAGAGACTGCAATAATTAATTTCCTATTACTTTCCTGTGAGGGTGAATTAACCTTTTCAAGGATCTGAGGGAAGACTCCAGCTGTGAAAAGCACAACCACAGTGGGCATTGCCATTGCAGGCACCAAGGAAGTCTGAGAGTCTGCTCAGAGAATCCCAGAGTGAGCATTTCCATGTAAAGTGCTTCACACCATGCTCAATTGCCTAAAATTACCAATTGGGAATTTAAAGGCTGTTCATTGACACTAGTAAAATAAAAGGCTTTTATGCACAACAGAAGAAATACTTGACCAGTCTACAGTGTTTGTAGGAGAAATCATCTTCAATCCCATTCTAACTGCAAAAGGAGGAAATATGTTAAAACCAAATCACATTACAGCGTTTATGCTTATGTCTTGCATAGATTTCTTGCTCTCTATAAAGTTTGACTCTGATGAGAAGGAAAGCTGTGTTAGGAATGATTATGTGCTTATTTTCATAGAAATGATCCACCAGTTTCTGAAGAAAACAACAGAGAAACATGCTTGAAAGATACCAGCTCAGACATCACATTGCCACACTCATTTTCTTCTACAAATACCAAAGCCTTGAGATAAATCTGAAAGTTCTTTAGTCTTTTAGACAAAAATAAACATACTCAATTGTGAAATTGTGAGTTTCATACTGAAAACTCAAAAGCTATGGAAAAAATGTCCTTTTGTGGCAATAATTGGGTTTATGTTTTGTTTAGGGTGCAGTCACTGAAGAATCTGATCTATGGCAGCAAAGTGGATATATCATCATCTACAAAGCAGTCAGATATGCATTCATTTTGAGAGAGAGGCCAGCAAGCTGCTGGTTCTCTCTCTTTACTCTCTCCCCACTGGCTAAAACACATAATAGCACAAAACCCCAACCCAAGCCCCTAAACTAAACAAAACAGGGATGTAGTTCTACATTTGATTTAAATAAGCATTTGTTTGAAACCTTGCAAGCCTTTGTATCCAGCATCACTAAAAAGCCTGAAGCAGATAACACATAAAAAAGCAATCATAACTCACATCCAGGTACAAAAGGATGCTGCTCTCCATGTGCAGTTCACTAAGCCTTACTCAAATAACCTCTGAAAACACTGCCCCATATTCTACTGCTAATCTCAGAAGAAAAAGTAAAAAGGTTACTTCATATGCTTCTCAACCATCTCATCTAGTTGGGCTTGAAGGGAATAAGGTGTTTTCTAGGCATCTTGGACAGGATGTCCAAATTTTAAGTCCAGAGAGGTTCACTGGACATCATGAAAAATTTTGACATTTTCCCTCTTCATACTTAGTATTCTGTTTGTATTAAATAGTGAAGTTCTCATACTCTCTAGTGACAAGATTTTGGTCTTCTAGATAATGCCTTGGAGATTTGCTGGACAGAGAGATAAGTGAAACAAGCTTCTTGTGGGGTGTATCACTGCTCCCACTGCTGTGAAGATGCTCACTGTAAACATAAATGGTTTTCTGTGTCGTAGGAATTTGCATATCTCAGTACTCAGACCATTTATTGGCTTTCAAAATCCGTACGGCTGAATTATATGGCACAAAACAAATCTTTTTATATTTAAATAGAGCAAACAGGGAATGCCACAGTGACATGATGAAATTAATTTCTTTTTATAACAGCAATGTTGTTTTCTGCAACCATTGCAATAGAAAGATAACTGGGTGAGCTTGCATCTTATTAATTCCTTTTCATTGTGGAAAAACCTAGTGATAATATATTTTACTTTGCCTTTCTAAAATGAGCTTGAGTTTTCTTTAGTTGAATCCCTTAACATCAGGGGAACTGTTCAGCTGAACTGGTCATGCTGAGTCTTAACAATTCTGAAGTTGAGCAGACAGAAATCTAATTATCCCCCAACCCTTACCACAGATCAAGTCTCTCTGGGCAAAGGTTGGTGAGTATGACTAAATGACAGTGGAAATCTTACCCATTCAGCTTCTTCAAGCTAGTTATCACACTAGGGACCACGTAACAGTCCCAAACTCCAGTTTTCACACTGCCTCCTGCAATTTCAAAGTAGCTACATGTAATCTGAACATACAGATGAATCTGCATCCTTTTTAGATGGCATTATGCAAATTCTGTCTGCTTTATCCAGAAAAATTGCAGCCAAGAAGAATCATATACTTAATACTATCAGTGTCACGTGGCTGCCTCTTCAAGGGAGGTGTAGCTAACAGGCAAGGCAGGTTACACCAGCAGAGCAGTTCCCTGTCAGCTGAACACTTTAAAGTGCTCCTGCCTCCCTGTGACTGTCCTGCAGGTGGGACCAGGCTCCTTTGCAGAAATCCTCCCCTCTCCCTTCGATGTTGATTGCCAGACCCAGCGTGCAACCCAGCACTTGGAGTAACACTGATGTACTCTCAATGCTTTCCTGGTGGTCTCCACACTTCTGTAGCCAAAACCCTAAGAAAAAGAATCACTGACCTCGAGAGACTTCAGACCCTGTGGTTGGCGTATCTGGAAGATGTGGAGTAAGAGGCACGTTTGAGTAGAGTGAGGGAATAGAATGAAGCAAAGCACCCCCTGAACCTACTGAAGAAGACACACTTAGTGGATTAACTCCTCATGGATGTCCTGGGACAAGTAAAGCTAGAGGATGGATTTGGATACTGATAAAGCTACATTGGGGGACCATCCAATCATCCTGTTGTGGTCTGCTGAAGGTCTGAGAAGGTGTTAAAATCCTTGAGAGAAAAGCAGATAAGCAACATTTCCAATCTGAATTAGATTGCTGAAATCTTGCTAGAAAAAATGACCCACTCAAAAAAAAAAAAAAAAAAAAAAAAAATTCATAATTTCAGCAGTTTCCTAGGATATCTATGATGTCTTATATGGCACATAGACCACTTTGTCTCACTCCTAAAGGTCATTGACCGTTAATTAAAATTTCAGTGCACATCCGTCTTTCGAGGGATATCTCCTCATCTTGCCATCTGGAAGGTTAATAATGCACAGATTCACAAGTCGTGCTGCAGTGCTCAAATCCAAAGATGTATTTCAGACACCACTGATTGCAGCAGCTGCTCAGAACTGCATTTTGGGTGGTTCACACAGGAAGGACCCTTCTGAAAGTTTGGGTTCAGTGTCACGGGTTCCATTCCCGTGCTAGAGATGCCAAGGTTGACTGCTTGCGTGCTGGGCATGTAAATAATCAGAAAGGGTCATGTGAAAAGATAGCAAGGGATTCCCTGTGGCCATCTGGATGGAGAGAGCAACTGAGTCACCACCTGGGACTGCTTTGAGAAGCAAACAGCTTCAGCCAGTTTTGGTGCCACCTTCCCTTACATGACATTGAGTCTCAGGGCTGGAATTCAGGGGCAAGTAATAACACAGACAGGTTGCATCTTCTCTTTTAGCACCAGAGAGAGAAAGATTAGCAAAAGCTTTCTGAACAGTGGACTTTCATAGCTTCTCTGTGAGTCTTTTGAATGCTTTCAGGGAATTTCTGGTGACAGACTCACAGCTGTGGCAGTGGAAATACAAACCCCCTGGATGGCGTGCCTAAGCATGTTTAACCCAAACTCCTTCAATGGTCTCAGCTCTCTCTTTTCCAAAGAACATCCCTCTTCATTCTATCTTTCAGAATTACATAACTGATGTTTTCTTGTGCTTGGCATTTGTAAAGGTCTCCAAAGTAACAAATCCTGAACTTTAATATTGGTGTGTGGCTTTGTCTTCCTCTCTCAGCCTCAACTAATTGACCCATTCTTTGCATCCACGCCCTTGTCTAACAGATGCAGAGGAGCACAGTGATGTGTAACCCAGGAATGATGTTCATGCTTGGGAAATGGTGTTGCACACATCACCCTATAACCCATGTAGGGCTGCAGTCTTTTACCACACACAGATCATCAGCCACAGAAGGGCAAAGACTCTTGATCAAGCTGAGCTGTCCCCTGTGCACGGAGTCTTGTTTCCTGGTAACATGTTACAACCCATATAATAGAAAAACAGCATCCAGAACTGTAGGCAGTGTTCCCCAGAGAGGAAAAATTTGCAGCTAGAGAAAAGGCTGCTATTTGGTACATTATTCTGGCACTGCTTAACATTTTGTTCTATTTTTTGCTTGGGAAGACAGCTCGTGATGAAGAATGTCTCACCTTATCAGCAATGGACAGCAGCTGCTGCACGGGGATGGGAGGTCTTTAGGTGATCAGCTGCACTGGGAATAATTTGAAGAGATGAGAGTTAATTAGTCCAGGATAAACCAAGAAAGGATCTGATTAGCCAGAGTACTAAAAGCCAATTACTTCCAGAACACAGCTAAATGGCTTTACAAAGCTAAAAAAAAGACAGCATCTGATAGCTTTTCCAACACATGAGCTCTGATCACTAAAGAAATGACCCCTTCTTGTCCTCCCCCAGAAAATTTAGTTCTGGATGAGGGCAGACTTGGGAGACAGTTTGCTGCTTTTTTTCTTTGTCTTTTTTTCTTTTTCTTTTTCTTTTTTTTTTTTCTTTTTCTTTTTTTTTTTTTTTTTTTTTTTTGGTAAGTAACTTCTACAAGGGTTTGTCAGATACCCAGCTACTCATAAGCAGGCTTTAATGTGCAGAAGCTCCCACCACCACAAAATTTTCAAAACTCACCACCGCATGATTTTTCTGGAGAACCAATGTTAAGAGCAAATTGATCTCTTTTGCTAAGTCAAGTTGTCCCTTCTTTAAGTGGAGTTGGCACTTAGGCAACTTGGCCACGCTGGGAACTGCATCAGGTCAGCCTCCTAACAGCTGGTTCCCACTTCTCTGGCAAGAAGAAAATATCCTGTATGTAAATAATGACTTGATTGTTTTCTTCCCATGGGCTGCAGATTAAAATATCTACTAACCCTGTTTGTGGCTGAGACATTTAAGAAATGCATTTCTGGACATTCAAGCATACTCATATCTGGCTTAACATATAAAAACAAAAGGGTGCTCAAGGCGGGCAAAGCTGAAAATGTGAGCAAGAATTGGACCATCTGTGGGCTGGTGTGTGGCTGCCTCTGTGTCTGCTAGCACTTAAGTCCAGCTGGACTGCCAGCTCCTTCCTTGTAAGCATACTGTCAATGTAAATTGACAGGAATCCCCGGGCTCCAGCTTCGGAATGTATTCCCTTATGCAGCGCTAATTGTTCACAACAGGGCAGACCCGGCAGGAGAGGATGTTTGACTAATTGCATATAAAATTGCACCCAAGCCAAAAAGCAGCCTCCGAAGAGGCAGTGTGCAGTTTCAGATAGGGCGAAATGGGATCCCATGAATGCATGAACTCAGCCACTTAGGTTCTTCTTAAATTCTCCCTGTGAATACCCAGCAGAATTTGCAGAGCTGTAAGCCGGTGCTCTGTGTGAATGTGAATTGCATCCCTAGCACGTCTAAACTGTGCCTTGGATAATTCATGAGAACAGCCACACGGGGTCATACCAAAGGTTCATTTAGCTCTGCATCTTGTCTCTGAGGCTGAACAGTGAAAGGTGTGTAGGAAAAAAGCATGAGAAATGGGATAAGCATAGCATGCTCCTTCCCCTGGTATGCTCTCTATCTGCTGACAGTCACTAGTTCAGTCTTCTGGAGGCTGTTCCCACTTCCCAGAGTTTAATGGCCCGTAAGAGACCTTTCTTACTGATTCTGTCTAATTGCTTCTTCTGCCCATTCTTGCTTCTTTACAAAACATCCTGTGGCAAGAAGGTGTGCAGTTTAATTATATGTTGTGTGCAGATGTTCTTAGTTTCATTTATTGTGATTAATAATTTCATCTGTTTCTCACTAATTCCTGAGTTATAATAAAGAGTGAACAATCTTTTCTTACTCATTTTTGCAATTTGCTCTTCCTCCCATAGATTGCTTTGTAATATTTGGAGAAAATTAAACTTTCAAGTCTTTCATTTCAAATATTAAACTGGTAAGAGATCACACCTATTTGTTAACTTCCAGCTGTGAATAGCAGACCTGTTCTGAATTTCAGGTGTTAGCAATGGTCTCTCTTTAATGTTCAGGCTTTGAATACAAATTACAGCATGAACCTGCCTGCAGCATTATTATCCACTGGACTACTGGGATTTAAAAACTCTTTGTATCTTGTGTGGTTTCTATGGCCATTCACAAAGTCTGCTATGTCTGTGCTTTGTACCAGACCTGTAAGTATAAAGCTGCTTAAAAGGTACAGAATTTCAGAGAAAATCTCTCCATGTTCAGACACAGAGGTTTCAGTAGGCCCCTAGATGGTAAGACCAAAAGGAACCTAGAAACCTTGGATCTAAAAGAAAAACAATCCTGTTTCTCTTTTCCCCTCATCTCCACATGTAATACTGTGCAAAATGCTCCTGTGAAGGTCTCCCACTGCAACTGCTCCACCCATCATTCGCTTCTGCATCTTATTCAAAGTCTCACAAATATCCTGTCTCACTTTGTGCAGTGTACCTGTCTCCTAATACCGCACCAGATTCATCTTCCTGATTGCTTGCCATGGGCAACAGTCATTTTTCCTTTCTCAAGGGAAAGCCATATTCACACATCAATTCTCCACCTTCATGCTTCTTGTTTTCAAAGCCCCTCATACAAAATGCACGAGGGTTAAGAAATGACAGAAAATGAGAGCAACTGCATTTTGTATTCCTCCAGCACTGGCTTGAGTGGCTGCACAAAAACACAAGCCTGGAGTTTTGAGGTCCCCAGCTCTCATCACCCTCATATCTCTGCTTCTGTTAAAGACTTTATTCCCTTCTGGCCTGTCTGAATTCGAGTCACAACGGCAGGAAAAAATGATATTTACAGTGCTCCTCCTCTCATTGCCAGTGTCTGGGAATATTAACAAGTCAGTGCACCCTGACAATGGTTCATTTCAAGTGTGGAGCATTACCATTGTCATCAAGGGCAAAGAACCTAGCACAGTTCCTAAGAGCTCAGGTGCTTTAAACTTCTGTCTAAAATTACATTTCTGCAGACAGCAGACCATTTAGTTGAGTCATTCTGTGCAAACTGAATGAAATCTTCCAGTTGCAGTTGTGTGTGATCAATAGCAGGTGCATCATTCAAGGGGAATATTTTAAACCATCTCAGGTGGAAGTTTATCTCTGGGCAGCCTGCTCCAGGCTCCACCACAGAGCAAAGGGCCAGGGCAGCCCCTTTCTCCTCCTCCTGCTCCTGATCCCTCCCACTGCAAAAGAAAGGAGAGCAAGAGTCTCCACTCATCAGTGGAGACAACCAGGCAGTGCTCCCAGCTCTGTCCTGTTCAGGGCTGCACCATGCAGCAGGATGGGCAGGCAGTCAACAGCTGGAAGCATGGCTGTGACCTGGAGACTCCTGAGAGCTGTCACATGACAGGACAGCGTGGTCCACCCTTTGTCTGCCTTCCTCCAAGCTGTGTGTCCCTACAGAACCACGTCCAGTGGATGCCCTGACTGTTCCAGATGTCCTCCATCTGTCCACCCTTGCATGACAGCACTCAGGGGACAAGTGAACACAACTCCTCCCAGCTTCAGCTGGGGAGCAGGGACCCATCTGCCCAGTTCTGAGGACAGAGCTGAAGCAGGCAGCACCTGGAGTGCTCAACACTCTTGAAGGGTCCCAAGGATTTCTCTTTCTCCTGCTGCAGCATGATGGGCACTGACTTCCTCTGGGTGAAGGGTAGCAGCACCATCCTCAGTTCTGCAGAGGTTCAGGCGAAAAGACTCACTCTGTCTTTTTTTCCAAAATTCAAATGGTGAGCAGCAAGACTCCCACCATTTTCAGACAGGGCAGTCAGAGCCCTTTGCTTGCAATGACCCTGCAGAAACCAGGCTGTGCTTAGAGAGCAGCCCCGCAGCAGAAAGGGTCTCTGGGGAGCTGCCACCCAGCACCAGCACCCTGAGCCGGGACCCTCTGCCCTCTGGGGCTCTCTGGCCCACCTGGTGCATTTCCTCCCAGCACCACCAGCAAGGCTGTGCTGGTGTTCATGGTGCCTTTCCAACCTCTGTGTTCCCCGAGGGGCACGGCTGGAACCTCTCTCCCTCCTTCCCACACTAGCTCACCCCACTGGCCACACATCACTGAAAGGTTGAAAGGCAGCCTTGCTGCTGCCATCCTCCCCTTCTTCTTCCTGCCCCACTGCCTTCTTTCCACCACACAGCACCCAGTTCTCGGGGCAGGGCTCAGACCAGAGGGATGTGCAGCAGGGTAGCAGTTCATCTCTTTCTCAAGGAATGTTATGGATGGCAGACACACAAGGGAGGAATCAGGGCACAGCTGAGGGGAAGGGTCATCTCCCTTCACCTGTTGGTCTTCACTTCCCCTTGCTTTGGGCTTCACTGCTGGTCCCGATCTCTGATAAACTTGGTGCCACTTTGGGCCACCACCAGCCTTTGGGCCCAGCCACTCAGCCAGCTTTCAAGCCACCTCCCATTCTGCTCAGCCTGCCCACACTTCTTCAGCTTCTCCATGAGGCTATTCTAGCAGACAGTCCTCCTGAAGTGGCCAATGGCCACTGAACTCCCCTCATGTCCCAGCCCAGCCGTGTCAGCCGTGTCACCACTGAAGATTATCAGGTTTGGCAAGCAGGGTTTGCTTTGCTGTATTCATGTTGGCTCCTAGTTCCAAACACCTTCATGTCCTTCACCTCTCCAGGATGTGCTGTGGTATTCCAGCATCTCCATGAACATAGGATCCCCTTTTCTTACCAAATGCAATAATAAGTTCAGGGTGCTGGTGATCTTGGCCTTATTTTTTTTTTCAAGCATCTCCAAGAATGTGACAGTGAACACCACAGCAAACATTTAACAAGATGTGTGGGCTCTGTCCTCATTAGTCTAAACACGAGAGGTGAAGCAGCAGATGCATGCAGAGCAGGCACTGCTGAACGACATGAAGTTAATTGGAGCTTGGAAGAGGGGAACTTTTGTCTGGCACACAGCCCTGCATAGCAAAGGCACTGATGTGAACCAGCACGTGCGAGCCCTCAGCCACACTGCCTTGCCCATTGCCCCAGGGTCCTTCACTGGAATATGATTTTGAAACACCCCAAAAAGCCAAGGGCAAGTGGAACAGGAATTTTAGATCGACTTGTCATCAAAGCTGTTTTGAAACCTGAATTCACCTTGTTTTTGAGAGCTTAATTCCTTGAGCTATGTTCACAGCACTCACTATGAAATTGTACATCCAGGGCATTTTTTTCCTTGCAGGCTTGTTGTACTATCACCCACATTTTACAGAAAGGGAACAGAGATACAGGGGGAGACTTTCTCAAGGTCAGAATGGTCTGATGTGGTAGAAATGGAAAAAGCACAGAAGCTATGTGGAAAAAATGGGTCCGATCTATACAGGAGGGACTAGAATGACAGTGATTTAAACAAGTATTTATACCAAGCCTGAAATGAAAACACAGTGTCAAGACATTTACATTATCACTCTTTTTATTCTTAATAAAGGCAATGATTTGGCTTGAAAAATAGAATTGCTCTGACCTTAAACATTGACTTGATATTTTCCCTAGGGATTTTAAACTTCTGATTATTATTCCTTACACTTTCTCATCTCATCTTTCCCCTTCTCAAATTAACTGTCATTTATTTGTGACACTACCCACATCTGAGCTGCCAGGATGTCTCCTGTGAGCAATCCTTACAAAGTATTTTCCACAGAGGCTTAGGAACAATCCTCTTCCTTAGTCTAGTCACAAAAGCCTCCCTCTATTGCAAGAAGATCCAAATATAGTCACTATTTTCAGGGAAGTTCATGAACTAAGGGATCGCATGCAGCATTTTGTAGAAAACCATTACAATAGACCTGCCTGTTGTTTAGCTTGGGTAGAGGTTGAAGTCAGTCCCGTACACAAAGTGACATCACAGATCCCTCCAGCTGAACAGGACTGCCCCAGGAGCACCTGGGGCCAGCCAGCACCAGTGCAGTGCAGCAGTCTGATATCCAGTGGGGAAAGAAAAGCCTTTTTGCTGAAAAGAACCAGAGACACAGGCATCAACTGCGATGTGCTCAGAGTGCCCCTGAGAGGCACCTTGTTATGCCACCAGTCCAGAGGAGCAGTGATGCGCATCTTGCCCTCAGACTCTTCATAAGAACACAGGGATTTGAATACAGAGTCCAAATTAAAGCTGCAAGAATAAAACTCTCTCTGCTTCCTTGGGTAGATCTGTCTCAGCCACAAATGATATGACAAGAATACTATACTGAAAAACAAGATAAAAGCACATGAAAACTATATGACCCAGGGAGGAGAATAATAAAAAAGTTCCTCTGTGATGCTACAGACAAGACCACTGTGCCTGTGTGGAGCAGATGAGTAAAAACATATGTTTTAAATTAGTCCCCTGGCAAACGTATGGCTCTTGTTCAATCTTACTGCACAGGACACAAAGCATCTTCCTGGACCCTGGGCTCCTCAGCACACTCTGTAGAGGAGCCATTTGTCAAGTTGTCCCTAACCTATGTCAGCAGCTAGAGAGGAGCCAGAGCTGAGGGTCATGACATCTCCCTGTTTCAGTTCTATCCCTGATGCAGAAAGACAGTGGGATCACATGAGTTGGAAGACAAGTTGGTGCAGCTCCAAGCATCATTTTGGTTCCCAGTCTGGGCTTTCCAGGCCACCCATGAACTCAAAAATCAGTATGATAGAAGTGTGGAGAGTTCATTGATCTGCATGAGTTTGGCTTTGGTTATGCTGCTGTCTCAGGCAGAATGAGAGATTCAGCTAAAGTTTATTAGAGAAGCCCTTCTGTTGAGTCATGAGGGACAGAAAGAACCTCCCTGCTCTCTAAACTCCTTCCTAGAGAGGAGTCCAGGTACTGCTGGATCCAATCTTAGCCCCAGATTTGTCAATGATTTATGACTAAAGGATTACATAGGTGTAATTGAACCTTCATACAACTTTGTCCCACAAGGTAAAGGACAGGGAACCAAATATATTTATATAAAAATAAATAATTTCATGACTAGACTAACAGATCTTAATCAAAATTATTTACTGCACAGTAGAGGAAGCTATTAGTATTGAAGCAATATTGAAGCAATTATATTGCAGCAAGCAAAACCAATTATTAAGTAGAGATTGATGTTACTCACCTGTGCCAATGACTGCAGGGAAATCTCTTTCACTCAGCCTCAAGGAGTAACCTTCAGGGATGTCCCCACTTCAGGGAGGAATCTCCAAACACACTCCAAGAAGGAGTATGTTAGAAGGTGTGAGCCCTGGCACAGGATGCCCAGAGAAGCTGTGGATGCCCCATCCCTGGAAGTGTTCAAGGCCAGGTTGGTGGGGCTTTGAGCAACCTGGCCTAGTGGTAGGTGTCCCTGCTCATGGCAGGAGGGTTGGAACTGGATGATCTTTAAGGTCCCTTCCAACCCAAACGATTCTGTGATTCCATGAAGACCCTGCTGTTAAAAAGTAGGACTAGATTTTTATATATAAAGTGATTTTCTGTCTGTCATACGTCTTCTGGCCAGCTGTGTCAGCTCAGCACCTTTAGATAAGTTATCAGCAGTATCACTTGCTTGTCCTTTTATATCAGGTACTTTATCAGGTCTGTCACATCCTCATCTCACTATCAGGATGTTTATCTTTGGGAACGATGAGTCAAGCTGTTTTCAGCATCATTCAACACCAAAAGCAGTGTGCCAGCCCCCTTCTCCTTTCACTGCTGATAGCTTTGCAAAACCAGTATTGTTCGAGTTGTTCCCCCTCCACTCCAGATGCAGCATCCTGCTACAACTTCCCTTTTGAGCACTCACTAGAAACTATTTACTTTGACTAGAGCCTCAAGTCTATAATTCACTCCTGTTCCCACCAACTCTGAATTCAGATCAAACTTTTTGAAAACATGTAATAGCATTTGCCAATGAAGTCATCAGGCCCACTATCTTTAACAGAGGCAACTTTTACTGGAAAAACTATAAACAGCTGCTGAGAGAGGTGATCTCTTATACTAAAAGTGATAAAATATTGCTAATTGGGCAATGTTTCATTTTCCTAGGGTGAAAATATGACTGCTGGGAGGATACTAATCGGTCTGATTCTTGCAGTTCCTTCTGAACTCCTGACACTTGAGCTTTGCCACTCTCTCTCTTCAAAGAAAAACACCTGCAAAAGGGGGGAATATTAGTTGACCTTGTGCTTCTCTTGGAGCTCATCAGCAGTCATTAACGGTTTGAAGGGAGAAAATCCTTCTTGCACGAGCTCAAAGAGTGACCTGAAGGATTGCTGTAATGTAGTGTCTCCTACACAGTTTGTGATAGCAGCTACTTGCCCCCATTTGTTCCAAAACTGAAATTTGTGTCCAGTTTGTAGCATGCCAGGCCAGGTGGGGAATATTTTACTGGCCTAAAACAGTTACCATTACTTTGAATATGCTTGCTTCTCCTTTATTGTTTAAAAGGCAAAACCATGAGGGTTTTTTTCTTGAAGATTAAAATCATGCCAATGTTTTGATTTCAAACACCTTTCCTGTAAATTAAAATTTCAAGGAAAAAGAATTTGCATCAATTCATTGATATTTCCATTCTGCTTCAGCTCTCTTCTGAGACTGAAAATGCAGTAAGCCTGATTTATTTCAACACAGAGGCACTTTCTGACAAAAAAGAGCATTTTGAAGGATCATTTCTTAGGTAGCTGTTACAGAGGCAGGCTGAGAGTTTTCCAAGATCTCCTTCTGCCCACTCTGGTACTTCACCATTACTACAACTCTCCTCTCTCCAACTTGACAGTGCCATTCATATCATTGGAATATCAAAATAAAGGGGCTGCTTTGTCATCCAACAGACTCTGGGTTTAGCAAAATGGTTGAGGGTGCTGCTTTGGAGCATAGCTTCATATAGGAGAGCTGAGTCACAAACTCCAGGTTTGCATTTGGGGTGAACCTTGAGATAATCTGGAATAGCTGAGGTGACTATAATAGCCTCGGGGGGTGGGGGTGCAGCTGTGGGATGGCATCAGGCAACACTAAATGAAAAGGGAAAAATTCCCTGGCTTTCCCTACACGGTGAGCCTTGCTCATCAGGACTTCAGGAGGTCAGGGAGGTGCAGGCAGTGATACAGAGGGACACTCAGCATCAGCTGCTGCTCAAGCACTCCCAGGTTTATCTGTGAAATTAATATTCAGTGCTGATAAAGTAATCCAAGATAAGATAGGAGACAATCAGAGCTGGTCTTATTAGGATGTGATATAATTAATTTAAAATTACTTATTTGTGAAACTGTGATGATCAGTGTTGTGTTTTCTCTCCAGATGACGGGGTTATTAGTTAGCTTCATGCTGCCTGGGGGTATGAAGCAGGCAGGAACTGGAGTTAAATAGCAGGCATGTACATGCCACACTTATTATATTAATACCCCTTCCCTTTTTTCTCCCCATCATGCCCCCTAGCCATATCTCCTTGGTCTTTTACTTGCTTGACCTCCGGCATGTATTAAAAAACCACTGACAATCAAAGGTCAGTACAGTCACTTACTACAGCTTTTGATCAATATTAATCAGAATTTAATTTCAGCTGCTACATCACAGTGTGAAATAGAAGCACTTTCTTTAAACACCTCCAGAATTTTCTCTCCAAGCCTCTGAGATTTCATTAAAATTACCCAACGGAGCTTTATCTTGCAGTGCTCAGGTCACATTCACAAAATGTTTAACAAACAAGAAAAAAATATTCTGTGATTCTGTGAGAGGACACAGAGAGTCAGTCCTTGATTCCTCTACCCCATACCAGGGCTCATCCAAAGCTTTTCCCTGGGCAGAGGTTTGCATCAAAGCAGTTGATGTGGGCTGGGGTTGGGTTCATGCTTGGGATCCATCCTGTGCTGGCAGTTTGATTCTGCACTCATTTCTGTAAGGCAGCTCCAGCACTGGTGGAAGTCACTGGCAGAACACCTGTATTGAATATAAAGTTAGGGGCATCCCTTCCTAGCTGGAAATAAAGGATGTAGCCACCTGGAAAGCCAGAGCAAATGCTTTATTCCAATTGACTTTTCAGACATCATGGAGCCTTCTGTCACATTCCAATTTTTTTCTTAAAGAGAAAATGATATGTATTACTATAAAATCCAAATAAGGCTTATGTTACATTTTAAATGGTTCCAACCAATTTTAGTGTGTTTCCATGGAGTTCTTTTTAAAACAAATTCACAACATGCTTTATACCTGCTCAGAAGTCAGCTCAAATTTAAAGTTTAGTGTCAACAAAATCAATACCTGGGAGCTTTTGCAATCTGTCCATGTCTCTTTAAAGACAGAAGGTGCTACATACAGGATAGAAATGGACATAATTTAGAAAAAAAAAAAAAAGTGTTAACTGGAATTTCAACAATCAAAGTGAGACATTACAGCAAGGTTAGCTCAGACTGTGTCACTCAAGCTTCTCTGGGAGAGGAGACACTTGCAACACCTCTCCATCATTTACACATCTTTGGATCATTCTGGTCATGTTTCTTAAGCAGATTTCTCAGTAGAGGACCTTTAAAATGGGGTGAACATCCCTGTGAGGGTCTTTCCCCTTCATTCTCCTCTGACAGAGCTTGTTCTGAACTACCAGGCAGAGCATATCCCATATCCCTCCAGCAGCACCACACTCCAGCCAACAGGAGCACATTCCTGCAGAGCCCGAGGGGAGCTGGAGTTTTCTTCTGCCTGGGAGCAGCAGAGCTGGAAAGAAGCTTCCAGAAAAGCTCTGCTTAAAAATACCCAGGTCCTACCAAAAGGAGCAGGCACGTTATCATTTCACCAGTCCTGCTATGCACAAGTACTCACTGGGTCTTGCAGTTAAACAGTTCCAGCCTTGAAAATGCTTTTGAAAACAAGCGATACTAACTCCTTCCTCTGAGCAGGAACTGGTGACATCCCCTTGACTCTTCCCTGTGTATTGAGTCATGATAGTCAAAAATTCATGTCCCAGTAATATTTATTATTTTTAGAGCTAGCCACTGGCACTGGCACATGTGGATATATTCAACAAGGTTGTTTTGAGGATTAGAGCACTCTCCTAATCTGAACTGGAAAGAATGAACTCTTTTATTATCTGATCTGACCTTTGCTGGTATTAGAGTCAAGCTTGTGACTTCAGCGATAACTCATGTTTTATTGTCTTTTTATTCCTGTTACTCCTATAAACCCTGAAAAGTGTGGTCCAGATTTTATTTCCCTTCTTTATCACCGGGGAAATAATGCACTGAGTTCCCAAACATTTATACACTGCAAATTCACTTGAAGTAAAGATGCCACTCAGGATCCAGGCTGGAAAAAGGTATCAGGGCCTATTTTGTTTGGTGGAACCCGTATTGAACACAGTGGTCTGGGACATCTGCCCAGGCTGATGGGGGGCACAGAGAAAGTTAAGAACTTTTTCACTTGGGAACTGAGCTTATAGTTTTAAATGGATATTGTGGGTGACAGAAGACATAGGGCTCTGCCAGCCTGCACTCAGAAGGACTTTTTCTTTTTGAAAGGACACTCTTCTAAAACTCAACACCAAGATGCATGGTGCTGCAATTCCAGCAGAGCAGACTGTCACATACCAAGAGAGATCCCAGAACAATATGATTGTTCTGGAGGCTCAGACAGACCTTGCTGCTATTTTATACTGGTTTTAATCAGGCTGTGCTGAAAGGCAATTTTTGGATTTCACTGTTTGTGCAGTGCTCATGGATGCAGCACCTGGTACATGGCTTGCCCAATTTGAAAGCAGATCTGTTTCACAGATCTTGGTTGTGGGAATGGATGACAGGGGAAATCTTGGGCCAAAGCCTTGTGTTGCTGGGAGTGAGTCAAAAGGGCTAGATGAAAAGGAAACATTACAGCTTGGATATCATCATCACTAAGAAGCATGTTTGCAGACATATATATTTGTCCCTTTGGGCACCCAGATGCTTCTCCTCTGGGGACTGATCCCTGTCAGGATAGCTTTGTAAATTCTAGTGGTTTTTTATTCCATCCCACCAGTAATTTTCTAGAGCTGCCAGAAAACAGGAGTTAGGAAGGGATGCTTTCAGGAGACTGGGGTCTATAGTCACTGTTATCATCAGATCTGAAAATCAGAGCCATGGGTTGTCCCCATGTTGTGCTTCCTGAGGGAGCCCTAGAGTCCCAGGGAGGTTTTTATCAATTGGCAGAGATTATATGCAATTATTTTAGTATCTGTCTTAGTGCCCTCAAGCCCACATATTATAAGTAATCTTTACAGAAAAAAAGAAAAACTCAATTATGCTTTTCTAGGTTCTCTTGTACTTTAGAGTAATTGTTACTAATCAAAAATACTTCAGCCAATTCAATAATTGGCCAGAACTGGGCTTTGCAAATACCTTTCACAGTTTCATTGCCTTAAAAATCTATAAATAAAGAATAAACATATGAGTTATCACTCTGTAGCAATTATTTAGGATGCAGTAAAAGCAGCAAAGGAAGGAGGAGGAGGAAAAGTGAAATCTTTCTGAGAGGGCACAAGTTCATTCTGCTCTGTGGCATGTCAGCTCCTCTCTGCTCAGCATAGCAGAAGCTGACAAGAGGCTCCTGGCAACCCAGAAGGGTGAAATTCAAAGCACTGGTGGTACGTGCACAGCAGATGGGGATAAGTCTATTTGAGGTAACGTGGAGCAAGCACTGGTCTCCTGGGAGGGATCTCTGGTCAATCCAGTGGACCATCCCATCTCAAAGTGTCCAAGATCAAGTGTTTCAGAGTAGCCACACATATGGAGGGTTATTTTAAACTTCACAGCAGGTTTGCTCTCAATCTCTAATATTAGTAGTTGGCTCAAAGCCTGAAATTATGAAGTTTCATAATTTTCAAAAGGTGGTTAGCAATAAAGATGAAAACAAAACCACTGATTGCCCTTTTGTCCATACAAATGTCTGATCCCTCTTCTCATCTTGCCAAATACTGTAGACCAACTACATCCAGTTACAACAAGTTTTGCATTTTAGTTAGAATTTGTAAAATCTATTTCCTTTGATCAGGTCTAAGCGTGTTACTTCAATATTATATTGAACATCTTCTTCTCCTGGAGTACAGCAGATGTTTTCTTGAGAGAGCTCCTGGCAAACCCATTGGCTAAGAAGTCAGGTTCTAGAAAATTTGAAAACAAAGGAGGAAAAAAGATACAAAATCTACCAAACATTACTATGAAATTCTTGGCTGGTTTCAGCAAAATATGGGGATAGCGCCAAAAGGATCCAGACTCCAGCTACTTGCCAGGAGTGGTGGAAACCCAGATGCACCAATGCTGTGTTAAAGCACACTGGTGCCATTGATAGATGTGGAATGCACCTCAGGTATTTAACTTCAGTCTGAGTGAAAGGAAAAGTGCACCACTACCTGGCAGATGTATTTGGTATCACTGGGATGTTTGTGCTCCCTGGCAACCAGACTCCTCACATTGGGATTTTGGGTTACCTGGCTTTTAATTGCTGGTTGTAATGACCCTTGCATGGTTTCATTGCGTGCCTGCCTGCAGCCCCATGTATTCCAGTTACAATGGTGGGATAAATGCAGGTGTCTGGAGGGGGAGGTTCCTTCTGTCTGTCAGGTCATTTGGGGGTGATCGTGCTCCTTGTTTCAGGACCATGCCATCTACTAATAAAGACTTAGTATTCCCAAATTAAATGGTACTGAAGAACACATAGCCTAGCTCCTGGGTATTGTAGGACCAACGAAACTGTGGATGAGCACTGCCAAAAGCTTCCTCTGGCTCTTGTTCACAGGAGATCTTAACAACATCCTTCCATCACACAGTAAGTGTCTCCACAACAGCCCCATGGCTGCAGGGGTCCTACTCAGCCAGGAGCCCCATGTGAGTGAGGGCATCCATCTGGGCCTGGGAGATGCCACTGCAGCAGCTGAGGGCTCTGCCAAGCACTCCCCGAGCAGTCTGTATGGGCTAACACAAAATTAGGCTGGGGACTGCGCTGATACAATGACAGCCAGAATAGTCTGAGCAATAGATAAAGAACCAGGAGTGGTTCCCCAGTGTAATTAGGAAGAGCACTGTTATGCAATTAAGAAAATTAATTAGATGTAGACGTAGGAAGTGCAGGTTGAAGGCATATTGAGCACAGGCTTGTCTAGCTCTGTGGTACTTTTGAGATCTGCTGGTGGTATAATTGGTTTTACAGTGTCTCTGAATGAGCTGTATTCCCAGATTTCTCTATTGACCCTCCTATGCCATGGAGCATAATTTACTACAAACAGCAGAAAACTCCAGCCTACCAGAACCAATATCAAAATATGCTGAGCACTTTCTGCTCAATGCAGTGAACCTTGTTAGTCTAGCCAGAATTACTCCTCTTCTAGCTGAGTTCTGATTTAGCTGTCTCCATTCCTCCATGAAATGATCTTGTACTTTGGGATGGAAACATCAAGTATCCTCAAGCCAGCTATCACTGTGTTATCAGCTCTTTTTAGATGAAATGAATGAGACCTGGCCAACAGTATTTTACTTACCTTTTTCTCCCAGGAATCCCAAAACAGAAGAGTTCATTCAGAGGAAAAGAAAGTTGAAATAAAAAATCATTCTCCTGGTATCTGAGGAAACTTCATCTGTTGTATGTGTAGAAATCCAGAGAAGCAATACCATGGTTTGACAAACACTGTGATTATTCAAGATATTCTCATTTATATGTTATTCACAAAATGTACCTTATGTTAAAAGAAATGTACATCTCTACAGACATTAGGGCATCACCATTACATAGCTCCATTATATCACAGAATGGTGATAGGACATCAGGTACTGAGGGGAGATATCCTATAAACTGGAATAATATTTGCATCCTATGGAGGTGGGAGGGGGGTGTCAAGGATTTTTATGAGGACAGGCAAAATTAAATCTGCCAGGGTAACCTATAATAATAACCCACATAATTTTAAAAATCATTATTTTTTTCTTCTTACTCACATCACTGGTATCACCATAGAGTGCAAGGTGTAAACTCTGAAATTAATTGTATTTTCTCTCTCCATAAAGCTTGTTCCTTGCTTGTACTCTAGTCAGCTTGGACACTAAAATTTGGTTAGATAGTTTCTTATTCAAGCTTTCATGCACCAGACCAGCATGTCTGCAATTCAAACATTATCAGCATGTATAAAAGCACACACACATAAAAAAAAATCCCAGCCCAAAACTGAGATGAGTTCCAATTAAATCAACATGTAGAAAGCTGGCACTCTCTGCTGGAATCAGCTTCGTTATTATTAAGTTTACTACTGCTGTTTCAGATAGCTCCTTCTCTCAGGGTTCTGGCTAAAGGTGCTTTACAAATGAGAGGTCAGGTTAGTACTCTATAATTTTCTCATTTTTCATTTAATCTCTTTTTTTTTTTTTTCTGTTTAATTAATTCTGTGGTGATTCTCTCTGAAACTGAAAACATTTTCCTAGTTTCCTGTATTCACAGTTGCCATCTGCTGGGCAAAGCTTCCCCAGCAAAGATTCTTTCACTCAAGGCAGATTGGAGCATCCTTCATATGACACAAATTGCACACTGGAATATCCCTTGGGAATGCTGCTGCATCCCAACACAGAGACCCTGTGGGATGCCCCACTGCCTGTCACACCACCAGTCACCACCAGTCATCAATCCCATGTTTGACAAGCATTGCATTTTCTGAGCTCCAACTCCATGCAAATTAATAAGCAAATGTGATGATCTTTTGAAACATAGCAAACCACAATTTGAAATAAAATGTGTTGGTCACAAAGCTCCTTGAAACTCCCAAGAGATCATACCTGCTCTGGTATGTGTACTGGGTAAATTTGCACAGTGGTCTAAGAGTGTGATTACAGCTTGGAAAAACACACACAGATTTACAAACACTCACAGTTTTAAGCTGGCTGGCTTAGTGACTGTTCCAGATATCTTACTCATATCAATTACCAAATAAAGCTCTTTAAATAAGAAGAAATGGTTGTTTTTGGTTTGTTTGTTTGTTGTTTTTTTTTTTCCTGATCAAGCCTACATGGATGACATTAAAGACAGGTAATCTTGAAGTCCAGGTATCCAGAGAGCTATGCCCAAGAACTGGCCTAGGAGTGCTGGCTACTCAAGTAAAGGTGTATTGAGAAACTAAGACAGAGAAACTAGAAATCTCTGGAAATGCCAAATCCTGTGCTATCTGTAGCTAAGCTGTGGCAAAAGGATGCCCATCATTACTAAAGAGAGCACTGATGATTTCACCATTAAAGCAATGTCACGCTGCCTTGGCCTATTCTCCTTCTCCTTTGGAAGCTTCATCAAACAAGTAGCCCGACTCCTTTCAGAGGTGTTAAAGGCAATGAGAGCTACTGGTTTAGCAATAAACCAGTTTCTGTGTCTAACACAGAAGCAGGCCCTCAATGGCAAGGAGGTTGGCTGCTTATTTTCTCTTCATAGTCTGTGATGCCACTGCCAGGGCAGTGACATTTGTGGTGGGAAGCTTAGTGGTGTCCCCGTGGAGCCACAGGGCTGAGTAAAGACACAGAGAAAACACCCACTTACACTGAAATGAGGTAACTGTACCCATGTATCTATGATGCAATGAAGACATGTCTTTGGGAAGATTTGTGATGTTTTCTATGTGGACAGACTAAAAGTTTTCTTGGGGACTCTGTGCCCCATGTACCTGAGTTCTGTGAGCTGTTTCAAAGTGGCCTCAGCAGAGCACCTGGGTGATGTTTGCCAGTGATTGTAGCTATTCCTGCTGCTCCACCTCAGCAACTGGTGGTGGTATGGCAAGTCTGGAGCACAGTACAGACCCTGTGATCTGGCTTGTTCTTCACTGGCAGGGAGTGAACACTGAGGATGATAATGAAAGTTCCCCTTCAAAACCAACCTCAGTGGTTTTTTATGTATAATAAAGGAACACTGAAACATTTCACTGTATCAGCTGAAAAGAAGCATACAGCAGAGATAAAAATGTGACAGTCTGTGCATTTAGTAGAATAAGAGAGAGACTATCAAAAAGGATATGAGAATTTAGGGAAGCCTGAAATGCTTTAAGACATTGGAAGAAGGCCCTCACTGTTATCTTCTCTGTAAGAGTGAGATCAAGCTACACAGTTTAAACTAGCCTAGGAAAACCTAATTTGGTGAGGGATCACATCGAGGAGCACACCAGCTAGTTTGAACTTAAAGAAAATACCTTTGAGTTTGGTGGTTTGTGGTTTTTTTGAATGAATAAAAGGTGGGTTAGAAGAAATACCTTAATCACTCCTTGGGCTGACTATGTAGTTTTTACATGTTTAGACGTGAGTGAATAGACAAAACTACCAATGTTTTACAGAGTTTTCCAAATAGCAAAAGAACATTTTTTTTTTTTCCTAAGTCAGCCATATGTATTTTGAAGGGAGTGTACATGTCTTCTTCCCCGAAGCTTGCAGGGTCACAGGACAACCCATTTTCTCCAGTTCCTGATGTTGTTCAGCTCCTGAATGGACAAAAAGCTGCTTCATTCAGCTTCTTCCTGGTTGTTATTCTAGTGTTTGTCCAGGTACTTCTTGAGTCCATCCTTCAGATACATTCCTACAGATTATTTTCTGCTGCCTGCTCTTCATCTTTGCACACAACCCTCCCCAAGCAACTCCTGTCCACACAGTGCAAGTCAGGTGAGAGCTGCATCGAAGATTTCAAAGACTGAGGAAGGAGTTAATGAGTAGCCAACAGTAACAAGTGAAGTAATTTGCTCTATTAAAGAAAGAGAGGTTTTTAAGCTGTACGTGCCAGTTATACAGAGAGAGATAGACACCATGGCAACAAGCTTGTCAGGCAGGAGCAGGGCACTACTTTAAGATGAACTATCGCTGGGGACATCATTAGTGGTGGAGAAACTTCAAAAGCTTTGGGATTTGGGTTCCTTTTGCACCCAGAATCTCATCTGCTTTTATGGAATTTGAATCTCCAGTCTACAAGCTTAGCCTGGGATAACAATAGCAGGCTGGGATGTTGGATGAATCCTGAATAACTGGAAAGGAAGAATGTGCCTACAGTATCTCATTTCTTCCAGGCCTGCCTGGTTGTCTGAACTGTATGGAAAGGAAGAATGAAAACATACCATTGATTCAGGTTCAGCACGATTGCCTGAAATAAAGATTGAAAGGGAATTTATAAAGCACTGTTCCTTCTATGCTCACTCATAAGCCATGGATCTGATCATTAGCCTGCACTGATGGATTGATCCCCCTGTAAATCTCCCATTCTGGGAGGGTGGATAGATAACTGCACATACGAGGTTGATTCTTTTTGTTCTCCTAGCTCATAGGCAGAATCCTAAATACCTGTGGTTGTCCTGTCCACAATGCAGACACTTACTCTGGTGCAAAGCTGGAGTCAGATGCTGATGGGGTAGGATTTATACCCACGGGAAGTTCCTCTGTAGGCAACCACAAAGTAATTAGTGCATGAGGCATGTGGGACTCTGAATGTGGTCTAATGTGAATCTCATTTTACCAGAGCAATGTAAAGAGTTCAAGTTTCCAGTTCACCAGCCTGCAGTGCAGAGGAAAACATTTCAATGGGCAAGTGGAGAGAGAAAGGAAAGATCTGAAGACCTGTGGAAGAGTTTCTGTGGAAGTCTCTTTAGCCCTGCCATATCTATAAAGTGCTGAGAATGCCACACAGTGGAGTTTTCACTGTGACAGGAAATGGATCACAAATTCATGGACCTTTGTGACTTGCCTGTATTATAATTCCCCATGACTGAGCTACTCAAATCTAAGGAGAGCTGCAGCCCTTCACAGCACCAAAAATGAAGCACAGCCAACATGCAGAGTGTAAGAGTGCAGAAAGTCCAGATGTCCAAACTGTGGCTCAGCTCACCATGCCCCACTGCTTCCACAGGAACTGCTGCAGGCATTTTAGTCAAAAGCTATTTTAGCCCCATCAGGACTAACTGAGAGAACTGATGAGCACAGACATTTGCCCAGCTTGCAGCATAGGGAAGGAAAATCAGGTGGACATTAATCATCTTTTTGCAGACGCATCAAGTAAAAAGGAGAAGCACATTCAATCCCATGAAAAGGCTTATTTTTGAGCAGTTGTTCTCTAAGACCTGATAGCCAAGTGCTGTACTTAAAGAACAAATGAAAGAAGAGGTGGCTCCTCTGGAGCTGCCTGCTTTCCAAAGATAAAGGAAGATGGAGTGCAGCACTCAGCCCATCCTGTACAGGAGGGTGAGAGCCATTGAGATAACTATGAGAATTATTGTGATGGGGGCATCTGGCTTGCTATAAAAGGAGAAGAAGTGGGAGCATGCAATGGATTTTTGCATATGTTTGAGTTTTCCCAGTCCTGTGGAGAGAGGCCTCTCTGACCATAATTGGAACGAACTCATGAATAGCATGTGTGAGCAGAAAGCAAATCTGTAGCTGCAAGCAGCCAGCTCACCCTGTTGCATGGTTAGCAAGGAGATGTGTTGCATATGCAAGATGTAGGGCAGGGAAGGACACATTCATCCTACTGAACAGGCAGAGCATTCACCAGAATTTTCTGGTGGTTTTGGAGTAGCTCATCTTGCCTCAGGTAGCTTTGCCTTCCAGGCAAGTGGAGGTACACAGATGTCTGTTGTTGGTCAGCAGGCAAATATCTGCCAGGAGAAATTGGTGGCAACCTATGACGGCTGCACACAGGTCATGGCCAGTGATATGTGCAGAGGGGACAGCGGGGAAAAGCCTGTGGTTCCTACTCTGGCTGCTTTTATCCTGCAACCCAAATGAAATATTTATTTCTCTTTTACTGGCAGAGGACATCAATTAGAAAGGCAGTCGTGCACTGACACAGGTCATTCATCCCTTTTATTCAGACAGCTGTGGCCAGCAGCAAGAAGAAATGCTGGGAGATGTGAGGTGTGGGGTTTGTCACCAGGCATTCTGTGTTCAGAGATGGGAACCAAACAACAAACAGCTTTCTTCCTGCTCAAAGGAATAGCTTAGGAACCAGCAGGTGTGAAGAAAGGCCCCTCTCAAGCACAGCACTGAACAGAAAGAGGGGGACAGAGTCTTGGCCCCACATCTGCCTTGAGGACACAGATGTCAGCCTGTACTCCTGCTCCCGGGGAGAAGCTTCTGACATGTCACTGACCACGACATGCATGGTCTTGTCAGATCATTACTGCAAGTTCCAGAAATATCTTCTGATTGCTAATACAGAGTGCTAGATTATCTTGCCTGCATTGCTATGGTATTACTCTTTAGAATACTATGAAATTTAATGTAGAGAGGAGCTTTTTTTAAGAGGACAAATGTTTTACAAGGTCTTAGGAAAGCATAGCACTGTGAGCCAGTGCAAAGTTTAAGACAGTTGAAGCCAGCTAGCTTCAGTTGCTTCTTTAAGTCACAATCCACATTAGCACATCCCCCGCATTCTCAGGCTCCTAGACCCCCTACATGTGCATTTTTTGTGGCTTGCCTTCTGAGCTCCAGTCACTCATTAAACTCAAGCTCCAAATCCCATCTTTTGGCATGCATAGGAGAAGATCTCAGCTGAAATAACTGCAGAAAATTGCATCTGACCTTCCATCCTCTCTCCTCCTCCAGGAGGACTGAGTCAAGATTTGTGGAGGAGTGCCATCACATTTTCCTGATTCCCAGTTAATCCTTGGGGCTGTGTCTGTACCCAAATCCTCTGTGCTCCCAGCAGCTCAGCATCTGCCTCCGAGCTCCTCACCCCCAGCTTTTGCAGACACTTGGCACAGCCAAAGCAGACAATTGTCTGCAAAGGGAGGTTGCCAGGGCACCAACATAAATTTTGCCCACACTCTTGAGCATGGAGCAAAACATATGCTGGGTTTTGCAGCAACAGAGATCCCTTCCAGGATTTTGAACACTGCTGAACTTTGCTGCACAGTCAGAAGTCAAACCACAGCCACCTGGGTCCATCTGTGCTAAGTCAGAACTGATGAGATTTCAGCATGGCACAGAGCATGGGCAGGAAAAGTAAAGGAGGTCAGTCCTGGGTTTGTTTGTTTGATTGCTTAAGAATGTATTTATTTTATAACCGACAGGTGATCATTTTTATTGGCTTAAAGTAACTTGCCAGGAATAAAAACAAGTTTCTCTTTCTGTTTTCCACAAGGAGATGCCAAACAAGCAGTTTCATGCTCAGAAGAGCCTCAGAGGTCTCTGCTGAATTGATTGACCATGGTTCAAACCAGTGTGCAGCACAGCCACTGAGAGAGAAACAGAACAAGGAGTCAGGGCATCAGGAAGGTCTACAGGATGCCACTGGGGCACTCTTCCATGCCTCTGGGAGAACAAGCTGGGAAAGGCTGGAGTTGTATTTTAATCTTTTATATGTGTAGGATCCATCTGCTCTTGAACTTCAGGGAAATCTACTGCCAGGATCAGCCTCAAACATTGCAAGTGGGGTCTCTTCCAAAGGAAGATGAGCTCTGCAGGAGAAAGCTTCAACTTTCAACCTTGAAAAACTCTAGGGTGGGAGTACACAAAGTACAAGTTCATCTAGATTTAACTAACTGTGACTGAGGGTCACAGGGCTTCCTAGCCATCCTCCTCCTTTCAAGCCAGTCTTCAGCTGAGAGGACTAATTGGATGGACCTCTTGGGGCTCCTTCCAGCTGTTTCCTGAGATATATTTGTATTCTGCAAAGGGAAGGCTCAAGCTGATTGCTTTTACAACAGCTTCAACAGGAAAAATTTGCATTAAAAACAATGTGGGAAGAAAAAAGGCCTGGCATCTTAAAAGGTTTCTTCTAATTCTGGCAGGTTGATCAGTACATTCTCTGCCAGAAGAGAAAAGTTCCCTGCTGTGTGTTTTCTAATGAATTGACCACTGCCCTCTAAAAAGAGACAGTGAAATGCACTGTGTAAGCACCTTCTTCATCAGCCTTGGGAGTCTTGAAGGTATCTTTACTTTTTTGCTCATATAAAGGTAAAAGTTCATTCTAATAATTCAGGCAGGCCTTGTGGGCTGAAGAACTTTTTCACATAAACAAACTTGCCCTTTGAATCACTACTATGTTTCTCTTATAATAGTGATTAAATCACTTATAATAGTGATTTCAAATAAGTGTATTTTAGTGTGGTCTACTGCTGCAGTTGGATCAGGTGGTATTTCAGTCTGAACAACCTTACCTCAGGCAGAGAGATCTGGATGACTCCATTCTTGTCTTTGTCCAGGAGATGGAACACTTCTGAAATGTAGAAGAGTGGAGAAAAAAAAAAAGGTGGATATAAACTACAGAGTTTGGCATGTAGAGAATCACTGTCCGACAAAATGTAAAGGTCTGGCTTTTTGCCATGATCTACTGGAAATTTAGACTGGTTCTGTAAGATAATATTACAGTGGTTCTTCTTCTTACAAATAATTTCTAAGCTGCTTCATGGGGTGGAATAGATGTACAGCAGCAAAATGGGAGTTGGCAGCAGGACAACTATAAAATCTGATGTGGTGGCATCTGGCATGATCCGGGGACAAACCTGTAAATCAGGTCTGAGTAAAGACTGTAAATGATAAATGGTCCCATTTGTCAGAGCTGGGACAATGTGGGGGCCGGAGCACTCACCATAAGTTGCTGATGACTGTAAAGCACAAGAGAATGGTGTGTTATAGAAATATGTCCCCTACTCCCCATGGGCATTCAGACAAAAAGGCTTTTGCTATTTCTCCACTGCTTCCTCTGACACAATTTTGCTGGCACCCTGACCTTTCCATGCAATTTGCTACGTTCACAGATAAAAGAGACCAAACACCTAAGGCAACCCCAAAGCTTTCAGGAATTGCCCTTGGGCACTCACTGAACAGGGTCTCCAGGCGGATCATGCAGGCCACAAAGCCATCGAAGTTGATGGACAGCTTGGTGCTGCAGGCGTAGCGGGTGACGATGCTGTGCTGCACCTCATCGTTCAGCCTGAAACCTGAGGGCCAGGAGAGCACAGGAGTCACTGACACAGCAGGTTAATTTGCTGTCTTGGATGTGACTTATCTGTGGGTTGCTGCAGCTGCAGGTTGAAGGGCAGAACTATTCCTCCCAGAAGGTCTGTTGGACTCCCACACCCACCTCTGTGGGTACTTTCCAAAGCCATTTTGCTGGGTGAAGAGAGGCATAGAGTTCTCCCACAGCATTTTGTCAGACTGCATATTTCACATTGTTTCACAGTATAACCAGTCCTATGTTCCCCAGATAAACCCCTAATTAGCGAGTCTTGGCACTGCAGCTGAATAGCAGTGATTGCAGCAGAGCCAATTGCTCACATAACACATTGGGCTCTATTCAGGCCTATATTCATGCTATTTCTGTCTCTGGATCATTCACATAAAATCCACTGAGCACAAGACAAATCAAAAAACTAGTGCTTCTCTAGATGTCCCTTAGCTGGCAAGCTCTGTTCCAAAACTGAACACATCAGAGAGGACATCATTGGAGCATGCCTTGATCAGGCTTGCACCTTCTCCAGAGGAGAGAAAGGTGGTGGGAGGAAATGAAGGAAAAAGAGGGTTTGGGCACAGCTCTGAAAGAGGACTATTAGATTAGGAAATAATGAGGACAAAAAGAGAACAAGTAATAATCAGATGGATAAGCAATGGTCACAGCATGGACAAAACTACCAGTGGTTCTTAATGCAGAGGATGGGGTTTTGATGGATGAAACAGCAAAAAGATTGCAGTGTGTGACTGTCAGGAAGGGAGAATACCATTGCCAGTGTTGTGATCTAGGTGACAGGAGAGAAGAAAAGCCATTAAAACAACCTGCTGTTCTCCCAATGTTTGGTGATCCCGTCCCTGAGCAGCACACTCACCTGCCTCTCTGAGGGCATTTCGCATCTCGTGGGAGTCGATGGTACCAGAGTAGTCACTGTCCACTTTCTTATAGATTGCCTGTGGCAAAGGGGAAGGAGGAAATGGGAGAGGGCACTGGAGTGTTTGCCCCTGCAGCAATGCCATGGTGTGGGCACCAAAGGCAGGCTGGACTTGCACAGCTGGCTCACAGCAGCTGTGAAGATGTGGTAACACAGGTCTCATCAGGGGCTACAAGCCACAGTGAACTACTCAGAGGACTCCTCTAGGCTTTAACCTTGGTTTGCTAGCCCACCATGCAGCCCATGCCCTGCCCTCCTCCCTGCTCATGTAGCTAACCAGAGCCAGGACAATCATTCCTACCTCTGCCACGTTCACATTGTCACTGCTGAGCCCACTGATGGCCAGGACAGGGACTGTCCCTACCACCACAAACTCCTACTCTTTGAAACATTAATGAGCAAGAGAAACATTTCAAGCAGCTAGTGGCAAGCCAGGCAGAGTAGGAAACACATTCCCATGGGCTGGAAGCTTGCCTGCCTTCACATTACATGGTGGCAGATAGGCCATTGAGGAAAATATCCTATCATTTGGCAAACACTGCAACAGAACAAGTCCATCTTGCTTAATGTTTCAGCAAGATGACAGATGCCTCCTACTGCCAGCAGATTTATTATCCAGAATTAGAAACCACCCAGACCTAGAGTTAATAGTGGATTTGGGTCTCAGGGCTTGCTTTTCTGACAAGCCTTAGGACAGAGTTGTGTCTTCATGAACCCAACATTTCCTCATGGAACTCCAGGGCAGATGCTCTGTGATGAACAACATCAAGTATGGTGGCAGTAGGCTTGCCTGAAAGGGAAGTGGTCACACCACGAAAGTCCAAATCTGACCTTCCTTTAGACTGCTTTGTTCTGGGAGAACTTCTTGGGATATTAAATCCTCTACCAGAAAAACAATTCAGCAGTTCTACAAGATTTAAAAAATACAACAGCAGTTTTTTGTAGGTCCTAAAAAATATGTTTCTTGTGTTTGCTTATGCTCAGCCAGCAATGCCACATATTGCGACAGCTGAAATGTTCATATGAGCTTTAATAGAGCAGGCAGCAGAGACAGCTGTCTTTGCCAATATCAAAGAGAGTTAATCTGTCTTTCCGTAAGGTATTGCAAATTATGGAGAATGATGGGGCCAAGGTGAAAGAGGATTTGCTTGTGTCCTGAGTGAGAGGTGTTTCAGAGCCCTGGAACAAACTTGAGCCCTGAGAAGGAAGACTTGCTTCCAATTATATCTGCCTGTGAGGGTTTTTAACTCTTATCTCAGTTCTGGATCTGTACTTTAGAGCTCAGAGAGGAGGGAAGGGCATGAAGTCAGAAATGTTGTTACCAAATACTTTTGAATCTTCATCCAAAGTGTCTTGAATTCTACAAGACCCAAAGTACCAGTCCCATCGGTCTGGGTCATGTTAAGGCATGGTTCAAAAATCAGGATTCCTTTATCCTTAACAAAACTGGAGTGTAAAAATGAAAGTTGGATGGTGCAACACTGAAGAGCAATCTCGAGAGCAGTTCTGATAAAAACAAATCACCCATCACAGTGTCATCTTAATGCCAGTTTAGTTCTCATTTGTAATGCATCTCCATCTCCCACAGACATGTCCACACCTCCACATTTGCTTGGCTAAAGGCATGCCAAGAATTTCTAGGCTATCTTCACTCTAAAAGAGTGATATATGGGATTGCTAAATATATAAGCATGATTAAAAGCACTCACATTTTGTACAGTTAACAGTAGATTAGATTTCCCCTTAGGGGGAAAGGGGCCTGGCCCAGCAGCAGACAATTGTTAGAAACCAGAGGCAGGAGCTGCAAGTGAAGAAAGTCAGTAGCAGTCGACAGAGTCTTCTCCCATGTCCTTCAGGGCCTTGAACATCCCTTCCAATGGAAAATTTTACAGAAACAGGGATTTGGACACTATGACATTGTACTTACTGAGTTACCCCATTAAGCTTGGGAGCCTATGGAGTGTAGGGCAATGCCATCACTTCTCCTAACAGCCAGTTATACACAAAATCCACAGTGAATCCCTGCTGGCCTCAATATGGCCATGCCATGACACCAACACCAGCAAGATCCTGGTAGTATGAGTCTTCACCCTCCCAGTGCAAAGGAGCACTGGGAGGTGAGATGGTGGTGAGAGGTGTTGACCTCCCTTTTTCCTTTGGCTACACAAACCTGGGCAAAGGTGCTGACCTCTCTTTTCCCTTGGCTACACAAACCTTATAAGCTCCCAAGTGTCCTCCCGGTTATGCAGAAGGGAGGCAGGCACTGCCTGTACTTGCAGCCTTCCCCCTGAGAACAGGCTCAGCCTGTCCCTGCTGCTGTGAGCTGGTGGCTCTGTAAGCAGGACCTGACTCAGAAACAGCAGCTGAGGATGTGCTCAAAATCTGCATCCTGCCAAGCTGTGTATGCACCTGGAACTGCACAGGTGCAGCCAGGCAGAAAGGCCCTACTTCTCCCCTCTATATTTAGGAAAAAGTTTAAGCAATGAGAGATAGTGGTGAGAGAAGCAGCTGATGATTAAATGGTTCAGGTTTCTGCCACCATGAGCTGATAGAGATGCTTGGCTGAATTTTTTGCCCCCAGCTATGTGCCGGAACAACTGAAGTGTAAACTTAGCCCAGCTTGTCAGGGAGTTTTGCAAAAGAGATCCAGAAACTTTGAAGGTGATGAAATGATATTCAAAGGATACATCTAAAAGGCTGATCATCTCCCTGCAAGTGTTAATGCTGAATCCATCACTTTTCACATCCTTTCCTGTACAAAAAGGAAATATAATAGTCTAAGTCAGAAATAGTTTAAGACAAATATTTTTCTGCAGTCAGTGATATAGATATCAACCACCTTAAAATTTTTGTAGCAAAGTAAATGCTCTGCCATTTCTTCTACTATGTCCTTTCAGTTGATTAATATGTTTTGTTGGTTTTTTTTTTTTTCCACAGTGGGTGGGGATTTTATTGTTTTTGGTGGTGATAAGCCTCTATCTGTCCACAGAAGTCATGCAGCAGCATAATAACACTGCCTATGGTGGTCCTCCCAGAAAAGTACAGGGAATGTTGTGTCTCTGCAGAACATCTGCTGGCAGTATTTGGAAGGGAAGCATCAGGCACTATTTCCACCCCACTCCATATTTAGAGGTTCAACAAGCCAGGAGAAATTCAGCTGGGACCAGACAAAAACTCCGTTTTTCATCACCCCTAGCTGACAGAGCTGGGTTTTGTTAGCACAGACCCCATTCTCAGCTCCATCCAATGGGAAGTACATAATGTCACTTACTCTTTGCCAAAACCTGGTTAAGGATCCTTTGAAGTTCAGTTGCAGTCACTTCATAGTCCTGGAAAGAAAACAAAACATACTGTAGGTGTTAACACAAAAATTATTTGAAGCAAGATCTATTGATTTGCTATCAGACATCCAGGGACTATTTTCTTTCCAAATCTAAGGCATGTAAACCCTTAATTTTTTTCTAACCCTTCACATTTACCCTCAAATACCAGAGGGAGAAACCAATCATATTTCCGAGACACTCAACCAGGAAATAAGTGGTTTGTTAGGTGCTATGGTGATGTGACCAAGTAAATGGCAACTTTTTAAAAGGTCTGACTGAATAAAAAGTTTCAGGAAAACATTTGAGACTTTCAGGGCTTACGGAATCTACAACCAAACAATTCTAAAATTGCCATCTCAAAACTCAGAATGGTCTTCCTAACTAAAAAGATGTTCTCCCTCACTAGTAACGGTGGCCACCTGTTCATTAAGAGGAAACCTGACATGACAGCCACAGGCTAATGCAGCAGGGCTTTGTAGATGTTGTTTCTCAAATACATTAAGTAGAGAAAAAGCCCAGCCAACAGTTTTTCAATTCCTGGGGCTAAACAAAAAGGAAGGAATTGGTCAGCCAAGCAATTGTCAGAATAATATGATAACTCCACAGGTAATTTATTTCACCCTGGGATAATATTTTCACAGTCCTCACTCCTATCACCCCTCTTTTCAAAGTTATTCCCTGCCTTGCATTACCAAGGAGAAAAAAATATCACATTTTGCACCAATGAGAGGAACAATGTAGAAAATCTTCTCTATTGTAAAATAAACTGAACTGAAGCTGTGGGTTAATAAAAGGGGAGAAATACTTGGTTTTTTGAACATACAGTAAAAGAATTGTCAGGTTAAATATTTGTATAATCATAACAGAGAGGTCTCAGTCTTTTTTGTTCACTTTAATCCACTTACCTCTCCAGAGAGCTTTTGGAATAGAGTCTTGAACTCATTGTCTATATCTTTATTATCGACGTGAGGCTAGAGGAAAGGGATGACCAAGACAGTGGTTAACAAGGTGGTTCTAGGAAGTGAGCTGCGGATATTGTAAAGATGCTGTACAGGACTTATTTACAGCAACAGAAAATGAGTATGTGCTCTGCAGCAATGGCAAAACAGAGACACTACTTAAGTCATGACCAGCCAGGGGCTGGCTTAATTTGAGAGCAAATACTTCCTAAGGCTGATGAGAAAGTTTTCTTCTGTTACCAAGCTAGCTTTAGAAAATAGCCACAGTGAAAATGTTGCTCCACTGGGCCAGAGCAATCCAGCAGCTCTTTGGAAGCCTTTTGCAGCTTCTCCCAGGCTTCAGGAAGACTATTTGTTTTTATGGACATGTGCCCTCTCCACCTTCTCCTACCCATGCAGGAGGTAAGGACAATCAAATATGTTCCAGTTCAGTCTACAAGGGTGAAGTTTCTGTGCCACATGGCCCAGGTACATAAAAATGAACGTGAAACTAAGACATGGACATATGTAAAAAATCCCAACGAGCAAAAAATATTTCTCCTCAGCATAAAAACATTCTGTATCCCAGCTTGAATGAGAAATAAAAATCATGCCCCTGTTTTATTTCCACATTATGAAGGAAAACTCTGCCCAGTTAGGCCGTCTAACCTCATATGGCTTTGCAGACACCTCATCACCCATCATCCTAAGGAAAAAAAAAACAAATCAGTTAAACAACCAGAAATTATGAGTCTACTTTAAAGTCTTGCCTTTAAAATAATTAGAAAAAAAAAAAAAAAAAAAAAAAAAAAAAAAAAGAAAAGAAAAGAAAAGAAGCTGTTTAAATAGAAGGTGTTAATAAATGCACAGAACAAGCCCCTAAGTTTCCTGTTTCCCATGCTCTTGCTATTGATATAATCCTTTTTAAAACCATGTCATCATTATCATAGTCTCAAATCCTGCACTCTTTCATTGCGGGAACTTCTCCTTCACAGAGCTGAGGGATCTTGGTCCCCGCTGTGTACTTAGGGGATCCTCTGAAGAGCCATGACTCTGAAGAACCATCTGCCATGGATGCGTGGTCACTATGGTAGATCATTTTTAATGGAAAAAATAAGTTGTGGAAATGGGCCTATTTTGCTGGTTAAGACAAAAGATCAAGCCCAGAGTGTGGATGCAACATATGACCTTCTCCTCTGCGTGCCTCCCCAGCAGAAGAGGGGGTTTTCAGGAAAGGTACTCACTGTGATTTAGCTTGTTTCTCAGCAAAAACTCTCAGGCAGAACTCCCCATTTTTGTAGGGCTCAAAGGTGGAGGGCACAATGAGGTACTGTCCCCAGGGCAGCATCATGCGGCTGGAGACCTCGCGCAGGTTCACATAGGGGTCAGTCCGGGCTGCTGGCTGGTGCCTTGCAAAGAAAGCACGGCCAGCGTGCACATCTGTGCTGCTTTCCAGCTGTGGAGAACGTGGTTTTGTCAGAAACCCTTTGGCAGTTCCCTGGTAAGCCAGCCACCCGATTTCAATTTCAGCACTTCAAAGCCATCTCAAGCTTTTCATTACATAAGATAATAAATCCATGAGGGATGGTACAAAAGAAAACCACCAGAGTTCTGTCATGGGAAATAGGCAGAATGATTAGAAGGGACAAGAATCTTCCTCTATAAAGAATATCTTTTCACTTGCTTCTTTACGCTTGATACCATAATATAAATAAAAGTATCATAATGTGTGCTCACATGTAATCACATTGCTATACTCTAAATTTTCTGTGCATTGAGCATTTTTTGCTAGCTTGTGGACAAATTTAATTGTCAGAATAATTCTGAGCAATTTATGGTATTGAATAAATCTCCTAATTGCATAGGAATTGTAGTCTCTTATTTCTTTATCTAGACAGAAAAAAATAGTAAACAGAGCAAATAGTAGTCACAGGGGTGAGACATTTGGGGTCACATTATGTGATTTACTCAACTTCTATTAGTAATACTAAGGATATTCATTTGGATTTTCTAGAAAACAGTACTTAAATTTTCCTTAATACCAATATACTCTTTAGGAAGTTAAACATTGCACAGTTCATAAAATAAAACACTGACATAAGAAGGAACAGTAGTGTAAGAACAACATCACTGCTATAAAACTCCTATTCATTACTTTTGCTCTACAAAGATGTCTTTCAAAAATTATGATTCAGTGACACACAAAAAATGCTGTGTGGCTGGTACAGGATGGGAAGCATCATTTAGGGATAAGGTTTCTGCCTGTCTAAGACCAGAGCACACAAAAAAATCTTACCAAACATTGTATAATCATTCAGGTTTTCTGTTGCAAACTGTAGAGAAATATGCATGTTTTTCCTCTTTTGTTCTGAGATAAGACTGAATTTGGTGTTTATTGTACAGCCCCATCCTTTCCCCTCACTCAATATTAAGCTAAGTAGGACTGCAAAGGTTAAGAAGACAGATCCATATCTTCCCCAATATATAAAGTTCATTTTCCCTTTGCATTTGCAAGGTTGCTAAAAGAGCACAGTTAATTGCTACGTGGCAACACGTTCGTTTACTGAGAGAGGGAAAGGGCTGAAAAGTCAAGGAAAAATTAGCAGCATAGGCTGCTGGACCTCAGTAATGAGTATAGGATATTCCTACTGCCAGACACCCCTGGGATCTCTTTCTTCAGCAAGGAAGAGTCTCTTTGCCTCAGTATTGACATCTGGGGGGATTAGGGAAGGTTGAGCAGGGCTTGTTCATTACCAGGAGCCTCAGCTCAGAACTGTAAAAGGAACAGATCCACAGAGCTTGGCACTTATTCTAAACAATATTAGCTACATTTTCTCAGTTTTAGAGTGCAGACATCCTGTTCTGCCTTCACCTGAACTAAACAGACAAATTCTGACCTCGGTTGTACAAACTTCCTGGAAGCTAAATTTCAACAAGTATAAATGAGATCAAGACTGGGAGTCAGACATCTGTAATAAATCCTTTTGCCCCAGTCCCTTGAAAAGGATTATTCAGAACTTGAGATATTGGTCCAGTGATTCAAGGGCAAAGCTCTCCAGAAGAGATATCATTAATAAGGAAGAAGTTATCATGGCAGATAAATTCTCCAGTGCAAGAAGAGGTGCCCATGTGGAGGCTGGAAGTCTTCAGCAGAGACTACATACCTCCTGAGGAATCTGGAAGGAAGGGAAAGAGACAATGTCAAAGTGCTGCTATATACCTGCACTTGCCAGTAGGAAAAAAATTCAGATAAAACCTCCTTCAGACACTTTTTGAAAAAAAATTCATTTACAACCACATATAATAATATCAGATACACATGAAATTCTGTCTTGTCCTAGAGCTGTTCCAAAGGAAAAACTGAATCTTCATCCAGAGAAATCTATAGCGTATTGAATTGCTTTTCCCCTGATGTGGTGTTGTGAATGATACTGTTGGCTGGAAATATTTAAGTAAGTCTCAGTAAATGCTCAGTCAGGAAAGTCAACAAGTTAGTCCTACTTTGCTAACCAAAACCAGAAAGTTTATTATAGCAGACCCAAACTCCACTAGTCTACTGCTACTGAATATGATGAAAATATAAGCTACCCTCACTAGCAGTCAGCCTGGGGATGATGAGATTATTGTGAGGCAACTATAACAAGTAGCAAGTTTCAATATTTGGCCCTTCCTAAATTCCTAAAGAATTGCTACGCTAACTTGTACCTCCAATATAAGGCACATTTTCCAAAAGCAATGAGTTGTTTTGAGAGCACAGATTCCAGTGAGAGCCAAAGAGAATGTCCTCCCAATTCCCAAAAGAGCTTTTAAAAACATCACCCATACAAGGGGCTTGAGTGGCCCCCTGAGACTTCGGGGTCTATTGTTGCCTATAACTGGCACACTGAAGGGCAGGAGCTGAGTGATGGACACACAGTTGCTCTCAGCAGGCAGCTACAGGACTTTTAAAAGCTCTGCAGGGCAAGTAGACGAACACACATCTTTTCACCTTCTCCTGAAGAGAGTTCTGCTTTAGGTCATCATCTCTGCAGTCCTAACTGGAGCTCCCCAGCTGCAGCAATAGCTGTGATGCCGTAAAACCTACTACAGTGCGTGATCCAAGGGAGCTGGGATCATAGCTGGGTGCCTTCCTGAGATGACTTACCAGCCAGGTTTTTCCAAAAAATTAACATCTTAAAAGTCACTGAAGTGACTTAAGAGTCACCAAGTCTACCCTTCTGTGGGTAAGGCTGCAGAGGACGCAGATGGGATGGAATAGATGTAAAACACAAGGAGTTCTTTACAAGGTCAGTGATGGGAGCAGACAGACATCCATAATGCACAAATTTGGGATGCTGATAGGTGAGGGTACCTGGTACCACAGAGAAGGCAGCTCAGAAGTGTGCTCAGTGAGAGCCATGTGTGCATGCAGGCACTTGGGCACTAGGGAAAACCTTCTGTAATTTCAAGCCATCCCACACAAGATCTATTAGGAAAAGTCAGCCATTCCATTTGCTCCACCTGTGCTGGCTAATGATCTTCATCCAGTTGAGTCTGTACAGCATTTAATTGTTTTTCTTCACATTTGATATTGGTCATGATGATACTGGATGGAAATTTTTACATTTGTTTCTCTCCCCTCACACCACAGAAATTAGAAATTACACTGCAGGTTTTTTCTTTACCTTCTATTTTTAGAAACATGATGAAAATCAGGGAAAACAAAGCCCCAAATTTACTGAATCGGAACAGTAGCATATGGCAGACAATGGATAAAAAAAAGTTTGAAATACAAGGGAGAAATAATAACAAAAAAGAAAGCGACAACTGAGGGCTAATGATAGGCTGTAATCAGAAGCACTTATCTGGAATTGCAAGGCACCCCAAGCCTGCCCCCATTCAGATTTTGTAAAAGAAGATTCTCAATGAGACTGTTACTAAATTACTGGCTCAATAATTTACACTGCCATCCTGTTGAAGTGGGAAAAAACTGAGCCTCAGTTTATCTGAGTCTTCCCATATTATGGAGGTCAGGAAGAAATGAGAGAAGTAATTGAATCATTTTGCAAAATCCAGATCTTATTGAAGTGTAGTGCTGAATGTCAAGATGTAGCACACTGCTAATTTTTTTTTCCAGCTTAACAGGACAAGGAATAACGTCTTAAAATCAGTAACAAATTTTACCTGATAGAGTGAATAACCAATACTAAGCAGACCTTCTCCCATTCTCTTCTGTCTCCTGCGGTTCTTCTGCATCAAGCCCACCAGAATGGTACAGCATGGCTCGTTCAGACTCCCTTCATGGTCATCGTCTGGTTAATCCAACTGGATTTTAAACTGGGGATTGGTCCAGTATGTTGCTAAGAATTCCCAACAGGAGACAAAAAGGAGGAGGCTTTGTCATTGCAATCAAGATGGCTGTCACTAGATCTACAGAGAATATCTCCCTGGAAGGACTTTTGCCTGGAGTTTTTCCAGTTCTTTCCTTTGAGTGTATGGGTTTATGTTTTCACAGCTATGCTGATTATCAACTGGAGCCACGAGAAATCAAAGCACCAGGTATTTCCTGGGACTAATGACCAACAGGGAGGAGCTGATACTGTTAATTCCAGCCAGTCATTTATCTCCAGGAAATGTCCTTGGCTGAGGCTGTTATTGTTGCAAGAGGACCAAATGCCAGACAGACTCTCCAGAGGTCTAACCTGAAAACGAATTGGAAATAACAGTGCCAGTGAACTGTGACACTTTCCTGGCCTACCCAACCCTTCAGAGGATTACTCCAGCCAGTAGCAAAAGCCATGTAAGCAGGAAAAGCAGACAGAGAAAAAAAAAAAATATTGCCACAAATTAACTGCTTGGTGGGCTGGTAATCCCCCACAAAGAAATAAGTGTGAATTAGATCTTCATTTAAACTCACAGGCTTTTGCTTACTGTCTAAACCCCACAGATATTGTTGCACCTCCAAGCTCTTTTTTTTCCCCACCAAAGCCTCCTCCAGTTCACAAGCAGTTTTTGAATGTTTTGTTTGGGATTTCACCAAAGGCCCATTTGGTTGTGTTCTTACCTTGGTAGTTCTGGCAGCCCCCAGCAGATGAACCCCGTCTCCACTGTCCATTAAACAGGGTCAGGTCCCATTTGTTGACCTTGTTGCTTGGTAATGTGTCAGGAGTCAAATTGCAGATCTCAAGGCGGGTGAACTGTCTTTGGAAATCTGAAAATGCCATCCTGGCACACAAAGAGACAGGTTAGTCCATCAGCCTGCAACAGATGAGGTGGCTGAGGCTGGACACCTCTCCCAACGGGTGTTGCAGAGCTGTCCAAAGCTGCATTTAATTGAATTCTGAAACTTGGAACTGGCTTTTGGGAAACAAAATTGCCCACTGCCTGAATGAGCTGTACCTTCTGGAGACAGCCTCTGTCAATGGCTGTTACACATTTTGGTCTCAGTCAAACCATTTTCTGTCATCCCCAGCTGTGGGCAATCCCTCATGGATCATGCTTCATAAAAAAATTCACTGGAACTGGTGAAACAGTATGTGTGAGGAGAGCCCATTTAGAGGGAATAAGAGCTGGCCCTTGTGAAAGCATAACTGTAGGAAAAGAGTCTCAGTTTGGTGTTTTTTACTTCATTCCTATCACTGATGTTTGTTTTTACCATTCCTGGTAGGTTTGTATGAGTGACAGACCTTGATTGCTCCATGCTGCTGGCAGAGGTCTGCTCTCATTTCCTAGTGCCTGATGGCCCATGCAGCTGATTGCACTGGAGGACAGTGGCCGTTTATCTTTCCAGGCTAGGACAGAGTGACATCAGTTCAGCACTGATCCATATATAATCAGATCAGGGTTAGGACAGGCTTTCTATTAGGTCTGAGTAAACAGACTCTTCCCAAGCTGGTAAGCTGAATTTTTTTCATTAGTGTGTAGTGTTTAGGCAAAAAAACAAACCTCAAAATGTAGAGCAGCTGAGGTTCATTCTTGCCACCTCATTAATTTTATTACCATCTGGTCTCTATATTTTGGATTAGTGCCAAGTTATGCAAGCTCTAATAAAAGGTACTATTTGAATAGGAAGGGAGATAAATAAGAGGCTAACAATGCATGCATGTCATTATTAACCCCCTCAGTGCTGGTAGTTTTTCTTCATCCAATTGAACGGACTGCTTAAAACACATAAAATGTCCAAAAGAGTAATCTAAATGAACAATTCTCACCAAAATTCTCCATCATCTACTTGCTTATCCAGAGCCTGTTTTTGTTTAGGATCAACATAATTCCACTCAGGAGCACTGCAGACAAAGCACAAAAGCACAATGTTCAGCTGTTGCATTTTATTCTACAGTGAGATCTGAGTTAGATTCTATCTAGATAAAGGAGTATATATTTCTTCAACAAATAGATCTTGTGCCCCTCCAAATGACAGCACACACTGCAACCTGACTGTGCTAGGCTGGAATTAGACTGCAACAGTATTTGCAACAAATAAGCCTTGAATTGAATCTCCCCTGCCAGGTGCCAGAAGGTACAAACAGACTGTCTGGATTAGGAAATTCACATTCTGAAAGTCAGTCAGAGCTCCTGCATTTTAAGATTTATTGGGGTGCCTGATACCCTCCCTGGGGAAATGATACCACCTTCATTGTTGGGGATCATGAAGGAACAGGAAAGCAAAAAGGTGAAATCAGAAAATTTACTGCAGAAAACAGCGTTGCTCCCTTGCCATTCTGGTATTAATGTGCTCAGGGTGGATTCTGCTCTGATCTGCTCCCATGTGACAATGCAGTGCTGAACCTGCCTCAGCAAGGTTGTCCCATGGTAAAACAGGTGTGACAAAAACAGGATATGGCATATGTGTGTGCATGAGGCACCTTACCTGGGGGCTGAGCAAAGCAGCTCTGATAAAAGTAAAATTAATTGTAATGTTATCTCTATCCTTGATTATGATACATCAGCACCCAGGCTGCAATCAGGCAGGACGGGAAACTGAAATCTCAAAGTGCTGCATGAAAAAATATATTGTGGCCCAAATTACAGTAAAATTTATGCCATTCTAAATATAAAAATAAAAGAGGTGTTGTCACTACCACACGCCCAAGACAGTTGAAGCCCAGACAGTTTCTGAGAGGTTTTGAAACTTTTGTGTCCTTATCTTAGTCAGCCTCCCAACTTTTTCAAGATTCTCAGATAGGTACCAAATTCTGGTGTGATTTAGAGCTGAGCAACCTCAGAGTCAAAGCAGAGGTATAATCGTTTACCCCTGCTTTAACTCCCAGGAACAGGACTGGTTTGTATATTTTACTTAGGTCCTGGAACCACTGGTAGGATCAATTTGAGAAAAATTGTCTTGCACAATGTCGTGGATGTGGCTTGCATTGGGCTGCTCAGAGTCAAACCAAGGGCTGTTGTCTCTGATGAGAAAGCTCCGCCTGAGGCAGGTATTAATGCCTGCTGGAAAGATTGGATCAATATCCAACCTTGGTAATAAATTAATAGTGTTTTATTCCAACTGATTTAGTATCTCTCCTAAATACACTTTGTGATTGGATTAACTCTATTGTCCCAATTTAATTTTTAATAGAGTCCAAAATACACTGAAGAGAGAGAAGCAGGGGCACATAAAAACCTACATATCACTCCAAGATCCAGTCCATTCTACTTCACCCCAGGGATTCCTAAGCCTCACTAGTTTCTCTGGCCGTCCTTGGTAATATACCTAAAAGATCCACAACAAACAGAGCCTGAGCACTTCCATCATTCCAATCATCAAAGGGCAATTGCTTTTCAGATAGGATAAAACATGATTTGTACTTGAGTGATGCAGTCCATTACAATTTGCAATAGTTAAAAGACACCTAGATGCCTTCCACTCTTATTTTACATTATCCTCTGCCACCAAGTGAGCCATTAGCTGCAGCACTCACCATTTCATATAATGACAGCAACCTGCAAGGAAAATCATCAGCTACAAACCAACAAAATATCTACATCCTCAAAAGCAGGGAACATTGCACAGCACAGCAAAGTTGGAAGGAGGTTATCTGGCATGGATATCTGTGTAATGATTTCGGCTTCAGAGGAGCAGGAATACCTGGGGCTCGCTCTGAAGATGAGACTCACAGAAGAGTTCATCAAAGAGGCTTTTACTTTTTTCCCATCAGCTCTGACTGGGAAAGTGCTCGCTCCCACCTCACACAACATAAACACGTGGGGAATGGCTGCCTCCTCTCCTGCTCCTCCTTTCTGTACCCTGAATTTTGGTATCAGCTTGGCCCACCTTCACACTTTGTACCCCAGCCTGTTGGTACCATACAAGTGGCAGACTGTACAGTGTGCTCCACACCACTACCTGTGCAGAGCTTCTGACCTGGCTGAGTGCTACAGGTACTTCCTTTTTCTGTATGAACATATATAAGTTAGGAACATTTTTATGGTCAGTCACTGAAAGACATGAGAAAGTTGAAGGCACTGCAGTGTTGCAACCCCAAGCTGGTTTGCCTGATGGCCTCAGAGGGGCTGGCTTACCTCTTCTGCTCCAGTGATAGAGTAAGCATGTCCTTTTACCAGCTTCAGACTTGTGATTGCTTCTATTTCAGCTGTAGCAGTTATCTGGAACAATAAAAGTACGCACATTTATGATTATATATTGTGTATGAACTGAGCTTTCATAAGCAAATTAATATGGGGGAAGATATCCAAAGTGGTGTGCACAATGAATACCAATATCCTTGATGCAAAGTATATTAAATTAGGTGAGAGCCACAGCAAAAACTGTAGTTCCATGTCCCTTAATATGTAGTCCAAGCACAGAAGAAATTCCAGAATGTACAATGAAATCTAAATCCAATTCCCAGCTCAGGTGACAGAGCCAGTCACCTGCAAAGACATGTTCACATGAACTTAGCTCTAGCCTGTCTCAGACGAGATCCAGTATATCAAAACTGGAACTCTGGTAATTCTGTAAGCCACAATGCAAACAAGTAAATGAAACAGGACGTGAGAGGTGTGAAGTTTTCAAAACATGTTCAAACATCATCTGTAACTCAAGAGTGTTTGTATTATAGGTATCAGTAATCTTTAGGACTGAAAACCAAAGCCAGAATCAGACTACAGGCGACAACAAAGTGTCTCGGTGAGTTTCTGTGTGGAAGTCAAGTGTCTGGAGCTGAAATTACACAAAATTTGAATGAGAAATGATATTCAGAGAATGGAGTTCCTGAAGACCATCAGGCTGTTCACAGTTCTAAGTATTACCACATGCTGTCATGTAAATAGGGAGACATGATGAGCATTGGTTATCTAGAACCTTGTCCAAATTTTTTCATACTGAAATCAGTAAAGATATCACATTAATTCAATTTGCTCTTGTATCAGACATTCCTACCTATATCTTATATTGGTCTGGGCTTTTGTCACAGTATGGGCCAGAACCCTGAGAAGAGGAGAAAGGAGAGAAAAGCCTTGTCAGTCTCTTACATTGATGGAGCAGCCAAGCAGTGACCCAGCTCTCAGGGCCTTCTGGATGATTTGGTAGAGGTTTGAAGGAGCCCTCCGCAGCTCATAGGACTCAGAGATGCCTCCAGTAAAATCTTCAAAGCCCTCCACAGTGAAGCCTCCTGCTAGAGCTTCATAAGAGCCATTCAACCTGAGGGGGAAAGGATAAGAGCTATACAAGGGTCCATCTCCACCTGCAAGCACAAGGTACCACAGAAAGAAGGGTTTATCATTTAGTATCTCTTAATTTTCTTGGTCATCAATGTGACCTGGGGCAAGACAATTCAAGTCCCTTGAAATACAGTTGGCAACACCCTTTATGGACCCAGAGGGAACTGTAGATGCTGGGTGGGAGGGAGGCTGCCTTAGAATGAAGAATGTTGTGACTGACATCCCTGGTCTGGGCCACCACCAGACACACAGCTCCCACCCAGCCCCGTAGTTGGCGTAGACCTTCTCCAGCAGCGCGCTTCAGAACTCATTGCCTTCCTCCGAGGGCACGAAGACCAGCTTCCCGTTCTTGGTGGGCAGCCTGTCATCCACCATCACATCCACCCACTCCCCATACTGCCAGAACTGAGGGAAGGAAGAAAGGAAAAGATGATGGAGGCTGGTGTGCCCAAATCAGCTCCATGCTACCGTCCTCCTACCCCTTCACCTGTCATCACTTCCCCCTGCATAAGCCACTGTAGGGTTACTCCCGTGCTCAATCCTTCTCCTTTGTACTAAAGACAAACTCCTCCCAGCTACATGGTTCGTTCAGCAGGCTTCTTAATGCTATATAACATTTTGCTGATAGCAAATATCAACAGCATCCTGTTGTACATAGCATCTAAAACATTGTCTGAACATGTAAACTGAGTTTACATGGTGGACAGCCCAGAAAGCCAGCATGGAGATAGGATGTGCTGAACTATCTCAAGGCTCAAACCTTAAGGGGAAAAAAAACCCAATATGCCTGTAAAAATGCCTGTAAAGAGAGATCATCTAAAGGGGAAGTGCTCAATAGTGCTGATCACTTCTGCAAATACTAGGAAATGTGAGAAACACTGCTAGTGCTAAATTTTGGCCTCAAAGCTAGAAATGTTTACTCCAGGATTTACTGTGTTCCTGAAAAGAGAGATGATAATTCACACTGTAACACTCAAAGGTGAGCTGGTGGAAGGGCTAGGTATATGTTCTAAAACTTCTGTCCTCACCAGAACAGCTCCTTTAGCAGGATGAATCTACATTGTTCCCACCTGAGCCTAACCTCCAGTCAAAGCAGGTTGGCTAAATCCCAACACTCTGGCTCCGCAGGCAAGGAAATAAAGACAAAGCAGGGAGGGAAAGGGAGGAAGCAGAAGGAACCACACCAACTTGCATTCACTCTCAATAGCTGGCAGCAACAGAGCTTGGTTTGAGCTCATGCAGCCTGATGGCTCAGCTCAGTTTACAAAATCTGCGTAACTCTCCAGAGCCCCATCTGTAAGACAGCAGAACCTCACCAGTGAGCAGGTCTCATTCAACATTATTTAACTCTGTTCTTATTTTCTTTCTCTCTCCCCATCAATTTCATGTACACACTGTAACTGTTGATTATTTCACGTGCTCCAAAAAAGCAAAACAAAAACCCACAGAAGAAAAAGCTGCTTCTTATTAAATACTAGCATTTTCCTTTTATAGTCTCAATCCCTTGATCACAGTGTACCTGGAAATGAAAGATTCCAGCATAGTCCTTCTGGAAACTCTGAGCCTTTGGAATAATACAGAACAGAATATCTGGATTCAAAGTGAGCGATGCAATGGCAGCTAGGAGCCAGCAATCACCTAAAACCACACATTACAAGGCAGAAAAGTTCATTAATAACTCCATTAAGTCACACTCTCACCAGCAGTAAAAGCTATGCCAGACTCAGTCTTGGTTCAGCAATCCATTCTTGTTCTGTTATTTCTCTCTTTTGCTCATTTTCCACTCACCCAAACCACACAGGTATCCTGGGGCCTCTGGGGCTGACCATGGTAGTAATTTCAATGGTCCAATTTGTGCTTTGATTTTGTAATGAAGCTGTGAAAACAGGCTGCTTCACCTAAGCTTATCAATGCCCTCAGGAGATCAAGAACACAGCCAGAAGGAGAAGGCATTTGAGGTATGTGGTTTGCAAAGTGGCTGGGCAGGACAGAGTTAATGACCTGTGGTACTTTAAGTAGACTCAAGCCACCACATCTGGGCCAGACAAGGGCTCAGGAGATGTCCAGTAGAGGGCAAAAGCTCTGGGTTAATAGAAGGATGGTGGGACTTCCATTCCGATCTTTTGGAGAAGATTCCGTGGATAGCTGGAATATCTGTGGGTCTATTCCTCCTCAGCCCTTTCTTTGAAGGTCTGAACTTGAACTTAGAGCTATTGCCAGCGATTTGCCCAGCAGTCTAATGGAAGATGAAGTCTCCTGGGATCTCTGGGAGGAGGTGAGTCCTTTCTTTAGCCCATTCCTTATTCTGGAAAGGCTGGGCTTGCCCAGCCCTCCCTGGAGGCTGTGTGCCTTGCAGCTGGAGCTGTTTGCTGGGTTGGTTACCTGTTTATTGAGGATTGGAGGCTGAGTAAGCAGAAGCCTCTGTCACAACCAAAGGTGGTGCCCCTGGGAAACACGGTGACTCGTCATGTTTGCACACTGCAAACAGCAGGAGGAACATCTGTGATTCTGCTTTATTTCTGAGGTGTGCAGAAAGCCTAGCAAAAAAAAAAAAAAAAAACTGCTCTGAAGGTACTAACATTTTCCTGGTTTCCTGAGGATCATCTGTGCCAAGACATAGTTCTTTTGGCAGGTGCATATTCTGCAGAAGGAATTGCCATCACAGCTCTTGCTTCAGAGGAAATAAGCGAATTGAGAAACCAAGGAAAGGGTTTAATCTGCAGCAAGACTGAACATCCTAGAGCAGCAGTTAACTCTTTATATTGACTTGGGATTTATGATTTAATACCATGGTGAATACAAGTGTAAAAGTAGGATGAAGGGACTTGCCAGGTGCTATCTGCTTCCTGTACCCCACAGGGAGGTACCCAGATGGCTCCAATGAGCTGCTTTGAGAAACCTCTGTAAAGGAGTGTCCCCTGGTGTAACCACCTGAGCTGGCTGATCACACTATGGGTCCAAACCCATGATATGCAATATGAAATATTTCTACCTGTTGTGACAGTTCAGGCCTTTCTAAAGAGGAGGGAAAATCCATTCTTAGTATGTGAGGTGCTGCTTGAGTCTTCCCCCAGGATTCTCTGCCTTATCTTGGCTGCCACATTCAGAGAAGAGCATTCAAGCTGGAAGGGGGCAGACAAATGGTTGGATTGCCTGCTTCTCCCCCATGCACCTGCATTTTTTTATGAGAAGAGGTTAAAAAAATTTGTTGTGCTCATCCTATAGAAGTGAAATTTGAAGAGGAAGTGTGAGGCAGGTTAAATGCTACTTTGCAAAAAAGCTGTTTGAAGCAAGGGCTCTTAGTTGAAAGATAATATTTCCTTTGCAGAGGAGGAGATAAAATAAAAGGATTGTGACATGTTTAAAGTGGAAATAGGGAAAAGTTGATGCTCTGCATATAGAAAAGAAAGTCCAGAAGCCTCAGAACATCTATGAGCAAAAACCTTCTCAAGAAGAGATCAACTTGCTGGCCTGTAAGTTTCCTCCCAGCCTTAGGTACTTACGTATAAAATAAGCAAAATTATAAGAGCACAAGGTCTGAGGAAAAAAAGGCTTTAAGAACATTCTCTCCCAAGGAAATGTAGATGCAGGAAAAAATGAGACTGAGAACACTCAGATCTGCTTTGTAGCTCTTTCTTCGAGGCTTTCCTTGGTACAGCATATGCCTTAAGCTGTTAAAATTTCTGTTTTCCTTGAAGAAGTAGAAATAATGGTGATAAGTCTAGGGACTGGATTTTCAGAGGAGGAAGATAAAAAGCCATATCAAGTCAGAACTGAAATCCTCATTTTTTCTGATGCTCTGGCTATCCCCAGCATGCTGTGAAGTGCAGAAGATTATTTCTGAGAAGGTGACAATGTGGATGTCTCTAGTGATCCTGTTGTGTCCCTCCACCCTGTGAGACCAGAGAAGGCCTGCAGCAGTGACAAACTGGTGCTCTCCCAATGTGCAACATCTGGAACAGTTTCCTCTAAAATCTTGGCCAGGATTTTAAAGCCAACGAGTGAGAAACTAATCCAGGTTTTGCTGAGGATGGTGTATGTTGGATGAACAGTTAGGCAGAAGATTTGGTGAAATGAGGGGGGTTTCCTTAAATATATTGTTTACTTCCCTCCTCAGAACGAAACAATTTCAGAATCTCAGCGCAGAGGATGCCAAATGCAGTGTGAAATCCTTCAAGGCACCTTTCTTACAGCATGAATTAATTTCTTAGCACTTGGGAGAGTGAGCAGCCTTGGTGCTGCTGCCTGCCTCCGACACACCAATGCAGTCTGACCTCCCAGGGAAGCATTTCAGGGCATTCCTGCTCGAAGCACGCCTGGGAAGAACAGTGTTGGAAGAATTGGACTTGGCCTTAAAAGCAGCCATGCCTCCCTAGAGCACTGCAGAGTCCCATCTCCGAACCTTACTTTCTGGGGCCTAATATCTTTGACTAAGCTTGTGCCAACCAAAAGGAACCAGCTGGGAATTGGTTAGTAACTTGATAAAAATGGAAGTGTGTCTGAATGTAGATGGTTTGGGGCATCTTTGGGTAGCAGAGATGCACGACATTCAGGCTCCTGTGATATTTACTTTCAGAGGATGTAGGAATCTGTCCATATCAAGGAGCTTCCATGACAGGGCCCAAACTGTGCAATTGGCCTCTTACCTTCTTGTTACACCATAGTGGGATCCTGACTTATTAATAAGCCTTCTCAGCCCTACTGGATAATATATGACTAGTTCTAGAAGAGTACAAATTGGCACTTCCTGTTCCCTTTTTCAAAGTTCAACACCATTTTGCCAGTAGCAAGTTTCACAGTTTAGTTTGTGGTTGTGCCTACAGGACAGAACAAGAGCACAAGCTCCCCAGAAAGGCACCTTATGTAGGGCTCTCAGACTTGTTCTGGTTCAGCTGTAGGTTATAAGTAATCTTTCACACTGTGAGGAAACTATTTCATTTCATTCCAAAAAAGGGAATTTTTTGAGGGAGAGAAAAAGAGGCCAACTGACCAATTAATTAGAATGTATTTCAAATAGGCTCACAGTCAGAAAAATGACAATATCAAAAAGCATTTCTGCTCACCATATGGGTTTAGAGTTGTAGCATTATAGCTTATAAAAATAACATTTATAACTTGTTATAAAAATAACATTAAAAAAATAATCCTTCTCAATATTAGCCCTGCAATCACTTATGGACACATATCACTGCTTCTGTTCAGTGTCATATTTCATGAACAAAAGTTTCAGACCAATGCCAATTACAGTGTTTACTGCTGCTGCAGAATGTCCTATAAAGAAGCCAGCTTGATTTCTGGATCTGAAATCCTTTGAAATGGTTGTAAAGTAAAATATTAATTGGTTTTTTTTTTTTAAATTTAAGCAATCCTGACCTTGAGTTTGTGGTGGAAAAATGAAGCTTAGCTGTGCCTATCTCCTGTATATATATATATATATATATATATATATATATATATATATATATATATATACACACACACAGAGACATGTGTGATCTTGGAGAACTACTTTGACTGTTAGTGCACTTGAAATAGAATCCCTTGCTGCTCACAGATGTCCTGAGTTGGCTCGTGTTCTCAGTGCTACCCAGGCAGCCCCTGGTTTACAGAGATAATCAAATTGCTGCAGCGAATAACGAATCCTTGGTGACCTGGCAGCTCAGCGACTCCTCCGTATTGATGATGTTTACCCAAGCATGCTCCACTTGCAGAGGCCATAAAATAGATGAGAAATTTGATTCATTTCAGTTGCTCCAGAGCTGTGCTCACTTTCTGCTTAGCTACCATCAAAGTGTATAGACACAAAGCATCTAAACTCTCCTTTGACCTAGAGATGGTGATTTTCAGCCAAAAGTCCAAGTATCTGCTGCCAGGATGCAACTGGACAGCACAGAGGCATTTCTGTCCTGAGTCTGTTCTGGCTTGTTGCTGTTTCAGCAATGCCTGGTGTTCAGAAAGGATCCAAAAACAATGCTGTGGCTTCCTGGATTGCCAAGCAGCTCTGACTCTCAGCTTTAGTCTCTGCTGGAAGCCCTTGTTCAGAGCTTGTAGTACCTGCGGCATCACACCAGACAACAAGGAAGCACTGACCCACTAGTTTATAATTTATGGCAGTGCAGGTTGCCTCTGCTTTGAGAGTTCTAAAGACTTTCTTAGGTTTTCTCTGGAAATTAATTTTGTGCTGCAGCTGTATACAAAAAGGCAAAGAAGAATCCAGCAAAGGAACAGGCTTTCTTCTCCTTGGGGTCTCCAAGTTGTTAGTGAATGTATTTTTAATATCAATGGGAAATATTTGCTAGAACCAGGATCTCCAAAATCCTTGAGCCCATGGGATTGAATGTCAGAAGGGCCATGTATTAATGTTTACAGCAAAATAAGTGAACAAGCCCAGTACTATTAAGTTCTCTCCTGCCTACAACCACTTCAAAGGCTCCCTCAACAGACATCAGATCTATCTCAAAGCTGTCAGGCTTTGGTTTATTCTCCAGGATACCTCTAATCTCCCCAAATCTGCCTGTAGGACAAGGCATGCACAAAGCCCATGTGGGGCGGGCTCCTGGGCTGGTGTGAACTGGTGCATTTGCCTTGGCTTCAGGGAGCTCCTCCAGCTGCCAGCCCAGGCCCAGGGAGCTGCCGTGCCCGGAGTGGCCTCTGGGCGTTCAGAACAAAAGGCAACTCATGAATATAAATAGTGTGGATCTGGAAAGCTAATATTAAACGGAGGGGGTTTCAGTATGTTTTATATTAATAAAATTAAATTTATGCCACTCACTTCTTAAGAACTTTTGCAAACAGTCCTCGAGTTACCTTATTTGGATAGCAGCAAGAAAACTTCATAAGTCACCTTTGATAACTAAGACTATGTGACTACATTTCAAGTTGTTACTAGGCTATCAAAAAGGTCTGGTTCAAAGAACTTTTAAAACATTTCAAGACTTTCAAGTTCCCACCGAACTTCCCAAGCTGATATTCATCTAGCTTACGCTGTTGACAAAGAACTAAGTTTAATGGAGTGAGACCAACTCTGGGTTTTCTTGTTCCTTTTGTTCACATAAACCCAGACCTGCAGTGTTATTTTTAAAAGAAAAGAAACATGTCAGAGAATATTATTAAAAATAGGCTCTATTTCTCTAAAGGATATGTTACCCGGTCACATACGTGGCTTATGTAAATATGTAATCAGAGTCTGTTTCAATAGAAGTGTTTTACATGATGGTTTTAGTAACAAGGACTTTGATATTCAAGGTATTGGATCAAACATCAAAAAAAGCTTAGTATGCCTCAGAGATGTAAAGCAAATACCTGAAGGCTAGAAGGCAAGTCCCATGCCTGCAGTTTATTTTTGTGAAGGGTCAGTGTGTGTAGAAGCAATTGTAAACAGCCTTGCAGAAACAAATACATTATTTTCTCTCTCTCTCTCTTTTTTTTTTTTTTTTTTTTTTTTTTTTTTTTTTTTTTTTTTTTTTTTTGCGTGTGTGTGAGAGAGAGAGAGAGAAAAAGAAGTTCCTAATATCTAGGTTTGGGATAGTTTTCAGGACCTTTGGATTCCTACCCACTAAAAGATGTCTTGGGAAAACCCAGAGCAAGTCACTATCCCCAGATTCACAGGAGGTTTTGAGGTCCAGTTCTGCTGTTACCACCATGTGATAGATTTTGGCACTGATCCCTAAGGAAAGCCCATTTAGCACAAGGGACTGGGACTCCACAGAAACATTCAGCAGGTGACAGGAACACAAAAGGGCTCAGGGTATTTGTATTCAGTTTCTAGGCTAAACACAAATAATGAACTGGCCTCTTCTAGTTTAAGAACAGAAATATTTTTCAGTCTCATAGCTTGTAAACTGTCTGGGGAAATGAGGTTTTACTTCAGGTGTATGTTCTTAATTTCTTTTTTTATGCCATTATAGAAACTTTCCAAATAGGAGGTGACAAGAAATGTCACTTTTACTACTTTTTTGAGCCATTCTCCTGAAATACAGTTAAGTGATTTCCCCATACTCTGTTTTAGCATCCACCAAATAAATATCCTGGAGCAAGTATATGATTGGGCATCTTTTTTTTAGCATTTGAAGCACAAGCCCACACACCAGGGAATTTTTTAGCAAGTGCTTTAATAGCACTGTGTTTACAAGAGCAGCGCTGGTGTTATTTATCGCCAACGACTTGCAGAAATTGTTTCAATCTCATTTGCACAATGGATGTGCTGGAAGACCAGCGAGGTCAGGAGTACTGCAGTTAGCAGCACAGGAGGGAGAAAGGCTGATTTCTCTGTGTCTAATCTATCAAATTCTCATTACAAGAGTTTCAGCCTTCTCGCCTCTCTATGCAGTCAAGGGTTTGCTGCTGCTGTCCTCTGCAGCTGGATCTTATCAGTGAGGCAGGCAGGGAAGGTAGCTGCTGCAGCAGCTCCTCTGAGGGGGAATAAAGTCCCCTTACAGCTCCCTTCTGGCCACTTGCACAGCAGCTCTGTTTAGCCAAAGGCAAGCACTGCAGAAAAATGGGTAAGGAAGGTTTTTTATGATGGGAGAGGATGAGTGCTGCCTGAGAGATACTTGCTCTACATCAGGCCCTGATTCAGGGAGCTGAGCAGCACTGCCTTTTTTGTCTGTGTGGCTGGTTCCTGGTTGCTCCTGTCCCTGCTCACAGCTCTGCATGAATGCAGTTCAAGCAGAAAGGAGGGTTCAGCATAAAGGGTTTGGAACAATCTGTTTGCTGTGGATGGTATTACCAAGTTTACATTCTCTGTTCATTTCTTTCTGACGTGGTTCTTGTTTCTAACTCATACTTGGACCATCCTGCTTTACACAAAATGGCACATCACAGACCCACTCCCTCTACTAAACCAGCTCCTGCTCAGTTCCTTGGTTCTTGCGTATTTGTTTTATGTGAAACTGAGGCAGGAACTTGATCTGCCTCCCAGATAAAAGCACCCAAGGACTAGGCTACAGCAGAAAACCTCCCTGGTGTCCCTTGTCCCCTGAGTCTTTGGAGCTGCTTTTGCTGGCATGGGCACAAATCCTACTCTCTTGCCTCAGGGCAAGTGCTCCCATTATAAGACTGGCATCCACCTCTGTCTTAAGAGGTCAAAAGCAAATCAGTTTTCTGTTCCACATAATTACTGCCTTCCTTCAGGAGACAGTTTAGTGTCTTCCAATTTTGACATAGCTCTTATAAGCTATACCCACATATACCCTGTCTCAGGCAGCACTGCTGGTATGCGAGTCCTCTTCTTGGGTGTCTGTCCCTCCATACTATGTCTGTGAGATAGCCAATAAAATGGTTTATGTATCAGGAGTTTTTAAATGACGCTTCATTTCTTTTTCTTCTTCTAAAGTGAAATTCAGAAGCACTATACATACCCAGCTCTCCTTGGCAGACATCTGTTCGGGTAGCTCCTCCAATTATAAACTGAGGGTTGGCACATAACTCCTGAAAAGACACCATTTCAAAGTTTGCATCACCCTTTCTGATCTGAAAAGTTCCCTTTTCTTGTTCCTTGTTTCAATATTCAGAAACTATTAAACACTTTGAACAGGTCTTTAAAAAGATACCCTTTCTCCTCTGTCTGATTAACAAGGTCCCAGGACAAAATTTCTTTTTTAAATTGAGGGCTACATGTATTTTTGAGGCAAATCCTGATGCCCTTTGCTACTAGGCACTGTTACTGTTACTACTGAGAATTTCTGATATAGTGGAGCCAGAGGTGAAAATTCACCTCAGCGTTTACATCTTATTTCATCTTGCTGAGACTTTGGTTCAAGCAGCACAAATGAGTTTGTGACTCTAGCTACTGCCTGTGCCACTGGAACTGTGCTGACTTTCCAGTGCCAACAGTGTGCAAGAGGATGTTCCTTCACCCTGACCCTGCTTCCTGGGAGGCCAGCCACACAAATGGTTTTATTAGCAACAACACCCCTTTCTTCCTGGCCCTTTGGGGCCAGCCAAGTGGGTTATGGCAATGACTGTCATTCCTATCCCAACTCTGAGCTCTCCAACAACTCATGGCCTATATTAGGAAGTCATTATAGAGACAAAAGCCTCTTCTGTTTTTCTGAGAATTTTCCATGAGCTTCTGGATGGCAGCAAGGAGCAGTTTATAGGAAACCTAACTTGGTAAGCAGAGTTGAAGACAGTTTAGGCAGTCACTGGCTCTTCTCAAGAGCAGCAGTTGTCAGCTCTGAGCATCCCATGGAGAGACAGAGACAACCCAGGACTTCTTGTGTATGATGGAGAGCCAGTTTATGAATCTTCCCTCCAATAGGAATCATCTCAGCTATATCCTTCTGCTTCTGTCCAGGAGAGGAGTCCAGCAGTAGGTTACCCACCACACAGAAGGTTTTGTGTAATTTTTTCTCTTCTTCTTTCAAGGTGCTGCACCTGGTGTCAGTCAGCTGCATATGACTTATTACTCACCCAGACACCTGCCATTCCTGAGCCACTCCCAAGTGCCACATGCACCTTTCACACAGCTGAGTTTCCCCTCAGGGGTCCCACAGGCTGGTCTCTGGCAGGCAGGGCTGGGACATTTAACCCTGTTGGATCTCAGCCCTCAGTTATTCCTTACCCTGCTATGCTTGTGGCTGCACCTCTGCCTGCAGCAGGCTCAACATTGTTCTTGTATGAGAAACCCAAGGCTAATTTAATGAGTTTTCTAAGGCTGATCTTCCCCAAGGACAGGAAAAGCCAAGAAACACATCCATGGTATTTCTTGAGGTAACATCCAGTGCCAGAGTGAGATGCTGATGGATAAGTGGGGTTGCCAAGGTTATTAAACCTGGAGTTACTAAACCTGCAAGTTTCTGTTTCTCAGTTTTCAGGTGAAAAAATAATAAAGTCCAAAGTCTTGAAATTTTCTGTTCTTCTCATTCTCCTTTCCTCCACCAGATGGAGGTAATTAATTTGGGGGGGAGGAATCCCCATTTTTAAAAATATTTCTTGATGCTGCAAAATTACAAAGGTGAAGTAAGTGGGGACAGAAATAAATGACTGAAAAATGAGAGTGCAGAAAAATCTCTGAAGCCCTGATTTTGTAACTTTAAAAAATTGTCATCTAATCTTTGCTGATGAAAATTACTTTCTTAGAATCACAGGCCATTTCTAGAATATACGTATTTAGGTAATAACATTTCCAGTCAGTTGCTATTTAACTGCTACAGGCTGCTTGAAGTGAGGCAGAGGATTTTATTTAGGTATTAGCCTGATTTCCTGAGGCGCACAGTGGCAAGACCTCAGTATGGGTGCTGGTACAAATGATAGTCAGTGACTCCTGGGGTGGCCCATGGTCTGGTGGGGCTTTTGCATCCACCTCTGGGTTGCACCCTGGACTTGTAGCTCTCTGGAGTTGGGATGGACCGAAGGAAAGCAGGTTGCCAAGAAGCAGGTGCCCATGAAGCAGTTACAGGATTCCCTGCTTTATAATGGGCTTAGAAGATGGTGATTCCTTTTCCCATGCCCTGTCCAACTTTGCTTCTGCCGTGGAAGTAAAGCAAGATGAAATTAAGAGAAAAATACCTACAGGAACAGTGATTATTCAGCTCACCAGTGATTTAACCTGGATGTTCAGTTGGGCTTTGGTTAGGTTTGAACCCGGTGAAATAAGAGAGCACTCTTACCGTGGGGCGCTTCCAGATTATCCCCTGAGTTTTGAAGGAATACAGTCCCAGGTCCTGGTAGCCCAGAGTAGAAGGACAGGCTGGGAACTCTTCATCCTTGAACAGTGTGCCAGTCTGCAGGCACTGCTGCTTCAGGGCTTCATAGTCCTGCTTCAAACACTTGATGGCATTCCTGTTGGATCCGAGCCCGTCTGCTGCTGCTCGTTCTTGGCAGAGTCTCGCTGCGACTCTGGACATGCTGCCCACCCCGCCAGCGCCTGCTGCAGCTCTGCCTTTGCCTCCGGGGCAAAGAGAGGAGGTGAATATGGGCAGGCAGCAGGTGGAGCCAAGGACTGCCCCAAGTGCTCCAGCAGCCCTGGAGGGAGGAGGCACCAGGAGAGCAAACATGTACTGGGGAGACGGGCGGCAGCCACAGCCATGCCACAAAGGCTGGGATCATGGCCACTGCCCGCTGCAGTGGGCCACTGCCCGCTGCAGGAAATAATGGTATTTCCTCTTTTTGCTGTCCCTTTTTAAATTACTCTTTTAGCAAGAAGCCAGGGAGAACTTTTTGCAGGCACACCTGTTAACAGATGGAAAGAGACTGTGTGTATTCCAAGTGCTGAAAGTCAGGTTTAAGGATCAGTCCTTTAAAAATTCAGGTGAAGATGTTTCAAAACTCCTTTCCTCCTTCTGAAATGGGACTCTATGCTTTTGGAGGGTCATACAGCCACAAAACCTGGAGCTGGATATCTATTGCTACAGCTTACATGCCTATGGAGATGCCATGGAGTTTTAAAGCTAGGGAAAATGAAAACCAGTTCTGGCTTTAATGACAAATTTTCTTAAAAACACCCCCTTTTGTACTCTCAAAGCAGTATGAATTTATAATTTAATTTATTAGCAACAAGAGATGTGAAATTGAGAGAGCTAGAGCTGGCCACTTGCAGAGGGCAAGGATACAACCAAGGAGCATGACCTAGGCCAAAAATGTGAAATTGTTTCACCAGATAGGAGTGAAGCTGCTAAACCCTGCTACCCCTCTCCAGTGTCACCTTGGGCAGAAGTCACTAAAACGCCCCCATCTATAAGAACAGGGTGTGGTCTCAGCTAGTGAGAGATTACCCATCATATTTACAGTCTTCTGGTGGTGTTTCCTGCATATAAAATCTTCACAGGCAGAAAACAAAGAAAGCCTTGGGTGCAAAAGGCTTTATAGACCTTAGGAAATAGTGGTTCCTCTTCTTGTAGAAGAAGAACTCCATTTCTACCCTAGCAACCCCATTTTGTACTGACACAGGTGTCCATGCCTCCCTGGCAAGGTGGCTGCCTTTGTAGGTTTAGGAACTGAAGGAGGAAATATTTTCCATGGAGCACAGGTGCTCTCTGCTGTCATCCTGTGTAATGGCTGGGATTCCCCAGCAGAGCCACCACATGTCCAGCTGAGAGCTGGGTAAACAGTAACTTTGTTTGCCAAGGAGCATGTTTGATGACTACCTCTAGGTAAATTTAGACAGAAGGTGTGGGGAAGGGAAGAGAGAATTTTTAAGGAATGAAACTGATGAGATAAAGAATCCAAACAGAGGCTAGCTGGGTTGCTTGTCCACAAATATTTGAAGAGAGTGAATGCAGAGGAGGAAACAAAATTACTTGGTCAGTTCCAGGCAGTGAAGGCTGGGCTGAGGGAATTAATATATCAGTTACCTCAAAATTAAACCAATTCTGTTGAAATTGAGTAAAGAAAAAGAGTGGCCAGCACTTTATCCCCGTTGCATTTCAGTACTTGCAGGCATGTCTGTGTACCAAAACAGAGTGAGGAGTGGAATGACAAAAGGTTGAGGGGAGGGTTTTTTCTTTCCAGGGTGGATTTGTTTTCCTACTAAAAAGACCCCTAAGTACCTACTTAGGGGTACCACTTTCTTTGCTCATAAGGCAGAATACTGCTTTCTTCTCCCACCCTGCATCAGCACCTTGTGCTGAAACGTCCTCTGTTCCTGTGGTCTGGAGAAATGCTCCCACGTTGCTGTGATTGCTGTAAGCTGCAAGTTTGGCAACGTTGTTCATGGAAAAGCAGGGTGTCCCAGAAATTGGAAAAGGTCATTTTGAACAAATGGAATATCCTGTTTTCCATGTACTTTTTGAGACATACACTTGATATGCTGTGTGCTCTGTAACACCAGTTGCCACTTTCAGGAATGGACATGAAATCTTGCAATATCAATGAGGATTAATTTGGCAGGCTTTGGTCCATATCCCTGCACTTCATTGCATCCCATGCCTTTTCATAGCTTTCACTTCGGCAAAGATTTTTAAAATTTATTTTCAGTATCCATGCATTTTTATTAATATCATTCCCTCAATATTCTGTCTTCCTCCTTGATTTTCCCCCCTGATTTTTTAATGTCTGTGAGGCTAGTTTTGGCATGTTTTAGTCCTTTCCACTGCAACTGATTTAATCTCAGTCCATTTACTTGCAGTCACTTAATTTCAAAAATTTCTTTTTTTTTTTTTTCAATTGCAATTCATTTGATTATATCTCCTTTCCAGGGTGGTTGTAAGGTTTATTTTTCTGTTTCCAAGATTTCACTGAGGATCAATATGGCAAGCTTTAGTCCATATCCCTGCACTACATGACAGCCCATGCCTTTTGATGATTTTCATTTTGGCAAAACTTAATTTTTTTTTTTTCAGTAAGCATGCCAATCCATTCATATCTTCCACTCAGTGTTCTGTCTTCCTCCTTGGTTTTTTCCCCGACTTTTGCAGCATCTGTGAGGTTAGTTTTGGCATGTTTTGGTCCTTTTCTCTGCACCTCATTTCCTCCCAGACCATCTTCTTGTAGTCATTAAATTGCCAAAGTTTTTGTTTTGTTTTGTTTTGTTTTCCCTCAATTGTATTTCATTTGATCATATCTCCTTCTCCTTCCCAGAGTGTTTCTAAGGCTCTTTTTCTCTTTTCAAGATTTCATTTCCTTTCCTGAAATTGCTATTTCAACGGGGATCAATTTGGCATGCTTTGGTCCATATCTCTGCACTTCAAGGTATCCCATGCCATTTGATTTTCACATTCAGGAAAGGAAACAAAATCTTGAAAACAGAAAAGAAAGACTTACAAACACTCTGGAAAGGAGATATCAAATGAAATGCTATTAAAAAAAAAAAAAAGAAAACGAAATTGGGAAATTTAGTGACTACACGTAAATGGACCAGAATTGACTCGCAGTAGAAAGGACCAAAACATGCCAAAACTAACCTCACAGATGTTGCAAAATTGGGGAAAACAATCAAGGAGGAAGACAGAACATTGAGGGGAAGACGGGAGTGAAATGGCATGGATACTGAAAAAAAAAAATCTTTGTCAAAGTGAAATCCATCCAAAGGCACGGGATGCCATGAAGTGCAGGGATATGGACCAAAGCATGCCAAATTGATCCCCATTGAAATCACAAGATTTTTTTCCTTTCCTGAAAGGAAGAGGTGAGCAGGCTCTGCAGGGTGAACCTTTGTTCATCACCAGAGTGTAACAGGGAAAGACAGACGGAAGAAATGGGAAAAGATGGAAGGTAGGAGCACCTCCCCTCTGGAGACAGCCTGAAAGAACATGGGTTTTTCAGTCTAGAGAAGAAAAGGCTCCAGGAAGATCTTATAACACCTTTCAGTTCCTAAAGGCAGCTACCAGAAAGGTGGAGAGGGAATTTTTACAGGGTTTGTAGTGATAAGACAAATGGGAATGTATCTTCAGACTGACAGAGGGGAGGTTCAGATGAAACATTAAGTAGAAATTTTTCACTGTAAGGATGGTGATGCTCTGGAAGAGGTTTCCCAGAGAAGCTGTGGATGTCTCATCCCTGAAGTGTTCAAGGCCAGGTTGGACGAGCCTTTGGGCACCTTGTTCTAGTGAAAGGTGCCCCTGCCCATGGTAGGGGGGTTGAAACAAGATGATATTTAGGGTCCCTTCCAGCACAAACCATTCTATAATTCTATAATACAATCAGATTTTAATAATGAATTCCAGTTTTTATATTTGGAAAGAGGCTGAGGACAGCCCTTTTCTCTGGGTGAGGCTTGGACCAGGTGGCCACCCAGTGTGCCCACCACAACTATTTGATTCCAGTGATTTGTCACAGCACTTCAAATCCATTTTCCAAGCTTGATTAGCAGCAGCATGATTTATTTTGTGTAGAATGTGATACACAAGCACCATCTAGAGGATATAAAGGAGATGATAATGACTGTAGTGGACTACAGCAACAGCTGACAGCTGTACTATAGGAGGAAAAATTTTTAAGGTTCCCCATGACTCAAATACTGCTGCTGAAGTGGCATTAACCCCTAGAGTTCATAGTTATAACAATTATTCTGACTTTTGTTGCCTCTGGGATTTGCATATTTTTGCCTGGCTCTTCTTGCTTTCCTTTCCCTCTCCCCCTTTCTTGATGATAGCAAGAGGATGAGGGGGAATAAAGAAGAACCAATTAAACCAGAAAAATGTATCACCTGAATTTCAAAGAAGAGACTGAAAACTCCATGCAGTCAGGACGGTTCTGTATATGGGGAAATCTTTAGAAGAAAATAACTGCCAATTACCCAGCAGTGTCAGATACGTTTCTGATATAGTGCATTAGAGAGAAATAAGAGGATTCTTCTGTACTGCATCACTTGGCTGGTGAGGATTAAATCTGCTTCACTGTACTGTAGACCCTGCAGCACAAAAACAGATCGGTTTCATTCTCACCCTATTACTGTGAAAATGGAATGACTATCAATAGGAAGACCATTGGGAGCTATGAAAGTTCCTAAATGTTTGTCTCTAAGATTATCATTTTAGAGGTTGCAATATTTTATCTGCGTGTTTGGGGAGGGAAGGGTTGCTACAAGAATCCTGGCAGTTTCCCTCTTGGGAAACACATCTAAAATTAGCTCTGATACTGCTTGGTTGTTTTATAAAAGCCATTAAATTGTTGGTGCCTGAGGAGGAGGAAGATGATATCCTGCAGAGGTAATGCCTGCATCCTACTTGTGAAGCTCCACAACATGAGTTGGGCTGATCCAGAATGATGGTTCAGCACTGGGAAGGAAGCTGGGAAGGATAGTTGGATTTTGCAGGATGACTCAGGTCTTTCTGACACCTCACACTGAACTGGTCAGGGCTGGAGCCAGCTTGTGATATTGGGGAAACTCAGTACCTCTCCAGATCCCAGCCTCAGACAGGAAAGCAATTCCCTTCCTCATGAAACATCACTTCTGCTACTGCAAGCCTCTTCACCTGGGAAACCACCCTCATCCTAATCAGGAGGGGGCAGTCCCTGGGAAGGAGAACAGGAGCCCAGAAGGTGCATGGGCCCATTCCTCCCTTCCTGAGCTGTTAGCCATTTGTTCCCCAGTATCCATGTACAGAGAAAGGACAGGGGAGCAAGAGAGAGGAGGGATGATGCAAAGCAGAGCAGCTCTAGGTTACTCACAATTACTGAGTGTGGACACAGGGAAGGAGAAACCCATCCTGCCTGAAACTCCATGCTGTAAATGGCAGCTGGATGCTCCTTATCAGGAGCCAAAATGAGCTGCTGCAGCAACAGCTGAAACCACTCACTTGCAAAACGTGAGTTGGTGACTTCTTTGAAGAGCTGTAGGTGTGCAGAGAGATTAAGAAGAAATCCGATTTCTTTTTCCTTCTGAAATTGCCTGGTTTTAGGGAGACAGAAGTGGGTAACTATTGGTGGAACTGCTACTTTCACTTAAGAGCATTACACTGGTCTCATAGTCAAATGGAAATCACCTATTTCTTTAAAGAAAATGGGCATATTGTGTGAGTATGTAGAAAATTAAGGAATTGGCTGGCGTAGTGCTCAAAAGAACTTCCTTCCCTCAAACTGTAGACTCCCATCCACATCTGATGCTGGGCTGGAAGTGGAAGCAGTTGACTTACCTGACTGCAGAGAGTTTGTGGGCAGGGACTGTTCAGATGGCTGCTGGGACAGCCAACTTCCCAGATAACAAGAGAAATTCTGTATTACACCAATATATCCTTGTCCTGTCATTAACCACATGGGACAGCATGATCCCTATATGGGACCAACAGGTCCTAACAAGCCTGGCTGGAACATATACATCTTCCCTGCATTGCCCAGGTACCTCTCCCCCTGCTTAATTGAATCCTTGCTGGTTCAGTTTTTTTCTGGCTTTGTTCCTTTCTGTTTGGCTCAGTCTCAACCCTCATTACACCACAGAGACTCTAAGAAAACTCTGGTAGCTTTGACTGAGCAAAGCAGCCGTGTAAGAGTCTTGCACACACTTGGGCTTGATTGTTGTCCAGCAGAGGCTCTCAGCTGCAAGCAGATTCCAGTGTGGTCTGTGAGTACCATCTATGGGGCACATAAGAGATAGCTAAGAAAAGCAAAGTAATTATATGACAAATTTTCAACCCAGCTCAAACTTCTGCATCTGCTGGAAAATAGCTGGAGCAGAAGAGTTCACAAACCAAAACTGTGAGTGAAAACTGTTGCTTTGAACTGATTCTGGTTTCCTTTAACCCTGACTCCTGTAAAACCAGAAAAGTCTGACCTGTGGCAGCTGTACAGATTCGAGCCACTGCGTGGAGCCAAAGAAACACTTTTTGAGCAGCTCTGCGGCTTCCAGATCCCTCACACTAGGATGCAACACAGCCCACTGCCAGTTAAACTCCCAGGTGGTGAGGTGCTGCTGTCTCCTGGTCCAGGAGATGGCCTTGCCTGTGAGATAACTCAGCAGTGCTTAAGATACCTGAACAGCTGAGCAAAACCATCCTCCAGTGCCACTCTGTGTCCTGCTCGAGCTTCAGCACAGCCATGCTGGAGACCTTGGCTAAAAGCACACCCTCAACTGAGTGCATGTAACATTACTGGATCTGCTTCCAGCTTTCCACGTGTGATTGACTTCCCACGTGCTGCTAAAAATACCAATATTCCCTTTATAAAGAGAGCCTTTCTGACCCATAGGGGACAGGAGGCATCTTCAAAGCACAATGAAGTTGGACTTCCAGCTTTCCTGGAAGCTGGAAACCTTCCAGGTTTGGACAATCAGGTGGTATCAGGGCTGCTTTCTTGTGTGGCCATGATCAGGTGGTGCTCAGACCATTCATGTCTAACTTCAAAAAGATTTTGGGGGCCCCCTCTGCTACACTGGGAACTGAATGGGCAATGCTTAGCTCTTTTTCCTGTTTAATGGCAATGGCTTCCCATGAACTGTGCAAGTAGGACCTGTGCTGAGCTTAGAAGAGGAATAATAAATGATGAAAGTGCAAAACTAGCAAGCAAATGGACAGTGGTACACAATGGTTTGGAGCACCATGTACCAGCAATGAAGGAAAACTTCCCACCACATCTCAGCAAATGGTACTGCCAATAATTTTAGGTTCTTTAAGAATTTTTCAAGCCATAATGTTCATTTTAGACAGACTGGATGGCTCCAAACCACTGTTTCATGCATCCAGGACTTGGAAAACTCTGCAGAAAGAGGCGCCTGCCCTTCCAGGGCAACTGGGCAGCCACTGTGAGCAGTGGGTGCAGTATGAAGGGCTCCCAGCCTCTGTGTGCTGCCCAGGGAACACTGCCTGGCACCAGCACATCCTGAGTCAGACTTAAAATATGAAACAAATGGTTTGAATTCTCCCTCAGAGAGTTGCTGTTCTATGCGGGTGTCAGCAGCAGCATTTCAGCCATTCTTGGCAGCAACTCACTGCCAAAGCAGAGACACTCTCTCCCTCACACCATATGTGTGTGTGTTTCGGGGAAGCTTGGGGGACCTCACTGTGATTTGGGCTGTGCGGGGAGTGCAGGTGGGTCCACACCAGCAGTGGCAAAACATGTGCTGCGGCGACTACCAGCAAATCAAGCTGTAAGTGATCTCTGTTACTCTGTTACTTGCGATGTTCAAAGTTGTAACAAGGTGACAACACGGGTACAGACGTACCATAGTGGGATTTGAGCCGTGTTAGGTTTTACCTTCCTTTGTTTTTTTTTTTTTTTTTTTTTTTTTTTTGTTTGTTTTTTTTTTTGGTTGTTGTTGGTGTTGGGGGGGGTTTGTTGTTTGGTTTTTGGGCTTTTCCCCCCCCCTAAACTTAGAGAATTGATATGGATAGTTCTGGCCATTACACGGAAAATACCAACTTTTTTTTTAATTGATGCGTACATGTGGCAATAGGGGAGCCAGGGATGGCGCAGGTGTGAAGCTGATGAGGCGCCCAGTGAGGCAGAGATGCTTCTGCACGGGCTAACGAGCTGGAGGGACCGGGAGGGGAAGCTTCTCCGTCCGCGACTGCCGGGTCAGAGCGACTCGAGCCAAGCCGGGGGTGCGGCGGGGCTGAGCAGCGGCGTGGCACGCGGCGGAGGGCAGGGATGACGGGCGGGGCTGGGATGTGCCGTGCCGGGATGTTCTGTGCCGGGCCGGGCTGGGGCGGTGGCGGCGATAGCGGAGGCGCTGGCGAAGGAGGGGGCGGTGGCGGCGGGCGCGGGGCGGCACGGCCGCGCTGTGCCCTACCTGGGGCAGCACTTCGGGGCGCTGCGCCAGGAGTGCCTGCAGGAAGGGCGGCTCTCCCAGGACCCCTCCTTCCCCGCCGGCCCCACCGCCCTCGGCTACCGGGAGCTGGGGCCCCGCTCGCACAAGACACAGGGCGTCGTCTGGCGCAGACCCACGGTAGGGCGGCGGGGAAGGGGGGGGGGATCCCCAGTAGCATCATTCCACAGTATCACCCGGTTTCCTCCTTCCCTCACCCCCTAAATTTGGGTGGATTGAATCGTGCGGGGGCGGCGGGTCGGGGCGCGGCTGCCGAACGCGGTGCGAGCCCTCCCCGCACTGCAGAATCGCGGCGCGCCCGTTTCGGGCAGCTGCGGATGCTCAGGGCACCGGAGGCTCCGCTTTGCTCTGGGGACAGGCTGGCACCGTGACTTGCTCTGCCTGGAAAACAAACAAGTCAGAAAAGTTATTTTCCTCTCCATCCAGAACTCTCCGTGTGGACAAATCGCTTTGGGTAGCGCTTGGGGCTGTCTCTTCCGATAACTCTTTCCTTCAGCAGAGACATGAGCTGACCGCCGTGCGATTTATTCCCGAAGCAGCCCTGCCAGCCATGGGAGCCATGGGGTCAGGTGTACTCCGGGGTGCCTCCAGGCACTTCTGAAAGGCCTTGGTGTAGTCAGTAGTGGGGAGGTAATGGCAGAGCAGTGTGTGCACATGTGCGAAAACGCAGTGCACCTTCTGGCGCGTCCCGTGAAGTGAGCTGGCTGCACACGAGCTTTGGTCACCAGCTCCCGTTCTCACCGTGCTTGGTGTGTCTGGTGCCCGCACCCGCTCCTGCTCTGCTCAGTCTCTGTGGTGTTCATCTGCTGTGGTCAATGGTTTGGTTAATTTGCTGCAAGTGTGCCTTGTTTCCTGCCTCACCTGCAGCTATATGTAATGCAAGGCTTGTTTTGTTCCCAGGAGCTGTGTCCCAACCCCCAGTTCACAGCCAGCTGAGCCACTCGCACGGACATCTGCCAAGGGACCCTAGGTAAGGTGGGGGCAGAAAGCTGAGTTTTCCATGAGGTGCTGCCCCAGGGCACCATGGTTTATACACGGCTGTAACTCACTCCAATACCTCCTTTTGCATCCTACCACCTCCGTTCGTTTCAAATCAGACCTTTCTCACCTTTCCTTGGCATTTGCAGGTAGGGACCGTGTGTGTGGTTACTAGCCTTTCTGAGCTTTTCTGAGCCTTTCTGAGCACAGCCACCAAGCTGGGTTGCATACACTGGTTTACTGATGGTTTTGCTGATCATGGCCTGTTCCTTTCACATTCAATTCCATGTGCCTGAGAGCAGCCTGACTCATTTCTGCCTTTAACAGTCTGTTTGGAAGAGCAGTGGAGTGCATAGCAGGACTTCTCTTTCCCCAGTGGGAGAGAGTTCTGCTGGGCAGGAGGAATCTCCTGAGACCTGGGGAGATGTTGTAGAGAGAAAAGAAGTTGTATGGGGGATTCCCTGCTGGTCGCCAGCTCTCAAGGAAGACAAAACTGGAGTGTTTGAGGAGGGATGGGCCAGCCTGTGAGCCCTCTGCTTTTGCCAAGGCTTCTGCTCAGTTTGTGCAATGGCAACCCCTTGGTGGGGCTCTCCAGGGGCTGCAGGGAAGTGCCAGGGGACAGTGGGGAGCAAATGGCTTAGCCTGGCTGTGAGTGCACAGCTATCTCAGTCTGGAGGCCTCTCTCCTGCCTTGCCTGACAGAAGGGGTTTTAGGTGGAGGATGTCTGCAGAGATATGAGGAGAAGTAGTGAAGTGAAGTGAAGTGAAAGCAGTAGGCTCCTACTCCACAGCTGTAGTGAGAGGGGTTTGGATTAGATAGATAGTGTGGTTGAGGAACAGCTCTTGTGTAGGAAACATGACTGATATGAGCTGTGCTGTGCTGCTGAACTTGGCAAAGGAACCTAATTCTATTTGTTTGCTTTCAGATATTCACCACATTGCATCTCCTTAGTTTCTAGTGCCACTGCTGCTACTTGTGGGTTCATGTCCAAAAATGTAACAGAGCAGCTTATATTTTGTGCCTATGTTTTCATTCAGATGTTTTTTAGGTTAATGCTTTGACAACCAGATGCAATTTGTATTAAAAAATCCATGACAGTAAAAATACTTAGATTATGAACTCAGTTCTTCTTGTGCCTCAATATCATTGGTGATGTGGGTTAGACACTGCTGTGCCTTGCGTTGTTACCATGTCACCAGCTTCCTTCTTGTGCTCTTTCTCCACCCAATACCACATCTCCCACCATGACTATTTTGGCATGAAGCATGTCCCAGTGCTTAAACACATGTGCCAGACATCTGTTACCTCTTTTTATTGTGAAACTTTCTGGTAAGAAGTTCTTCAAATTGAAATTAAAATTTACTGTAATGCCATTTCAACTTCTGGCATTTCTGTAGAAATGCTGGTTTCTAGAGTCACTTAGTTGCTTTCTGGTTTTCCAGCTTTTCTCTGCTGATGCTGTGGCAGCAAGAGCATAGGAATGAAAGATTTGAAGCTCCTTTTTCAAGTTGTGAAATTGCTGTTGCTAATACCAAACTCTGTTTTTAAATTGATGAAAGCATTTGCTGCCCTAGTGATCTTTGGACCAGTCAGATGTTCTCAGGGGGTTGTATGGTATCACCAGAGGATATGAAGTGACTCACAGCTGGTATTTTTGTACCTCCTGACTACATCTGAATCAGAGGTTGTCAGTGTTCTTGTTTGTATCTCCTCTTTCACTGTCACTAAGTTCTGCAATGACTCTCCTGGCTGTCTTCTCATGAATCTGGGCAGGATTTTGGTCTTGTGTGACAACTGTTGATTAAAAATTAGATGCTTTTGATCTTATCTCTGTATAGCCACTGAGTTCCTAAGAGCCTGGATGGACTCTCTGCTCTTTCACACAATGGAGCTGGCAGATGCACTGTACAAATGCTTTCTTTTTTTTTTCCACTGCCTTATCTGACACCAGAATTTGTATTGATACATTTGCTTAAGCTTACATTTACTTGAACTTTGTATTTACTTTGAATGTTCATGTCCCATTACATTTTAGAACGTTAAAGGGAATATTTCATTGGAAGATGTCAGGTGCTTTTGGAAACCTGTATTTTTATTATGCTGTTTCTTTTCTATAGGAAGCTTTTGTAGACTCATTTATCCCCCAAAAGGCTTGATCAAAAAGCAATAGACCTGTGCCCATGGGGAGTTTCACTGCTGTTGCTGAGCCCTTCAGAACATCTGGGAGTATTGCAGGGAAGATGGGGCATCCAGAGCACATGGACCCATCACATCTGCATGGCAGCTTCTTGGCAGGGAATGTGTAACCAAACAGCTCAGCTAATGAGCAGGGTTTCTTTTAGCTCAGTAGTCTTTGGCCAGGTGCATAAATTTGTTTAACTGCTTTTGACCTGGACTATAAGAAACTGTGATCCATATAAGACAAAGCTGATCATCAGTGCAGAAAATTTGCAGACACCAAATTCTGCCCCTTAGGATTTGGATTATCCTTTATTCTGGCCTTGTGAGTTTTTTTTTGGTTTTGGTCTGTCATTTTGGGTTTTTTCCCTTAGGAGAAACTTTTGAAGGAGAGTATTTGGAGTTGGTTTTTCAGTATCAGATCTGCAAAGTCAGTGATGGTATTTGGCTCCAAATGGCAGCACATGGGATGGGGTGACTCATTACAAATGAGAGGAGGTTCCAAAGCCAGAGAAGCCTTCACCTTTAGCCACCTTTTTTTGGAGTGGATGTCACCATGGTATCACAACACTGGGGTGTAAACAGCACAGGATCTCCCAGCTGCTGTTTGGATGCAGGTGTATCCTCATCACGTAACAAATGTGTGAAAAAATAACAAATTGAATAGGTTGAATTTCGAAAATCAGACCCTTGGTTTTCTCATGCTGACAGCCACTCTACTGCCACAGCCTCGTGTTTGTAACCAGAAAATGTTCTGGAGTGCTGTGGTATTAATATAAATGCATTCAGTAGCTGTTCATCTAAGACTGTTTTAAAATAATGATGAGTTTTCCATTTTTCCTCCTACCCCATACTCTTACATGAGCTGTGCAGTGACCAGAGGAGCTGCCTTTTGCTTACAGCCCTTCAGGCATTTGATGGGTGTGTTTTGTCTGCCTTTTCTTTCCAGAATGGCTAATTTTAAGCCCTCATGGTTATTTATGCTTGCCTTGCAATTACTTTATTTTTTCCCCAATGTTCTTGTTAAAGCTGAAGATTAGGTAAATGAAGAAATGGGTATATGGAAATAACAAGTAAAACATTGAAAGCAGGAAAAAGTAAACATGACAGGACAAAAAATAGCACTTCTTGTTAATATATGTTATAGATAAACTCACAGCCTGAGAATATTCCCTTTTCTGATAACTTTGTCCTGCCTTTTGTTCATTTACAAAAATTATTTATGATGAATGTAGCCTTGCTAACACTCTTTTCATGCTCTAAGCAACCTGTCTGTCAGCCTCTCTTTGGGCTTTCCTTCCCTATCTAAGAAAAATCACTGTCAAGAACCTTGCAGAAGCACCAGTTCTGGATGTTCAGGCTATTTGGTAAAGACCCTGCTCAAGCTTACTTAGTGCTAAAATTCCAGGTATAAACATGAGATCTGTTCTCATCCAGAGTCTGAATTATCAGGTGTGCTTTTAGTGATGGCTGTTCACAAAGGTAGAGATTATATCCTGGCTGTTGGGCCCCTTTAAGTGTGGAAACCAAAGGCTGTCTCCCATATATGCTGCAGCTGCCTTTAAACCTCAAGACCTTGCCCAGAGTTGTCAGAGTTAAGATTTGTGTTTGACTCCAAACCAGTATAAAGTTCAACAGAGATTTTACAACAGGCTGTAATTTTAGTGTGCCTTGATGAGACAGCTAGAAAATAAAGGAAATTCTTTATAAATTCTGTTTGTGGGCTTGGAGGTCCTCTGGAGGGTGTTTCTCCTTGAATTTCCATGCTTCTTATCTCCAGGGGAAGCATGACTCAAAGATGTATTACAGCACTGAAGTGTATGTTCATCATCTGGAGGCCTGATCAGCTTCTTGACCAAGCCTTCCTGAGCTGCTGTGGCCATTTGAGTGGTTCATTTGTTCTTCCTGTGCTGCTCCCTGCCTGTCCAGCCCCTGCCCTGGGTATGGAATAGAAATACTACTATTTCTTGGGAAGAATGATGTGACAGCTGCCCTCTGAGCCAGACTTTTTCCTCTTGGCCCTGTCTTTCCCAGCAAACACCTTTGCAGTACATAGTGCTACCTCTGGATGCAGCTTTCAGGGAAGAGGGTCTCAGCTCCTTGAAGGAGGAGACACCATTTTGTGAGAGGAGTCACCATTTTGCAAAGTGGATGTTCTGTGACAGAGTAGGGAGGGGAATTTCATCATTGCTTCATAGTCTGTCACAGGAGAATAGCAAGGTGACTTTCTTGTTTAAAAACTTCTCTGACAAGCTGATTTTTCCATTGCAGTACAAGCAGCCAGAGGCAGGGCTGAAGGGGAAGTTTTATGTTCAGTTCTTCCCCACCAGATTGTGAAGCAGTATAAGCACCTTAAGTTTTAAAATTATTCTGCAATTTCACCTCTTCCACCTTTCCTGAGATGTGAAAAGATGTGTAGGACAGATGTATTTCTCAGAGCTGCTCCTGGGGGTCAGCTGTGCCAAGTGCTGGCAGCCTGGAGGGAGATGCAGGTTGTCCATGTTCCTGCTGGTGTTGTCTGAGCAGTGGTGGATTTGGGCCCGAGGGTGCACCTCGAGGTCTGCTTTGGAGTTCATTCACTCTGAGACTTTGTCCCATTTGGATCCCAGCTTCTCACCCATAAGCTTTTGTGCCTTTTCCCATGGGAGAGAGGTGGCTGTGTAGGGACTGCTGCTTTGCTGGCCTCTGGCTTGCTGACAGCTGTGGCAGGTTCACACACTGAAGCTGCAATCCTGCAGGGCTCCTTTGTGGGATCTCATGCACAATACCGACTGCCCTCTGTTCACAAAGCAAGGGAACAGTGGATCTGGGGATGGTAACAAGGAGTTTTGTGTTGGGCTGCGGCAGTCAGGGGATCATCTGGTTCTGTAAATCTCTGACCACCTTGCTAATGAGCTGCAGGAGGCCCATGGCTGAGCAGAAAGGTGACTGCTCTGGTAAAGTAAAACTGGGCTCTGAAAAGAATTACAGAAAGTAGAGGTGTAATGTTTATAGATCTGAGGTCTCTTCCTCTCTCTGCATGGCAAGAGATGGTGTGGAAAAACACTGTCCAGGCAGCCTGTGGTGTGCAGGACTAGTGTGTGTTGGCTCCATCCCAGGAAGATGAGGAAGTGTGTGGGACTGGGAAACAGTGGCTGCCTTCAGGCCTTTCCTGGCTCTCCAGTGACTGTGCTGGAGATCAGACATGGGACTAAAGAGAGAGGCCTCAAGCATGAGCCTCCAGAGATGTGTGAGGTGAAAGGAGCTCCTGTTTGCAGGGAGGCTGGCAAGAGACCTTAAAGAGAGCTTGCCCGCAGGACAGGTCTCTGGATAGCAAGGAACATGTTTATTAAACATGGAGAAGGGAAAAGAATGCAGCCTATGCCTGAGAAAACACCTTTGAGGAAAAATTGCACCCTTAAGTACCTGTGTGTGCCCACACAGGCTCTTTGCTCTTTGCCTTTTCTCTGTGCTTCTTCCTATCATACAGACACTCAATTGAATATTAGGTTTTCCTTCAAACAGTGCCAGAATGGGTGATCACTGTGGTGGGAGGTCAGAAAAGGCCTGCTTTGATTTTTTTTTTTTATAACTTTGGTCTTGAGGAAACACTTGTCTGGATCTGGAGGGTATTTGATCTGTCTCAGAGATAAAGTGATGGGAGGGATCGTCCTATCCCAGCTGAGGGAACTGAATTGGTTATAATGCACAATCCTGATACAGTGCAACAAACTAAAGTTTGAACAACGAACACTGTCTTGTTTTTTTTTGTTTTCCTTTTCTTTTTACAGGGGACTGTTGGCTCTTGGCAGCCATTGCTCCTCTCACCCAGAATGAAGAAATTCTGGCCTGTGTTGTTCCCAAAGACCAGAGCTTCCAGGATAAATATGCAGGAATTTTCCACTTCCAGGTATGTGGAAATAGCCTTTTCCCCTTAGTGCTATTGGGCAGGAGCCAGTGTGGCTGTCTATGTATGTGAGACGTCTCCTGGCATGGCTTTGTGGGATGTCAAAGAGCCAGTCAGAAAAAATGAGACATCTTTTTAGATGGGGTGGAAGGAACAAGGCCATTAATCAAAGATTTGGGAGCAGGGGCTACCATTGTGGTCCTTCCTCCCTAAGCAGAGCCAGCTGAGTATGTGCATCCCTGAACAGGGTGGGTGATTTTAATATTGATTTCTTTCTCTTTCTAGGGTGATAGATGATGAAATTGAAGGCAATTTTGATGAGGTACATCAAATTAAATGTTTTAAATTGAGATAATTCTGTTGTAAGGGAGGCTTGGAGTGCCTTTTCCCTGTGCAGGGTGATGTTTTCTATAGGCATTTTCAAGAAATGTCCCACTTTGGGAAAATGGGAAAAGGTCTTTCAATATCCATTGCTGGGTGTCAAGCAAATGGAAATATCATCAGGAATCTAATGGAAACAAGTGTTGTCCTTTATCTAGAACTTGGACTTCCCAGGCAGAGGTATACTCTCAAGAGTAACTGGAGCCACAGGAAATTCCCTTTGTTCTCCAGGAATCCAGGAGAGCCGCTTTCAGCAGCAGGGCTGTTTCTGCATGTAATGCTGTTTCCAGGAGTAAATAGTGGCTCACCATATGTTTAGTCTTGCTGGAGCTGGGAATGCTTTGCTTACTAATGCAGCTACCTCGTGTGTAGTGGGTGTTTTTTCCAGCATTTACAATGCCAGTATTTTGAGGTGCCCCTGAAAATAAAACTGAATAAAATCATAGTAAAAAACACTGTACCTTCAACCTTGTAATTTGAATTTTTTATTAAGGGCAAGGAAATGCATTAAGTCTTTCTCAGGCAGAAACTTTTCCCCTTTTGACATTCTCTGTTTCTGTCTTTTAGACTGAGATCAGTGAAGATGACATTGAATCCAGCTTTAAAAAGCTTTTTGGCCAGCTAGCAAGAAGTGTGAGTAATTTTCTGGTAATATCTTACTGGCATCATGGTGAATGGGCAAGAGAGATGCCTCCCCCAGGACAGAGTTTAATTCCTGTGCAGAGTCAGCTCTCAAGTGTGAGCACAATTGTGCATCCCAGAACCTGTGCAGTCACCCACCTGCTTCCATAGCGGATTTGGGAGCACTCCTGGTGAACAATGTCTGCTCCTTTTGAACTGTAGGCTCGACTTTTATCTCTGCAGGGCCTGAATTCTGTCCCTGGGCAGAGCATTTGGCTGGGCTGGGCTTCTCCCCAGGCTGCTCTTGCCTTGGACACACCTTGCTGCTGGATGTGCTAATCTCTGGAAATTGATGGTGCTCCTGGGAATGGGAGGTGGGGAGAGCTTCTCACTTGCTTCCATTCAAGGGAACTGAACTCCAAGGGGTGTTAGAAATTGGCCAACTTGCCCAAAGGAATCAGAAGCTGCAGATGGTGTCTGCAGCTCATGGTGGAAAATTTGTTTTCGTCTTTTCCACAGGATGCAGAGACTTCCGCCTTCAAACTGCACAGCACCTTGAATAAAATCCTGGCTAAACGTGAGTGCCTTCCTCCACCAGCAGCTTCAGATGGCCACCAGCAGGTTTCTACTGTGGCCATGGGAGCACAGAGGGCACCACTGACCTGGGCAGGGACAGAGCCTGGGCTCTGCCCCAGACATGCTGCTTGGTTCTCCATATGGTCACGACCACGTGCTCTTCTCTGCTGCTTCAGGGGGTTGCAGAAACGCTGAGGCCGTGCCAGCCCAGAAGGTGTTTCACAGGATGTGTGCTTTGGCAGGGTACAAATGGGTGTCTTTTATCCCAGCATCTGCCACTGGGAATTGGCTGCCAGGAAGATGGATGGATTCGAATAACCCTTGATAATAAGCAAGAGAGATATTGCTGCTGTTTTAGTATTGAACCACCCAGGAGTGATTCAAGCAGTAGCCCAGCCAATGGTCTGGGGTGTCCCTAAGGAGGAGGAGAAACTTTGAAACTCTGAGCTTCTTTTTCTCAAGAAACAAGTGCTTGGAGAAATAGTTGTCTCTTTAATTTCCAAAGTGAAATCTTATCAGATGGTCAGGACTGTGGTGTATGTTTGTGTGCAGCAGCCAGTAATCAGCAATGGGCTGTTGCTGGCTACCAAGCTTGGCTTCATGTTCAACCTTTCATGAAGCCACTTTCTGCTGACCTCCATAAGGTAGAAGTCCACATTGTCCATAGAAGTCCACTTTGCAGGCAGGCAGTAAGAGCAGGAAAGCTTTTGTCTCTGTCTCTTGCTCCTGCAGCACGCCTACAAACCAGACTACTCAGGCTGTTTGCTTGAGGACACATCCCAGCTCACTTGCACCCAAAGCCTCTTTGTCAGCCAAAAGGATGGCACCATTGGAAGCAAATAAAAGCTGGTTGGAGAGCTCATTTAGCAAGGTGCTGTGGTTCAGCATGCAGTGATAATCCTGCCTTTTGCTCTTTCTTTACAGGCCAAGATATTAAATCTGATGGCTTTAGTATTGAGACATGCAAAATAATGGTTGACCTGTTAGATGTGTCCTTTAAAGCTCTTCCTAGATGATATTCCCCTTCCTGTGCTGAAGCAGGCCAGCTGCCTTTGCTCCCTGGTGGGTCCATCCTGATGTACTAATGGCTCCTGAGGTGGAGAAGCTGGCTTTACCCTGATTCCCCTGAGAAAGCCACTCCCTTGTTGTTGTTGTTCACACGTGTGTTATCCCAAGTAATGGGAAAATCTATCAGACAAAGTCTGCTTGGAAGCCTTCCCAGCTGTTGGGTGTTCTGATCTAGCTGGGGACAAAGTGATGTTTGTGCTGGGAAAAGGCTCTCAGCATGGTCAGGATGGCCTTGGCTGTAGAGCTGTTTCACCTCTCTGTTATCTGGCTGGAATTGGTAAGAGCATCACAAAGCCATAGGGGGACTTAACAAATGGAAAATGAGGGAAACAAATACAGTGTTTTGTTTTGACATGCCATACAGAAAGCAGAGAGTATGCAGGATTTTAGGAGCTTTTACTCCCTAAGATACAGGCAAAACTGTAGGATGAAGGATCAGGTCTAAGAATAGTTGTGTTTGGCTTCTCTTTGCAGTGGGAGTTGAATTGTAGAGTTGGAAAAATGGAAAATTACCAACACAAGGTGATACTTTCCTATAATTTGGTGTGAAATACAGCAGTGCACAGGCACTCCTTGGCAGGTTTTGGGAGCAGTACCATGACCAGGTTCTTTTGTTAGCTGTTCGCTCAAGAGCTGAAGGTCTCCAAATAGGAGGCTTGGCTGTGGCTTTTCCTGTTTATAATCCAGACCCAGGACTTGTGCTCCAGTAACTGCAGTGTTGAACCCACTATGCAGAATAAAATGGAATCATCCTGGCTCGTTTATACTTGTAGTGGAAAGACAGAGACTTGCAGCGGGGGTGCAGAAAGAGCTTGTGAACTCGTCATGATTTAAATTAATGATCATAATGATTTAGAAAGAAATCTTGGACAACAATTGTGTATTCAGCAAGATGAGTCTGGAGAGAGGATGAGTCCTTCAGAGAGGACTTGAATCCCTCTCCTGTTTGCAATTTTTTTTTAGTCATAACTGCCCATGCAAGTAAACCCAGCGGAGGGAGAGGAAACCCCTTTTTCTTCCCTCTGAAGAAACTTCCTTAACTCAGAGAAGAATGATGGGAGTGGCAAACTGGGACTGAAGGAGTTCCACACCCTCTGGACAAAGATTCAGAAATACCAGGTGAGACGCAACCCCTTCGGGAGAACAATCACTCGTAGAAGTGGCTGTAGACTGATTTGTGCCATACAATGTGCACAGTCACCTTTCCCAAAGCAGGGACTGTGTGTCTGTAATCCCCCAGGTTTTGTCTTTATCTGCTCTGGCTACTGCATTAAAAAAACTTATTTTTAAAGCAACTTTTAGAACAAATGGATGTAAGTACCAAGTCCTTCAGATCAATGTTGCAAAGTTCTTTAAATAACACGCAGGCTGCATTTCAAAATATTTCACTTCTGCCAGAAACCAAACCATGCTCTGAATTATTGTCAAGGTTTCACTTTGGGTTTTGTGTTTTGCAGAAAATTTACAGAGAAATTGATGTGGATCGATCGGGTACCATGAACTCGTATGAGATGAGGAGGGCACTGGAAACAGCAGGTATTTATATTGATCTGTCTCTTCATAGGATTCCATCAGTTTCAAGCAGGGTTGAGAGATGCTCAGAGCCATACAGTCCCATCTTACTGAATTTTGGGCACTCTGGAGCCTTCCCCTCCTGCCACCACGCAAGATCAGGCATTTAATTTTGTACCCATGTTTACTCTTTGGAAATAGAGTCTTTTAAATCCTTGGCATTGTAATTTCAGGGTTCAAACTGAACTGCCAGTTACATCAGGTCATCGTGGCTCGTTTTGCTGATGAGGATCTCATCATTGACTTTGACAACTTGATGCGGTGTTTGATTCGGCTCGAAACCTTGTTCAGTGAGTACATGCTCAGTAACCAGACAGGGTCTGCTGCCTTGTGATTCCAGCAGGATAACTGTCCAGGCAGAACTGTCCAGAAGCCCAAGATAAGGTACTCAGACAAATTCAAACCTGAGATATTAATCTGGCTTCTCCTAGATCCAGGAATCAGTCTTTTAGGCCAGGCTGCTGAACTACAGCCAGTCCTCCCTGCAAACAACTCTATGTTGATTAAAAAATACTAGGTAACAATTAAAAATGTTCAGTCTGGCTCCTGCACAATGACTTTGGAGTGGCCCTTTCTGATTTGGCGTGTAGGCTGTTGTCAGGTTTTAGATTCTGGGACTAAATTCCTCATTGATCCTGAAGCACAAGGAAAGGGAAGACTTTCAAATTAGTTCCTGTATTTACCCTTGTCTGTCATCTCTTTACAACCATAGAAATGTGTAGAAAACTGGATACAGAAAAAAAGTGGGACAATAGAATTGAACCTTGTTAATGTAACTTCATTTCGCTCTAAAACATTTGTTTTTATTTTTGGGGGGAAAATGGTGGGGAGGGGAATGTAGAGTCTGTCCTGCTCCATTCTGACTGAGGATGGCTGGTTTTAAGTACTCACATTTGTGCTGGATTTATCTACCTTGTATTTGTAAGTAGCCTTAGAAAGGTTACCTTTTAAAAATGTACCTACATCACAACATATTCTCTAGCAGACACAGCTACTTGCACCAGAAGCCACTTTTGGTAAAAGCAGTAATTTTGGCTTCTTCCCTGCCTTTTCTATCAACAGAGCAAAATGTTGGTGCAGTTGTGTAGGCAAGACTGATGGTCTTGCTCATGTCTGCTTCTTTCTGCCCCATGTGTGCCCTGTAGAAAGGACTAGGTTTGGAGAAAAGTACCCTCCTACATGTGTTTGACTTCCTTATTACCTGAACATAACTTATTTCTGAACCTAAGAATCCCAAAACTCTGATTTAAATGAGATATAAATTTAAATCGCTCAGGAAAGAACCTAAAATTACTTCTGTAACAACAGGCTGACTATATGCTAGAAATGCAGCTCTGCTTGCTTGCTACAGGTCTTTTTACTAAATACAATCTTGTTTTCCTCTCTCTCTTGCTACAGTATCTGTGCTTTACTGTCATTTGAGCCACTGGCATCAGCCTGAGACCTCAACAAGAGCATGATCCGGTGAAGATAATCAAGCTATACAAGTAATATCCAAACATGAATGTGCCTTAACTTACACAAAGCAAGCAGACTTTGCATGCAATTGCAAGAAGAAAAGCATTCTACTTCCACAGAAGAACCTGCAACCTCATTTTTATGGGTCTGACAGTCGGTGCCTACTCTCATATAGCCTCTGGAAAAAGGCTGTAGCTTAGTATCAATCCTCAGTGCAAGTTTTGAAAACACTGCTTTGCTAATATCTTTGTATTTAAGGTGTTTTACAGGACTTCAGGAAGAAAAGCTCATTATAGCTTGACAGTCTGGTTTTAAAAAGTGCTTTTTGAATAACATCCTGCATATCTGAAATTAGTAAAGAGGTAGTATTGCATATCTAAACACCTGTACTCAGAGATAGGGGTTCCAAGCCCCAGCACTATCCTAGTGAAATATTCTTTAAAGAATTTGAGTAGCAAGTACATCTTTGATTGAAGTGAGCATTGAGGTGCCCAGAGCTGGAGGCTGCTGGTAACAAGATTCTTAGAGAAAGCCCGTGCTCCCAGGTGGAATCTTGAGTTCCTGTATCTTATTTATCTTCCTTTGAAATACAAGAAAGAATTTAATTTAAAAAAAAAAAAGTAGAAATAAAGTTTGCCAGACTGTTATTTCTGCTGAAAAAGCAATTTTTTTTCTTAGAGATTGATACTATATACGCCACACCCAGCCTGTTGAAAGCAGAGGCTGTGACTGTGAGCCAATTGCTGCTGCCTTTAGTTTCCCCACCTGAGGAACTGTGTCCTCCTTACAAACTATTTCTTCCTTATGAGCACCTTTTCAGAAAGCAGTAGGACTTACCTAGTAGCCTGCAGGGTGAGGCATTTTCTAAATACCCTTAAGGAATTATTTGCTCCTCCATTAAATACTGTTCAGTATCAAATTATTGCCAAATGGAGAGATAGAAAGGATAGCTCTATAGGAAAGGCTTTATTTGGAAAATACTTGTACCAAGTTGTGTTTTTACCTTAAGTATGTCCCTTAGCTTTTAAAGTTAACAATGTGTCACTAACAGACTCAGCTCAATTTTAAATGCAGCAAAACTACCTTGAATGGAGGGGGAGGAGGGGCTCAGTTTAATACAGAAAGTAGCTGAAAGTTAGTGTAACGTAGAACAACAGTGTGTCTTACTGGTAACTTTTCTAATAAAAATCACTATTAAAATACCCAGAGTTAAAGCTTAAGAGGAGACAAAAGTTTAATGGTGGAGTAAACAAGTAGAGTAAAAACAAGTACATTGCCAAAGACTACAGAAAGTTTCTACACTTAGTCTTCAAAGTATAAAATACAATAAATACATGAGGCTCTTTGTAAAAAGAGGAATCTAAAACTACATTTCTGTTACAGCACATGATATTTTGAATACATAGAATTTCTAAGGTGCTACTGCTTTTAAAAAAGTTATTGCTTAATGGATTGGTCATGTGGTTATCACTCTTCAGATGCACTTCAGTTTTTTTAGCTTATTTTAACAAACATTCTGCTTCCAGCAATAAGCAGTTGGGTGCTGTGCACATACTTCAATTTCTCCCATCTGGAAAAAGCCTCGGGATAAATTTGGACAAAGCCAAGTTGTCTGTTTCATGATGATTCCTTCAATGGCAAATTCAAAAGTATTTAATGCAGAAAAGAAGTGAGACTATCTTCTGCCTTGTTTGAAGACAACCGGGTGGGTACTTGAACATAATGGCTTGATTCGACCAAAGGCAGCAGCATTTCATTTGCTTGTAAGCATTATTTCATCTTGTACAATGCCCTCATCCATTTGCTCATGGATCAATCCTTCATTTGTTTTCAAAGCACATTTTTCATAGCTTTCAAATTACATTGTCATTGAAATAAGTCTCATGATATTGGAACCAACACAAAATGGACTTTTTTTGCTGTAAGTTATCCATGATTAGTACCTCAAGAATCTGGCTTCTGTACTATTTCATGCCAAGCTTCTTTGTCTAGGTTTAATCCTTGGATACAGCTGAAGGTAAAACAGAAATGAGGTTTAAAATTTTAGTACTTTAAAAGGTTACTTTTTTAAAAGAAAAAATAAAGGAAAACACCCCCCTCCCTTTGGTGCTACAATTCTAATGTAATCCATAGGAGCAAAAAGCATGCTTATAAAAAACATCCAGGGCACTGACAAATATGAATTTAGCATTTTTAGGCAAGCTTAAAAAATACCAACCATGTCAGTACAAAAGGAAGGTATTGAACCACACATAATTGAGTTCTTTCAGCTCTACCCAGATGGGTGGGCCAGGAAAAGCACATGGCTCTGTAAGTCAAGAGACTTCTGTGTTCAGTGAACTGTGGGATTGTTCCCTGTTTTATGAATGGGACCAGAGAGGTGAAGTCTGGTTTGCTTTTTCTCACCTATCAGCTTTTATGGCAGTATAGCTTTGGGCAAGCTGGAAACATCTGTCTGCAGAAGGACCACGGAAGTGGAGGAGCTTTGCTTTAGAGAGTGGAGGGGAGGTGGCCAGTTCCATGAGTGACCTGCCCAGCAGGAAATTGGTCCCTGCCAGCCTGTGGGCCCTAGGCTGTGTGCTGCTCACACAGCCTGGCTGTGGGAAACTAATTTGTAAAGAATTCTTAAAATTTGATAGAAAGCTCACATAGTCTTGTACATCTGTATGCAAACACTGAGATAAGGTGTGTTGATTTTGGAACTAGATTGAACTAGAAACAAGTTTCAACAAGTTTCAAAATATGGCCTTGCAAAAAGACTAGATATTTGAGAGAATTAGAACTGTGATAGATGCATTGTAGCAGGACTACATGGGGAAAAAATAGAGGTGGTTGGTGTTAGAAGTAATAGCAGCATTGTGCAGCAAAAGCTAATAGGCTGAAAAAAATGGTATTGTAACCAGGAAATTGGCTTCTGATGGAATGGTGTTGAGTTTTACATCTCTTGTGTCTCATTATTCATCAAGACTGATAATGGAATAAAATATTTTAAAATGCCTCTCGGTTACCCCATCTCTGTAAAAACTGGGAAAACCTGGCCACACGCACAGGGGTGCAGGGGACAACTGACAGGACACCGCTTGGGACAGCACACAGCAGGGACAAGGTGCCTGGGAAGCTGTTGGCTCCCACTTGGAAGGGCTTAGGGAACAGCTGCTGTTCTGAAAAGCATGGCCACTGGGATATGAAAATAGGAGGCTACACTTCATCCAGTTAGGAAAGATGAATCCTCCATGCTCTAAATGGCAATGCATGTCAACATCACAGCTTAAAGCTCTCCTTAAAGTTGCCCCCATCTCTCTTCAACCAGACTCTGGCTTTCTTCTTTTCTCAGTGATTAAGACAAGGCCAATGATTTCACCACAAGTCTGTCTCAGCCTGCTGTGATTTCACCACTCTTAGAGGGGAAGTCAGTCAGTTACAGTACCATAGCACCTGACAGTGTTCAAAAGACTCCCTTTGACAGTGTTGTCTTACTAGCTTAGGGAGCTGGGGAGTCACTAAGAAAGGTAGAGCATTGTTACTGTTACACTAAGATAAGGTGTGTTGATTTTGGAACTAGATTGAACTAGAAACAAATTTCATCAAGTTTCAAAATATGGCCTTGCAAAAAGACTAGATATTTGAGAGAATTAGAACTGTGATAGATGCATTGTAGCAGGACTATGTGGGGAAAAAAATAGGAAGCTGTTGGCTCACACTTGGAAGGGAGCCACCAGTAACCACTCAGTTACTGGTAATTTAATCCTTATTTTTATTCAGTACACCTGGCTGCAAAAGGATAAAGCAACTATGATAAAAATAAGAATATATTAATCTACCAAATGCTTTCATCTTTGGTGAAGATCATAGACTAGAATTCAGCTGCTATATTAAGAGGCCAGTAATTGCTTTGGAGAATCACCACAGGATATTTCAGTGGCAGCACTAGAACAACTGAACAGACACAGGAGTGTCACAGTTAATTAATAATGTGTAGTTTTCCCCAGAGATTCTGTGTGGGATTGTGTTGTGCTTACAAAGGTAAGTTTTGATCCCCAGTTTAAGCTGTGCTGCCTTGTACTTTTTTTTTTCTAGAAGCACAGATGTTCCTTGTGTTCTTACACACCTGTGCTCAGGCTCAAAGCACAAGCTTATGAACAAGCACTACATGCACAATTCACCACGGGGCAGGCAAAAATCAATTGCTCTCAATTTAGAAATGTTTACATTGGAGAGGGGAAAAACTGAGCAGGAGTAGTATGTTAGGCAGAATTTTACAGTACATGGTGTGTAGGCCTGACCTGGAAATGATACAGACATGAAAACTGATTTTGTATCAGATAGAGTCGCTCTGCAAAATCCAGCCAGTTTAAGAGTAAGGATTATCTGCATGAGGAAGGAGGCTCAGCCTCCTTCAAACATCATACATCAATCAGCTAAAATTCACAGGGATTAATTTTGGAGAACCTCTTATCTCCAGCACCAGGGCAACTAGAATTGCAGAAAAAATATTAATGGAATTTTTATGTATGTGTCCATCTGCCATTGTTTTCTAGCAACTCAGCAATGAGGAGAAATACAGAGACATAATTTAAAGTATCTTATTTGTACACTGTTGTTTTTAATAAAAGGCAATACAAAAGGTGATGAGAGAAGGAGAGGTTATTCATGTAAGGCCTCGGACATATGGTTAAAGGTTACTTAAAAAGCACAGGAGAAAACAAAGATCTGCCTTTACTGAGCAATGTAATTTGTTTCCCAGCACTAGAAAAAAAAATAACCTAGATTTTTGCAGTGTTTATCTCCTTGGATCAAAAGGTGCCCTGTATACACAGGGAAGGACTCATGACTCACTCTTCATGCAAGTTTCAGTTCTGAAGGCCTTTTGTGCCAGTACATCACTTTTTTGAAACAGGGAAAATTCTCAAAAAATCATAGAATATCCTGAGTTGGAAGGGATCCCCACAAGGAATCATTGAGTCCAGCTCCTAGCCCTACATAGGACAGCCCTAAAATCACCCCATGTGCCTGAGAACATGCTCAAGAAAATCTTATTCACACACCATGTTTGGGTAAAAGGGTTTTTTTTTCCTCTAAAATAGTGAGATTGAGACAGAGTGGAAATCTACCAGAGCTATTCTGTAACTTGCTTAAAAGCATTTAATCTGTGCTCAAGGTCCCATTCCAAGATAAGCAGGGGTGCCTTTACGGGAGCAAAGGCTGAGGCTGCAGCCTGGAGGTGACCAGAGAAGCTCTCTGTACAGAGGACAAGGACTGCTAAAAGTTAATTGCACCTTGTAACATGAAACCAGTAAGATGAATATGCATGAGACTCTATGCATATGTATAAAAAAGTGGGAGATAAAAAAGGTTCGGGAATTCTCGGTGGCACACATGTCCTTCAAAGGGGGAATGATCCCCACATGCGCCCAGCGCTGCAATAAACATACCAGCTTTACAACTTTTACAAAGTTGTGAGTTTGATTCTTTTTCCTCAATTCAATATGATCAAATGAAATGCAATTGAAAAAAAAAAAAAAAGAAGACAAAAAATTGGGAAATTTAGTGACTACAAGAAAATGGACCAGGATTACAGGAGTTGCAGTGGAAAGGACCAAAACATGCCAAAGTAACCTCACAGATGTTGCAAAATCAGGGGGAAAAAATCAAGGAGGAAGAGACAACATTGAGGGGAAGATATGAATGCCATATGAATGGATACTGAAAAGAAAAAAAAAAATCTTTGCCAAAGTGAAATCCCACTTAATGGAATGCCATGAAGTGCAGGGATATGGACCAAAGCATGCCAAATTGATCCCCATTGAAATAACAAGATTTTGTTTCCTTTCAGGAAAGGAAATGAAATTTTGGAAACTGAAAAGAAGTTCTTACAAACACTCTGGAAAGGAGATATGAGCAAATGAAATGCTATTGAAAAAAAAAAAAGAAAGAAAATTGGGACATTTCTTGTGAAAATTCTGGCATGGTATCACATAACCAGTGTAAGTTGGGAAGCAAAGTTAGGAAACACAGTTCTGACACCCAAGGCCATTCTAATAATCTGTAATAGTACTGTACTGTAGGTTGGGAACACTGATGTAGCCTGTATCACAAACTGACTTTATTTCCGTAAGCTGCTTGCCAACTCTAAACAATGAACATTCTTTTCACAGCTTGCTCATAGATCTACTCACCAGTTCATCCCCCTTGAACCTGAACATCAATCTGAGAGCAGTAGCTGTTTATCTCAGTCATTCCTGATAGCTTTTGAAGAATTATATGGATCCATTTCTAATCTCATGTGATGTGATGTGATGTAGTTGACCTGTGAATTACGTACTATTCAGGTATATCTAGTGGATCTGTTGCTATTTTTTCTCTTCTTTCCTCTCACGTCCCATTAAAAAGGATAAATAAAACCCATTTATTTGATGTTTTACTTGCTACTGGGAAAGTTTTGCTTATTGAGCATTGCAGCTCATTTATCTGCAGTATCATTTAGTTTGAAGACTTCTTGCTTTGGGCTTGAGTTGATGCTGTGTAGGTGTATTTACAAGGACACCTAGAAACTGAAGTTAGCCTTTTGAAGCTATTCACTTTTTGACAGATGATCTACAATGACAATGACAGGAAGCAGGACTCTGGCTGTGAAGGAGTGCTCAAGGGCAGGACTGCTCAACATGTGGGCAAGAAGGCTGCATTTGGCCCACAAGTGCATTGGTATGTTGCAGCTTGTGCTTATCGCCCAATCATGAATTGTAGTCCTGTGTCAGTAGGGCTCACCTCTGTACTAAGGACTTCCCTGGATTTTGGGGGATGGTGTTGCAGCAATCAGTTGCACAGACAGGCAGGACATGAAACGCGGTAGTTGGTTCTCAGGACTAGGTTTTTAAACAAAGTCTTTATTTCTTACATTAGATCCCTAATGAATGGGTAACAGATTCATCTCCTGTCACTAGGCCTCTTTTTTAAAAAAAATATTTAAACTACCTTTGCAAAATGCAGCTGAGTAAAAATGAGATTGAAATTACCTCACCCTAACTAGCTGATCTATACACACACATGCGCGTTAGAAATGACACAGTGCACCCAGTGGGCATGTGAACTAATCTGCAGAGAAGCTGCACAGGGGGTCATAGACTTACATAAATTTCATAAGCTAAGCAAACCAAATTCCTGAAATATTTCACTGCAAACTGTTTTCCAATTTTTAATGGCAACTATGAGTCTACTCTAAACCTTCTTAATGTCTCCACACTGAAATTAGTGGAGATCAATCATACAAATGTCAAATAGGCCCCTTCACTTTTGATTTATAAGCATATTTATGGTTTGCATTAATGCTCTTGGCTGCAGAATCAGAGCAGAGGTTGAATGTTCAGTTGTCAATCCACCTTAGTCTTAGCCAAATTCTTTCCAACGTCACATTTTCACATGAGAACTCTCCCAGCCTTCACCAGTTGTCTGAATATGAGGGTTATGCTTTCATCCTTGATGTAAAACTTTTTGTTTGATTATGTCTTCTGTATCCAGTTGACCATGCCACCCAGATCATTCTGTATTATTGATCTTCAGTCTTCGTTCTTCACAACTCCTTAGGTTTTGTTGTATCTCCAAATATCATCATCCATTAGGCAGAGAGACACTGTTGTTTCCCCTTTGGAATGTTTGTTCTCACCACAGCTTCTGTACACAAGTTTGTTGAGGCAGCATAGCTCTGGTAAAAGCAGGATGTGCAAACAACAAAGACAAGGTTTCTGTTTGCTCAGGCTGCTTTGTGCTGGGCTGCAGCACATCGTTCCTGTGTCCTGGGGACTGGGTCAGCCTACTGGTGAGAGGCACGTGTGGTCCTGTGGGCCGATCATCCAGGAGGAACTTTCTTTCTTTACATACACAGTGCTGCCACAGAACACACAGAGACAGCACTGTGGAGGCATCCAGCCTGGTTTCCAGAAAGCAATTTTTCAAGTGTAGATCCAAGGATCCTTCCTAAAGACTTGGCTCAGAAGGCTTTAAGAAATGGTACTTTTCTCCACTGAGACGATAGACTCTCTTAGTCCACTTACATTGATATCTATGAGAGGTTCCTTAGGATAATCCTTCTGAATGCAGGATTGAGATCTAGCACCTGTACCTACAGATAGCAGCATGAACTGGGCACTTTCCCCAAGACTCAGATAATTCCACACTTCTTGCATATCCTTGGCAGACAGACATTCCTCTTCCCCAGAACTCTGAGTACTAACAGGAAAATCTGGACTGGCAAAATGGAATAGTGTCAATACCTTGAAACAATAGAGTATTAGAATAGAAATGCTAATGAGGTATCCAATATTCCTCCTCTTTTTGACCTTCTTGCTGTTAACTTAATAACAGTCTTCCTGCAAACTATAAGTATCGTAGTCTCACAGATAACAGTTTCACATAAACTGCTTAAAAATGGTTACAGATTTTTCCCCGCTTATTGCTGTAAAGCAGTATGCAGAGGATATTATGCATTTCTTATTTAGAGTTGGAATTGTTTCTTGTTCCCAAGAGTTTGGTTGTATAGTGATACCAGTAAGAGTATTGAATAAGCAAATATAAAATTTTCTATCCAAGAGAACACTAGGTCCATGCTGATAATATCCCTGTATTGAAACTTCATGTCTGAATTGCTGTTCTCTCTGGGGACCCCAACAATAATTTAGCTGTGACTTGGGTTACTTGTGTTAGTATCCTCTTGTACAGAATTTTTTTCCCTGTCACTTCCTTGGTAACGAGACATTCTAAGAATGGATTTTGAACTAATTCTGAACTACAGAACGACCAAATTACACCAGTATTGCCAGTAAATTGAGTATTTGCATTGCTTCTCTTTATATGTGAACCCTTGGCACCATCTAGTGTTTGAAAATGCAGACCAACTCTCACCTATCGAGTACAGAACATCACTACAAAGAGCTTTCAGCCAAAATAAAAGCTAATGGTGCTCTGAACCATCACCTAATTTATATCACACAACTGTGTTTTTCCAGTTACCAAATACAAATATAGCAGACCGGCATACAGGAAAGACTTTTTATGCTTGTGATTTCCAGTCCCTTATCTCTCCCATGACATTACACTGGAACTAGTAGATCAAGGCAGTGTCAGAAAAGGACCTCTGCGTGCCCACTAATGGCAAATGCACAGTACTCTTCATGGAGGTAAGTATGATAGATAAATCTTCAAACACAGCCTGGATGGAGAAAATTATCTTCTGCTTCTTTTCTAGATTAGAGCTTTTCTGCAGCTTTTGACCCAACCAAAACAGCAGCCCTTCACATTCCACATTTAGCTACTAAATATCCCTCTTTCCAGGGATTGATGTTTACCTTTCGGTTCTTGCATGAAGTTTGCCAGAAACAGAACCAAAGATACCTATAAATGTATGTATTAGTACACGTGCTACTCTGCAAAAATCTGCCAGCAAAACCTTTCTGTCAATAGTTTGCATTTCATGAGTTTGCTACCGATGTATTTGTTTTAGTAAGATGAGTAAAGAGTAAAGAATATTGTTTTAGCATAGAATTCTATGGCTGCTAACAAAGCTGAGACACCACAGTCTCTGATTTCTGGTACCTCGGGGCCATTGCTTGCAGCAGCTGAGTGAAAATATCTGTGTGAAATGTACAGTGTGGCTAGCCAAGTGTGAAAGGGAAAAATTGCTGTGACAGCAAATTTCACTTCCTTCTATGTGCTGTGAGAAATGTGGGCAGGCAAAAAAAAAAATGAAAGCTGGGGAAAGGAGATACAATTTTTAACAGATAGCTTTGTCTTGTTCTTATGACTCCATGAATGTGACCCAGCCACTGGTTATTGAGGTACTGCTAGGAATGGCTGGGAAAAGACAATCTGCTATAGCTAACTACAGCTAGAGACAGAGGATGTGTAGAAGACAGAAAACAGAGGATATTTAGCATTTAAACTAAATTATATTGATTCTCATACATATAGTGAGTTTTGTTATGCATGGAACAGATTATGAATGCTTTTCTGGAAAAGTAATCAGCTTGACTAGAGAGTCTGGCCCATTATTAAGGAAATAATTGTGATTGCCTTTACATGGCTGTCAGATAATTTGACAGCTGGCCTAAGGCTGACCTAGTCACTCCTCACTGATCAATGGGAAGAGGCAGTGCATTCAGGAGATGATTCCTACCTTGTCTCTTAAGAGATTTATTGTGTAACGGGGTGAATCCAGGGCTTGAAAGGTAGTTCTTTTTTTCCCAGACTATAGGTAAACCAAAAGGGGCTTACACATGACACCAGTTTGGATGTTAGGTGGGATGAACCCTCTACTAATTTGGAGGTGGAAGCAAGGTGAGAAGAAGCCCCCTGAAGAAAAGCACACCATTAGTGGTGTGGATTGCCTCCTATGGTCTTTCTTCAGCACATGGAGGATGAAAGGAATAGGCATGATAGTCTTGAGACCCGCTACCTGTAAGTATGTCAACTGACCTGCATGTGCTGGACATCTCTGTTCCCCCACTGCCCTCTACCCAGGGACTCCATTTACTTTTGTTTCAGTCCATTTTTATTGTATTAAATGATCTGACGAATACAAGGATCTACTCATAAAACCAGGGGCAGGAACAAGCCTTTCTCTGGGACTCATTGCACCCAGGTCCCTGTGCAAACTATTTGACAGCATTATCCTTGAACTGTGTCTAGTTGGGTTGTGGCTGGTGGATACAGGCCCTGAGGCCCTCTTCCATCACAGCTGTCACAACATGATGTGATCTACCCACGATCCACTCTCATCTGTCCCTCAGAGCCAGCTCAAGACCCTTAAGCCGGGCTCACCACAGCACTCTCTGCAGGGAAGCACCCTGTGTTACGTGGGTCACAAGCTGAACGTGAGTCACTGACATGGCAGGATTGCAAAAACCAACAATGTTCTGGGAAGTTTTAATAACAGGACCACACATAATTTTTGGGGTCTGTTTGGCACTGTGTTTTTCTTCCACATCCGGAACAGAGAGCCACATTTTGGGCACTGTGTTTTTAAAAGAATGAAAAACTAGAGAGAGCTGAGAGAAAAGTTGACAGGCAGTTCAGAAACCCTGAGCTGTGAGAAAGGATAGAAGGAATTTAGGCTGAAAAAAAAAGAGGAGACTGAGAAAGGGGAAATTATAGGAATCTGCTGAGTATGTTTTCAGTTTTCATTAAGCTGATTCAACTGGGTTTGTGCTACTGCAGGTACAAAGTTAAGAAATTATAACCTTGTAATTGTTGTTTGTAACCAGATTTGGATTAGCAATTACAAAAAATGTCAGGTTAGAAGGGCAATGAAGTAGCATGAGGGAATGGTGCTTATGATTACTGCAGTATCACCTTAACTGGCAGCTGTTAATAAATAAGCATCTGTCAAGAATAGTGTGATTGACATTCTGTGCTGATGCTGGAGAACGGAGTAAATGATACCAGAAAATCCCTTCCAGCTATAGATCTCTAGTCTTGTTAATGCTGTTAAACTTCAGGAAAACCTGTATTTACTTAGTTCAGATGGAGTGACAGCTACACATGACCTTTCCCATCAATTTAACAATATGCCTAGCCTTTTTTTCCCCCCCTAGAGAGGGCATGCCTTGCCTGCCTCTGGATGTGCAAATTGCAGTGTTGGCAGGAAGCCCCTTGTGTCCCTATGAACATGTGAGTACCTGTCTTGGACAATGACTGTGCTGCCTTTGTCCATCCATTTCTCGCAGATCACTGCACTCACTCTCATCAGAACAAAGGTAATCTGAGCTAATTCTGAAGTGTGCATTCATGCTCTGTTCTGTGTCATACACAGATCACAGCATGGGGTTTAGTAATTGTATTGCTTAGTCTCAGTAAAGAGACCATAAGAACCAAATGCAGTTAAGCTATTTAAATGTTTGTATCACATGTATTTTTAAAGTACAGACCAATATAGAATGTAAGGTCCTGTGAAAGATACATTCCTCACTGAACTATGTGTGCCACGTAGGAAGCACAGGGGCAGGAGTTTATAATAAAGCGCTTAAGAAGTTCACCAGTTGCCCAGAAATCTGAAAGTCAAAAATTAGCTTTTTCTATCTGATGCAGAAACAGAAGAGAGGGGAAGGGGAGGAAATTACTAATGTTGAGTGTACATTAGCAAGAGGGGGATGCAACGGAGCCTTAAGAATGGAATATTTCATACGTTCCAATTATTTGCTTAACACAGCTCTTTGCTAGAGAGACCATGCCTCCAACACAGAGTGTATCTATCAGAATTCAGTATTAAAAAGGATCTCATACTTCACTGCCTGAGGTATTTATAATTGTCAGTCATCCTGCAGATTTTACAGCTGATAGGAAAAAGAGAACAGTTTATTGCCTTACTGAGTCTTGAAGGATTTATGTTCCCTCACTCATTAACCAATGACCTTGTCAGATAAGAGCTGAACAAAGGATAACATAGCAGTTCTAGAAGTCCTGCTGTACAGTATTTTAAACAGTAAGCTGTAATATTTAATAAACCAAATACACTGACTTCCAAGGGCAGGAGAGATAAATAACAGAATAGCTAGAAGTGCATGTGGTAGGATAGTTTCTTCTCTTTCTGTCATCTGTAAGGAATGTTCTCAAGACAAAAAACTTAGGATTCAACTGGAAAAATGGTAATTGTTTTCCACTCCTGTCATCAGGAAATTGAAGACAGAGCAAAGTGTTTAACTCCTTTTATCACAACCACAGATGTCTGTAGCATTTCCTGCACCCCTCATACCCCCAGATTGTTTGCTTAGTGTTTGCATTCAGGGAATTTAACACTTTAGGATAGGTATATGCACTGTACAGGCAATGTTCATGAGTGTAAAAAAAAAAACCCAGAATTATTACCTAGGGTTGGCTGTAACTGCATATTACATTCTATACCCTTTATTTCAAGTTGACCACCCAACAAGATTATAGCTGGCAAAAAATTAAGACCAAGAGGGATGTATTCAAAGTTCAGGAGTATCTTTCCAGCTATAATAGTTCAGATTCTGGCAAATTCCATCAAATATTTCAAGGAAAGAGAAACTCCTTCCTGAAGCACACACTGTGGAAACACTGAGGTTCAGTTGTCTAATCAGAAGCATCGGTTGTCTTCTTACACACTAAGCAGACTCCAGCTGTTGCCGCAAAAGGGCTTAGAACACCTGTAAGTCATTTCAGAATTTTCTTTTTTTTCAATTTCATTTCATTTCATTCTATTTCATTTCCTGTCTTTTCATTTCACTTCATTCCTTGATTTCTCATTTCATTAAGAATTTTCATTTCATGAAAGGAAATGAAATCCTGAGATTTCCATATCGTTTCACTAAGTTTTGTTTTATTCCATTCCATTCCATTCCATTCCATTCCATTCCATTCCATTCCATCTTCTCCTAAGAATTTTCTTTCTTTTCGGTTTCATTTAATTTCATTCCATTTCCCTTCCTGTCTTTTCATTACACTTAATTCCTTGATTTTCCTTTCATTTCCTTTCATGAAATTAAAATTCTTTATTTCATTTTCTTTCATGAATGAAATCTCAAGATTTTCATGAGTATCATTTAATTAAGGTTAGAGTCATTACACTGCACTTCATTCCATTCCATTTAAAAAAATAACTTCTAAGAATTTTCCTTTTTTTTCCATTTCCATTCCATTCCATTCCATTCCATTCCATTCCATTCCATTCCATTCCATTCATTTCCTCTCCTGTCTTTTCATTTCACTTCATTCCTTCTTTTCTCATCTCATTTCCTTTCATGAAATGAAGAATTTTCATGAAAAAACTACATGAAATTTTGAGATTTTCATGAGTATAATTTCATAAAGCTTTGGGTCGTTTCACTAAAGTTCCATCCATTCAATTGTGTTTAATTGTTTTCATTTCAGAATTTTCCTTTTTTTTTCAGTTTCATTTAATTGCATTCTATTTCCTTTCCTCTCTTTTTATTTCATTTATTAATTTCTCATTTAATTTCCTGTTAATGAAAATTCTTTATTTGTATGAAAGCAAATGATATCTCAAGATTTCCATGAGTATCATTTCATTATATTTTTGTTCATTTCACTGCACTTCAGTTAATTCTTTCCATTTAATTGTTTTCACTTCATTCCAGAACTTTCTTTTTTTCCCCACTAACCTTTAAGCAATGTTGGGGCTGCAGCTGAGATGCCCAGCCCCATGCATGCTCCTTATCTGAAAAGTGGGACGCAGCATTGTTATTGAAAAAGGCAAATCTGTAAGGAAAGACAAGGTAAATAATTATCTTAACAATGAGCTTTATTTCGAAAAAATACAGTGGTCTGAGAAACAATTTCATATGATGTCATTCTAAATCCTAAAACCACATTACAACACTGTAAAGCTGACTGGCATTTAACTGTAATGGATCTGTAACACTAAGATGAATTTATTTGAAGAAATATTAGAAATGCCAGGACAATTAATGTAGTTACAATGGTCTCTACTCTCTTGCTAAGCCCCTTAGTCCTCTGAAATAAATGTTAGCAATAATAGAGGCTAATATCACCATACAAAGCTGTAAGATCATATATCATCAGAAATGGGAATTCTTTTCCAATGAAAATAGAAAAAGATTTTCACATTCTCAAGTATCTTAGCTTTTGGCATGTGGAGTAAAACCAACTCTTTTTGAAAAATAAAGCATTATTTTATGGAAAACTTATGCTCCTTCAGAGCCTAGGAGCTATAAAAAGATACTTTCTTTAAATCATTGCAACTCTCAAAACAATAATGCAACTCATATGTTTTCTAAACCAAATTTAATTAGTTTTCATAAATATCTCAACAAAAGGAATAAGTCTTTCTAGGAAGAAAATATATGATAGGAAAACCCACAAATTTTTTTCAGTGTCTCTCCACTGTAGAGGAGAGTAGTCAATAGGAGTTGAAAAACATTCCAGAGGCAGAAGAATGTGTTGTGACAGAATGAGTGGCACATGGGAATCCTGCAGCCAGTGCCAGTGCTGTTACAGTGTTGTGCCAGTACTGCTCTGTCAGGAGCAGAATGTAATTACTACATAAAAATAATAAAAAGTATCAGATGTGTTCAAATTATAGAATTCTATGGAATTTTTTGGATTCTATGGAAATTCTATGTAACCTTTACCTTAAAAAATATAGAGCAAAGTTTGAAGATGTTGGGAAATAATTTGAAGGTCCTTTAAGCCTCTCTAACTCTGCTTTTTGTGCACATGAACATATTTACTGTTCCTCCTGTGCAAGACTCCTCAAGAACATGGGCTTTTCCTGTATGTCTCTTAATCACTTCATTCATTCATAAGCCCTGCAGCCAGAAAGAGTCATTGCAGATCATCTTGTTTTATTCTGGCATGGTAGAGGCAGCTGGATTTCACTAATCAAGCCCACCCCTTCCAGTAGAAAGATACCCAGCCTGGCTTTTGAAATGGCAAATGCCAAGGGATCCACAGGCCAGCTGTCTCCAGTTTCCCTGAAACCCTCCAGGTAAACCCAAGGGCTCTGGCCCCAAAAAAGAAGGGAGTTTACCTGTGTGGAATGGGTGGGAACTATTCTCTCAGTGTCCCTGTTAGTGAAGGGAAGCTCCATTTATTGGGACAGGATTTTTTAAACTTACCTGCAGAAGCCTAGAATGAAATATACAGAGCTGGATAAGAGTAGACTATTGAAAATTCAAAAAGAATGAAAACTTCTTTTCAAACTTTTCAGTTTTGACAATATTTACTTCAGATCACAGAAGTCATGTCAGAAAACCAAGTATTTTCTTCTGTCAGAGAATCTCAAATCACACAGCAGTGCTAAATGAACAGAAAGTAAGAAGAATAATTTCTGTGTCCTTTTCTTGGCTCAGTTCATTGTAAAAGGCGTTTCAGCCGTATTACAGAAAGCCCCCTGAGCAGATTATGAATCTGCCAAATTTTAGGCCCAAGGAAGGGGAAAAAGTTTGAGACATCTACAGCTAATCCCTCATATTAGAGAGAGTTTGATTGCTGCACAAGTAGGTATCAACTTGCTTCAACAGCACTCTAATTCTATACTGTGGGAAAGGATGGCCAAGACAGTCAAAGAGAATTCAAATTCATTCAAATTTGAAGGGAAATTTTTAAAAAATCAGTTGTCTGTATTTTATGGTGTAATGGATTTCTGGAGTACTTTGTGAAACATTTTATCACTGTAAATTCAGACCACACTTTAAAAAGATCTGATAAGTTTGTAACCATTCTGAAAGCAATGTTTAAACACTAATAGAAATCAACATCCTCCTGACAATATGAGAGCTGTGCTGCTAGCTACACATTAAAGCAAAAATTTTGTTCTCTTGTGAACTAAGGCACCACAACTCCAGAGCAGTCAGCAGAGATCTCTGAATCTACTGTGAAAAAGAGGACAGAGCCTGGTCCTGGATCAGTTCATTGCTTTCAGCTCTGCATGTGCAGAAATCATAAAGAAGAGCCTTTAGATGATTCTAATGGAACTCTTGATAAAGAGGCAAGTCTGTTCTAAGATGCCACTTACATTTGTAAGGGAAAAGAATAATAGAAAGAAAATTATCTTATGGAAAGACAAGTGAAGTTATATAGAAATCCACATTATCACTATTAAATAAAAATAATATTTAAACTTATTGAGACATGAAGCTGCATAAATACTGGAGCAGGATGAAAGGCATTCCACTACTATGAAGGAGTTACAGAGATTTCAGAAAACAACTGCACAGTTGTGGAAGTTCATACCTAAATTTGCTATCTTGATACTGTCCATCACAAATACACAGCAAGTGTTGGGAGGAAAAAAAAAGGAATCCATTACAAGCATTATTCCTGTTTTTTTAAAAAATTACCTCTGCTGTGACATAATCTGTAAACTTTTAGCATTTGGTACCTTTAAATCAGAATGAGAAGCTAATGCAATCCACCAAGAAACTCAGCTAACAACTTTCCTGCAGCTCACTACCAAAATTGGGAAAAAAAAAAAAAAAAAAAAGAAGGCAGAGTTAAACTGAAACACTGACAAAACTGAATTCCCAGTAATATAAAAAAAAGAGAGCCAAAGTGATATTCCAGATGGACATTATTTGGATTTACAGCAGTGAACTGTGTAAAACTAAAGAAATGGTAATAAAGAATGAAAATCAATCTGACTGTTAAACAGAAGGGATAAGAAACAGTACCACTGAGAGATGGGTGTGTTAGTGTGCAATGTGAAATGGGATATCTTTGCAATAGATTGGCTCTAGAGCTGACAATCCTGCAACATGTCAATTCTTTTGAAAGTAAAACCAGCAACTCCTATTAAATACCAGATAATCTGTAGTGAGTTATGAAAACGACTTGCCCATGCAGTATTACTTTAAAACAGGGAACAGAGAAGGGGTGAAATAATTCTCTCCATTCCTCCTTTGCTCTATGGGCTGGCTTTGCAGTACTGGCTCTGGAAGTCTCCTCCTCTAGCAGCAGAGGCTGGTGGAGGACCTCAGGGAGGTGGATGCTGCAGCACCTTTGCACCTGAGCCCTAAGCCCTGAAGCTGTGACAGGATCCAGTGTGCATTCACCAATTTTCTCTTCACTCTTAAAGGTGCTGAATTAAGGAATAAAGAAGATATCTGGGGTGAGAAAGTTTAAAATGGACTCCCTGCTACCATCAAAACTACAAGTCAGGATCTCAGTGCAGATCAGATAGCCTCCCTCCCACTGGAAGAGCAGCACAGCTGGGAAGAGGATCCCAGGCACTGACCCACCATACTCAAAGACATCAAGGTATCTCAATCTTTCTTAAGGCCGGCAGAGTAAATTATAAATGTATTTTATTTCAGTGTGATCTTAGGCTACAGATGACATTGACACTTACAGGCTTTTTCACAGCTCAGTTTCCAGTTTGCTCTCACGTTTATCTGGCATCTTTATCAGAGACCACCTCCATCCCACACAGCTCCAATTGAATTCTGCACTGCACTCACAGATAGCCCTTGGCCATATTAAATATTTAACCTGGGGTGTGGCAGAACCTTTTCCCTGCTAAGGACTGAAAGACTTCTGATCACCTTTGACAGGGCACAACTTGACACACATTTTTACAATATCCAATAGTAGCCAGAAAACTAAATAAAACATTGGCAAGCAGCCTGAAATAAAATCACAAGTCACATTGAGGCCTGACTCCTATCTCACCTTCCCTTGTTTCTTTCTGTCTCCCTCAGCATTTTAAAATCTTATTCTTCCTCAAAGCATCCATTTAAGGCTGAGTTCAGGGAGTAAAAGCCATAGGCCTGAAACGCTTTCCTTTCTCCCATTGTCTAGAGATGCACAGCAACAGCTGGAAGGGGCCTTGTCCTTCTGGACACAACCCACAATCCTGAACTCCAAAATTTGGCTTCTGCTATTTCTGCATCAGCCTCTATTTGCTGGCCCATTGCTGTTGTTTACTGCTTCTCTTTTAGTTCATTCACCCACTTTTCACTCTTCCTGTGCATCCTGGTTTTTACTCACACCCTCCTCTCCCCAGCTCTCTTCCTACACTGTTGCTCCTTCCTTTCTTCACCTTTGTAAACTCCCTGTCTTGCTGCATCAACCTCTAACACCCAACAGCAATATCTTCTAGAAAAGTGTTTTGACCTCTCTCTTCATGCTCATGTGCACACACTCATTATGTGACTCTTATTTATGAAATACATGCTTAATACGGCAGTAGATGGTTAATTATCTTCCTGCATCAGGTTAAGTGGAGACATTATTTTTTCACATAGGAAAGGACTTGTATTGGAGCAGTGGTTGGTTCCCTACTCTGTTGTTGCTTCGTACCATGTTCAGGATCATCCATGAAAGAAAGGACAAATTAGATCAGTTCTGTCTCACGGGTAAAAGCAGCAAAGGGTAAATAAAGAAAACCCAAAAACAAAGCCAAAACAAAACACAAAAACCATCAACCAACCCACCAACAAAACAAACCATGCAAAAGAAAGCAGACAAGAAAAGCCCTTCAGACAGAAATCAAGGTTAAAGATTTAGCAGTCATAACAGTATCAGAGAGGAGAACTTTATATGACAAATATCACATGATATGTGGGAAAAATGTGAGGCCAGATGTCACTGAATCTTCAGAAGTCACACGTGTTGGCTCCCCTGTACAACTCCTAGGGGAAAGAAGTACTTGTATTTAAAGCCTTCTGTTTCTATATTGTTTCTTAAGTTATACTTACTGCTTGTGGAATAAGCAGAAAAGTGATCTACACCTGTTATAGCTAAATCTCTTACCCTGTTTGAAGTATACGAGAGGAGAACATCTGACATTTTAAATTAATGAGACAGTTGTGTACTGTCTTTAGCTGTGCCACTGTCAATCAGCTCAATTTTGTTTAATACACTGTGCTCACAAAATGTGTGAAATGTTTTCTAGATAGAATGGGAGTGTAATCCTGACCTTTAAAAAAGGGTAAAATTTAGATAGCTCATTCTCACTCTTGGCATATTTTATGGCTAAGACATATTTAGCACAGTGTTAAAATTGAAACTCTTATCAGAGCTAACATAGACTGGAAAGTAAAAGTCAGTAAGAATGTCCCTAAATTAAATTGTATCAGTCTTTCCCACAGTTCCTGTGATATGTTCCAAATGGATGGCAGTCAGATGGTAATTATAAATCATTGCTTTCAGTTTTCTAACTTGAGCATGGTCCAAGGTAGACAGTGAACACCTCTGAAATAGCTTATACTGTCACCTCAAAGACTTCAGGAAGATGTTAGGTTTGCTGTCATTCTGTAGGACTTATATGGCAAAATCTGAAAAGTGTTTTCTCACGTAAGGTTTTTTTACCCCTTTGCAATTTGGGAAGGTGTTGGTCAGCAGCAGAGACTCTGGAATAAACTTCTGTGAACTGAGGAAGATGGTACTATACTGTGTCATTCTTAAGTCACATTTGAATTTTTTTTTCAGGAACAGCACTAGAGACTTTTTTTAAAAATGAAAGTTATTGGCATTTGTGGTGGGGAGCAGAGGGCATCCTGCTGAGTGCATTTTAGACAATTTTTTGGATCAAATTCTATCTGTCACTAACTCAAAGAAATATATTAATAGTGCTCAAAGGAACATGTATTGCACTCTTGATCTGTGAAAAATATAGACTGGGTAAGTTTCCTACTTGCAGTTTCCTCTTCCACAGCTCACAGGATCTTGTGAAATGTTGCACCAAATTTGGGCTGTAGTAGTACTAGAACAGCAATAGAAAGTGTTGGATACACAAAAATGGAGCAATGGACAGTAGAGGCTCTTCCAAAAGGAAGCTTGAGAACAGATAAATGTATTTCAAACAAAAGTTCTGAACCTGGTGAAATTTGTGCAGAGGCTTAACATTTTATTTAGTGACTAACTCCATTTAAATCAATGAGGCTCTTCACAGCATGTAAAACTTGACACATACACAAGGTTTTTCAGAATGAGGGCCAAATATTTTTTTTAAGAGTGTGACTTGCTTGGAGACATTCCAGAGGGAAAAAACCCACGTGGAGCTCTCTATAAAATTGTTGGCACCATTCTGCTTATTAAATAGACATGAATTCACTCAAACAAAATAAGGTCTAGACATTTATATCAAGTATGTGGAAGTTTGTGCCTATTACTAAGTTTAAAAAAAAGTGATAATGCTTCTAGATTTGTATGTTGGGTCAAATTCTTGTAAATATTCACTTAGAGTTTTATAAGCTTCCCTCTCTTACCTATTTTAGTATCTTACCTATAGTTCCTCTATCAGGCTAAGTTTGCTCTGTGAGCCAGTAAATTGCTGTAAGTTTCAAGCTGACAGCATGGAAAATAATTTCTATTATTTACTTTATTATCTTAGATGTGGCAAAACATAAAACTTCTTATCTTACCTCAAGTTAATTCCATGCTGAGACAAGAATTTGTTGTTCAATTTGCAGCTTGTATATTGAAGAGCAATATATTCATTTCAGGAACAGAGTCAAATTTTAGATCCATATTGAAGGTGTGATGAAAAGGTGAATACTGGGAGTGTCAGTAGGACTTTTCAAGAGCAAGCCCAATATAGTTCTTGAATTATATAATGATTGTGAGATGAAAGAAATCATAGAATAGAGTTTACTGATCTAAGTGGAACCTGTTACATACCTGAAATTATTTACCTCCAGCTGCTATCGTGGGCATGGCCTCAAACTACTCCAGATAAATGCATAAACATTATAGCTCTTCAAGAAAACAGAAATAGTCATCTGGCCCACTGGGTGCTTGACTGCGGGTAGGTAGCTGCTGCCAGCACTTTAAATAAGAGGTCAGGGGAGACACGTGGAACATCTGGCAGCAGCAGCTACTTTTTTTAATTACACAGGCCACAGATCACGTACCACAGCTCACAAAATCAGTCACTTTTGGCAAAGCAGGTTTACTTGACCTCAAGGTGTCTTGAGGTCAGATTCAAAAACTCCAGCAGGATCTTCACAAGCCCCCAAGTGCTTGCTTCCAATTAGTTTCTCACTAGGACTGTCTTTGTAGGAATACTTTAAAAACAGTTCAAAACTATGGCATTAGGTGTGTTAAGGCACACTGCTTCAGGCTGCAGACAGCCAGATGCTGCCTTTTGGGTAATTGGTTTTCAACTACAGTTAGGGCAGCTGTCCCATATCCATACCAAAGTCCTCTAGTCCTCCCAGTCTGGGAATGGAAGAGACCTGGATGGGTTAATAAGGAGAATTGCTACATGAACCAGGTACATTTTAGTGAACAGAATTGCACAGAATGTCTTGGAAGTCTTCCTCTTCTGTGACAATCCCTGTGAGTTTTACAACAAATATAGCACCCCACATATACAGGGAAAAGAATAGTTTCTTCATCAGCTGGGCTGGGCTTGATGCTTCAAAATCATCCTTGAAACAAGGATTCCTTCCCTTCTATAGGCATACTTTCCAGAGCAATTTCTGCATTCCTATTTTTAAAAGTTGCACATTTTAAGATATGGGAACACATGCTCTTTGCAAGATAATCTCCAGCTCCTTCCCCACTCCATACTGTCACACTGCTCAAAACCAATTTTAATGCATTGCTGCAAAGTCTGTTACAGAAATGTATATAACCTATATGATGACTTGCCTGAGAAAAAACGGGGAATATTGCCAAGAAAGGTAATTGCATTTTCAAGGTTTCAGAGTGTTTAGAGGTAGAAGTATTGAATCCAGAGCAATGTCCTTGGAAACTATACAGCAAATACAAGGATCAGCAGAGTAGCACTAGATGGCACTACAGTAATTTCCACTCAAAAAGCAGAAGCCAAGCCCAGGGAATGATGGACTCAGGTCCAGCTCTGAATGGGAAGCTCAGATTTACTGTCCAAATTTTACTTGTGTGGCCTAGGGAGATTCTGAGGAATATGAGGTGTAGCAGTCTTTCCAAGGATTAAAATATAGAGCCTTCAGTTGGTTGATAAGTGATATAATACAGATGATAAAGAGTGGAAAGCTACCTGAACGTTTTAATTTCACAAAGTGAAACCACAAGGTGCCTGAAAATCTGTTATGTTCAACAGAATCCCAGGTAAGCATATCCAGATTCAGTATATCAAAAAGCATCTCGCTCAAAAGCACACCAGAAGTGTTAAGTGTCATTTGGGCAATCAGACAGTTCATTGTCTGTCTGCAGGTACAAACTGCCTGTTTATAATTACAGTGGCTTGTGCTTATAAGTGAAAACTTGACTTCCTTGACCAAAATCAACTGGATTTTGGGACTAACCTCATAGCTTACATTTCCTGTCACACAAAGTTAATTACTGGCTGTTGCCAATTTCTATTGTTTCCCACAGGTGATAGCTAACATCAACGCTTAATACATATCTTGTTCTTATAACAGTCAATATAGCTTGTTATCTCTAGCACACTGATTTGAGAACTTTTAGAATTTTGCAGAGGAACAGTTTTTACACAGGAACAACTGAGTGATTCTGTAGCTTACATTATCAAATACATATAGGAGAAAATAGAGCCTGTCAAGAAAATCATACTCATTCTTGTAGGCTGAACCACTTTAAATTCATATGTTTGTGGCATTGAAAAAAAATGGTCTATCTCAGATTTGAATTCTAAACCACTGTAGAACCAGATTTATAAATCTTGAAATTCCTTTAAAAGAAATATCTAATTGCAGAATATTCACTACAACAGTACTACAAGTTATTTCTACAATATAATTATTTTTCTATTATGCATTCCTGTGAGTTATATTTTGCCTTCTGTTATGCTCCAGGTTCAAATCCTCAAGGGTAATTATTATCTATTTCACTGGAATCAGTGAGAGTTAGATATTTCAAAGATAGGAAACTCTGACATTTAAATTTTAATGCAAGGTCAATATTAATGTTTGAGTTTCTTCAAGAAAAATCTTGTTCTAGTCATACAGCTACATATACTTCAGGGATATTGCCAGCTAAAAGTCCATTTACTTGTCAGTCAAAAACAAAAACAAAACCAAAAAAACCTACTAGTACATTCCTTTAGAACAAGAATAGTCTTGATCAATGGAAATAGCCTGACTGGAGAACTGGAGACAATACAATCACTTAGGTAAATAAGCACTGGAACCAGTAGTATTTGACCATAAACTGTACTCTCAGCCAGCCACTGTGCGGAGGTTAACTCAATGGGCTTTCATCCCAAAAATGCTGAAGAGGGTTAAAGAGCATAAAAATCTAGCATTGCACCCTTGCTTCAAACTGCCAACATTTAAATAGTATCATTTAGTAATAAATGAGACGCCCCTTGCGCTGGAATGTGCACGGACTGTTTGCCCATGGTAAAGATGAGAGACATATGATCTCCAAAAACACTTTAAACTGTCTCTTCCAGTCATGAGCCACTGCTCTTTGAAATGATTCCCGTGTGGTTCTGAGCACATCCTGAGAAAATGTTCTGGTTGTCCTACTTCTTCTAATGTGTTCTCTAATAAGGGCTCCTTTTAATCTGTGCTTTAATCTCCTTTAATCTGGTCATGGTTTCACACTTTGAGATGTTTCCCTGAGGCTTCCTCTCACCTCAGAAGAGGCTTGAAAACAACCATAACTTGCTGCTTGCTTTCTCAGACATGTTTGTGACTCTGTTTCTGGAGTCCATGTTGGTCCTGACAGACATTGCAGACTCCATCCTAGATGCAAGAATGGTCTGTGTAGCTGGCAATGAAGCGTGGCACTCTTAGAATTATTTGGTGAAGGTCTGATGAGACATACAGCTAGTTGTTCCCATTTTGCAACCTGAGTGACTTAACCAAAGTCAATCCCAAGAACCCATTAGAAGTCTAAAACAGCATCTGGAAAAGATCCCCAACAATGTGGTATGCCTCTGGGAAACAACAACAGTGCCCCAAAGCTCTGTTTTCTTTGTCACCCCACCAGAACAGGGTGACACGGCGGTGAAAGAGCAAGGCCAGCTCCAGTGGAGGTATATCACTGCCTAGCTGTGCAGGCTCGGGAAGAGCGCTATGCTTGACAGATGTGCTCAGTGCATTGCTAATGACATTGGCAAACCACTCTGGGTCTGTTTGTGTGTGGGTGTTTGAGGCAGGAGATCCAGGAGTTGTCTTACTTGGCTCTATCACCAGTTAACTCACCTAAACTAAACCTATGCTCTCTTAGTGCCAATGGCAAGGTAGGTAGGCTAATAAATATATTCTGATCTAACCTAGGAGAAAAAGATTAAAAAATACTTTAGAAGGTTATTAGCTACTATTTAGTTAGCTGAACATATGATAAAACTTTCCTCTCATTTAAAAAATAAGTCAAACAATTGTAAAACATTTTCAAAATACAGCACATTTAAGACAATCTAATTGCCTTCTAGGTTTAATATTCACATCTAAAACTTTCCCGACTTCTTCAATTTGCCTATTGTCCTGAATTTTGTCCCTCTTCATTTCCAACCTAGCCTGTTTCACTCCTCCTCAGACAGCCGTGGCTACCCAGGGATCACTATAGTGCTGCTGGCCTTATTGAGGAGCGTTTAGCTGTCTTTAGAAATCACATTATTAGCCACTAACACCAACCATTACTGATGATCATCAGATTTTTATGAAAGTAAAATATCTAAATCCTAAATCCTATATTGCTGATCTTCAGTGCTTTGAAAACACACAACAAGTTCAAGACTTCTTTTGAACTTCAAGTGTGGAAATCTCCAAGTGGAGTGAAGCCACCAACCAGAATGTCTCCCAAACTACCTTATGGTAGGCATTGCCTCAGAAGAATACAGCCTGCACAGATATTCTTGGGGACTGTCCAGCTGCTTTCATTTATACTCAAATTGTGCTGACAATCAAGTGACCTGGAGAACAAAGAGATTTTTTAAAGCAATTTTGGAGGTTGTTCGGTAAAAAACCTTGGTTGGTGTAACACAGCCCTGTTGATGCTGGTGTCAGGTGTCACATGCAATTTTGCTTCACCTCTCTCTAACTAATGGTAATCTCTGCAGATTAAAATTGCTCTTATAAGTGCTGAAAAGCAGTCTTCCATCTTGAATCATGGAAGGTATGGTCTGCCAATCCTGCAGTACAGTGGACAGTCAGAGGGACAAAGCACTGAAAATACAAGTCTGGCATGCATCTGGGTGGTGTAATTAGGCTTCAACCCAACCTCTTCCTACTGTTGCTGTAGCCTGAAAATTTGTGCAAATGCATTGCTGCAGAAGAAAGGAAGGAAAACGAAACAAGTGCAGAGAACAGAACCACCAGCTCACATTAGTATTCTGCCCTGGTGAAATAAACCAGATCTTTCAGACTAAACAGGCACAAACGAAGATCTCCTCAGGAATACAGCTGCTTGAATAGGAATGGCTCTAATCTCAGCAG